>NC_135589.1:23392500-23692500 GCF_965152235.1 Eretmochelys imbricata | reverse complement strand
ACATGGGTACCAATGACATCGGGAAAGGCAGAAGAGAGGTTCTGGAGGCCAAATTTAGGTTTCTAGGTAAGAGATTGAAGTCCGGGACCTCCTTGTAGCATTCTCTGAAAAGACAACTGATACAAAATGAAACAAACAAACCCAAACCAAACTGAACAAACAAAAATCCATTCATTTCAAGTCAAACTAAACATTTTGTTTAACTTGAAACTTATTTTTGGTTTGGTTAAGAACATAAGAAAGGTCCATCTAGCTTAGTATCCTGTCTTCTGACAGTAGCCAATGCCAGGATCTTCAGAGGGAATAACCAGAACAGGTAATCATCAAGTGATCTATCCCTGTCGCCCATTCCTAGCTTCTGGCAAAACAGAGGCTGGGGACACCATCCCTGCCCATCCTGGCTAATAGCCATTGATGGACCTATCCTCCATGAGAGGTTTGGTGAGAAAAACTGAAGTCCATTTTCAGTTCATACTGAACCAAGTGTTGTTTGGCTTTTTCTGTTTGGCCCCAAACCAAAAATTCTGTTATTTGCAATCACCCAGCTCTGTATATAATACATTGCCCACAGTATCCTCTTTCCTTGTAGCCCAGGGGGTCAGGTTGGTGGTGTTACATACTCCTTTCCTTTGAAACCCACTCCTCTTCCTCCTCCCCGGACCAGTGAACTACAGAGTTCCCCCATCCTCCAAAACTCTCAGTCCTGGGGTCTACACAGTCCCACCCACACCAAACACCTCTTCTCTCCCTTCCCTGTATCCGGAGGATTATACAGGCCCCTAACCCAGGGGGGTGGGGGTGATACAGTCTTAACATTTCCCCTACCCCAAAAGAGGGTTATAGAGCCCCCCCACCCCTCACTTCCACCTCAGAAGGGGAGGAGTGGTTATAGAGCCCCCCAACCCCTCAGCTCCACCCCATCCCGGGGCGGTTATAGATTCCCCCCAAACACTCACCTGCACCCCAGTCTGGAGGGAGCTTATAGAGCCCCCCAATCCCTCACCTCCGCCCCAGCTCGTAGGAGGGGTTATAGAGCCCCCCAAGACTGGTGAGTTACAGCCCCCATCCCGGGGCTGCGGGACAGCCCTTGCCCTCAGCCCGGCGGCTCTGTAGATAGCCCCCAGAGCTCGGACCCCGGCCATCACTCCCCGGGCTCGAGCCGCCAGCGGGGTCTCCCCCCGTCCCTGGGGGCCTCGCGCTGCCTCCGCTCGGCCGCCCTCACACATCCCAAGGCCACAGGCCGCGCCCCCCAGAGGACTCGGGGGGCCTGGGGTCTTCGGCAGCGGGGGTCCTTCCGCCCGGGCCTTCAGGGCACTTCGCCGGAGGCATGGAGCGGAAGGACCCCCGCCGCCGGAAACTCTCGTGGGGCAGCCGCGGGGCCCTGGGCAAATTGCCCCGCCCCCCCTCGGTGCCCCGGGCCGGCCGCCCCGCGCCCTCACGGGCAACGCGAGAAGGGGCGGGGCCTGGCAGACTCCATCGAGCGGCTGCCAAGGAGACCCGCGCCCGCCAAGGAGACCCGCGCCCAACGCCCTGAGGGGCTACGGGCCGGGGCTCGAGCCGCCGACTCAGCGCCCAGCGCCCTCGTCACCCGGGGCGGGGATCTGGGGCGAGAGCCTGGCCCGGCTCAGCAACCGCCCTCGACCCACTCTGCCCTCAACGCCCGCCCCGCCGGAGGCGCAGCCGCCCCCGCCGCGGCGCAAGGCAGCAGCGACCTAACATCCCCCCCACACACGCAGAGGAACAGGAGGAAGTTTCAAAAGCCACTTTATTAAACGTTACAAAGGCCTCTTTCCCAGGACAGTGCAGGGACACGCCCTCCTGATGACATACACTTTCAGAGGTTTCTAAGTGTAGGAACTAGTACATACAGTTGATATTTCTTTAAAAGCTGCAGCATAAAAAATAGTAAACAGTTTCTTAATTGTGAGTAAGAAAGATTTCAGTTTGTACAAGTAGCTTTGTTACTGGTCCATGGTACATTTATACAGTAATTTCTAAGAGACTTTGTACATTGAAAGAAGTCACTGCAGTGATCCTTGCACTTCATCCTCAAACAGGCAAGGCCTTAGACAGTTAATTATAAGCCAACAGAGCAACTTTCCACAACACTCACTACCAAAAAACCAAAACAAAAACACATTCTAAAGCATCTTGTACTTTGGGGGTAAAGAGGCCAATATTTCTCCCTCAGTGCTTAGAGGGCAGATCCACCTTTGGACACAGCCACCCGCTGAGTGCTCTGTCACATCTTTCTGGTATTTGTCCATCAAGAGTCTGGCTCATTTCTATGTGATAACTCAGTCAAAGCAACATCCAACACTCAAAGAAGTAGGTTATGTCGATTAGGTTCGTTAATCCATTTCACAGTGTAGCTACTTGCAAATCTACCCCCAAAAAGTAAGAGGAAAAAAAGACAAGAGAAAGGAAAAACTATATAGAGGAAGTAGAAACAAGGACTGGGAAGAAATTAGAAACAGACAGATTAGAGGGTACACAAAGTGGTGACTGGGTGAAGCACCAAGTTATTTCTTTCCCTCCTCATGGAGAGTAGTCACCCCTACCTAAAAAGTTTGGAGGTAAGAGGGAAGAGGCAATAGCATTTGTTACCAGCCTTTCCTGAAGTCCTAGGGGACTCACTCACTCTGAAGACAAGCTGAGAAGGAAGACAATTTGTGAAGTAATGCAAACAGATTACATATAAATATATATAAAATTTTAAACTACACTTGGCACTGATTCTACACTGGAAACATCTTGCTGGTTTGCAGAGAAGTCTTCACAGTCTTCACTACTTTTTGGCAAAAGACAAACACCCCAACAAAACCAACTTTGGTAAGTGTCTACATTACAAACACTAAACATTTTTAAAGGTACTCTTTCAGATTAAACTGACACCAGAAAGTGACAGACTGTCTTTTGCAGAGAATGTAAACGCCTTATATAGGGAAGTGTTTAATCACAATTACCACAAGGCAGCACTAACGGTTCAGTGCTCAAATCTTTAGAACTTCAATAATAGAATTTAACTGCATATTCATAAAACAGCAGTGAACGAGAAGTAGTGTTTACTAGGGTGGCAGGCTCTTTCACAACTAGTCAGAAGGCATTAATGGAGTATGGCAAGGCAGGCAAAGTCTGTTAAAATGCCAGACGTGTTAAGAGTTTCTTCCAAGAAGGCACAAATTTAAGATCTGATTCCCACCCCTTTAGTAGTGTCAGAAGAGACACCTTTAAATTGGGGCCTGGAGGAGACAGTGAAGAGAACAGATACGCAAACATACTCTTCCAATTTATCTAGAATGCAGTAGACAGTGGCAACAATACATTGCTTCTAGATTCTGAAATGCATACACGAAATCCTCTTCACCAGCTCATACTCAAGATTACCAAGGCACTGTGCAAGTTTTGGGCTGTGCTTATTAGCATTTTAAAATCAGAAGTGTAACTTTTAAATAAAGGCACATTTCCTATAAACCAGAGAAAGTTAACATATGACTAATCAAAATATTTTGCTTTATACATCAGTAGGTGAGAGCTTGAGAATACAGCAGGTTTGAAGGAGAGAGATGGCTTCCGCTGGTTTGCATTTCTTCTTGTAACTCATGAGGACACATTCCAGACTGTAAAAGAAAAATAAGGATTGGAAAAGCGACAGTCCTCTTCCCTCCACATCAAAGAGGCATAAAACAATCCTGCAACTTAAAGACTTGAGCTACAGAACACTCAACATTAGGTAAGTATTCAACAAAAGGAAATTCTAAATAATTTCCTGTGTTTGTTTTACCACAGTTTCATTCTTGCATGGGATTGGTTTTTAAAATTTATATACCAGGTATTTCTCACCTATGGTCACAATTCTGTTTGTAGCATCACAATTAGTTAGAATATAAGGGTTGGAAGGGACCTCAGGAGGTCAACTAGTCCAACCACCTCCTGCTCAAAGCAGGACCAATCCCCAATTTTTGCCCCATATCCCTAAATGGCCCCCTCAAGGATTGAACTCACAACCCTGAGTTTAGCAGGCCAAAGCTCAAACCACTGAGCTATGCCTCCCCCACCCGGCAAGTTGCTGTAGATTGTGTTACAAACAGGCCCAAAGGGGAGAAATTAATATGCTGTCAGAGCTTGAGAGTAAACGAATCCTGCTGGAAAGTTTTTTTTAACAGCTACATCACAAATTCAAACTGCTGAACACCAAGCAATGTAAGTAGTTATAAGCTCCCTGGCTCTACTACAGCCAGAGTATGAATCCACAGCTTCCTTGCATGCACCAGAAACATCTCCACTTGCATTTGTATTTATAAGTTTGTTACCAGTTATAATAATGGGCTTGTGACTATTGTATACATAAGGGTACATCTGGCAACATTCAGAAGTTGGGACAAGTGAAAGCTGGATATCAAACAAGGGACCATGAATTTCTTTTCTCTTAAAACTTCTACTGCAATATACTTCTGTTTAAACAGCTTGTTCACTGGTGATGAATCCTTGAGAACTGCCTGTCCTTCTCCCCCAGGCTTCTGCTCCAGCAGGAAAACTAGTCCATGAAGTCAGGGGGGTTTCCTGCACTCAAGTGAGGCTAGGCAGATCAAGGCTCTTGTCTGGGCTGAGTCTAAGGGCAGGGTTTTAAGTGTAGACCTGCAGTGGCACTAATGCAGCTGGGCTGCTGTAGCGCTTCAGTGAAGACAATCCTATACTGATGGAAGAGTTTCTCCCATTCGCATCGGTAATCCACCTCCATGAGAGGCGGGAGCTGTGCCAAAGGGAAAAGCTCTCTTGTCAACGTAGTGCTGCCTACAACAGGGGTTAGGTTGGTATAACTGCGTTGCTCATAGGTGTGGATTTTTCACACCCCTGCACGACACTGATATAACTATGTAAGTTTACAGTGTAGACCTGGCCTAACTACCTTGCTATCTAAGCACTACTGAGGATTGGAGGAGGAGGAGTCTTATATGAAGCTTCCCTACTTTTTTTGTTGTTTGTTTTGCCTGACTTCTGGGCTGGAAGACAGCAAGGGGAGTCTGCTTGGCTGGAGTACCCATTTTGGGATTAAGAAAAGGGTGTGACCCAATAGAAGAGGGCCAGACTGCTTTGCAAGAAAAAGGTGACATAAGGATGTTGAACCTGGAGTCTAAAAGATTAATAAATGTAGAAATACTGTGAAAGATGAATGTGAGAAATGTGTATGTCCACAGCTCCTCTCATCTTAAGGTTCTCAAGGCACTTCATGTATTCTTTGGAAGCCCCTGTGAGGTAAGCATCATTATCCCCATTTTAAAGATTGAGAAACTGAGGCAAAGAACAGGTTTCAGAGTGGTAGCCGTGTTAGTCTGTATCAGCAAAAAGAACGGGGAGTACTTGTGGCACCTTAGAGACTAACCAATTTTTTTGAGCATAAGCTTTAGTGGGCTAAATTGGCTTATGATCAAATAAATTGGTTAGTCTCTAAGGTGCCACAAGTATTCCTCGTTCTTTCTGCTGAGGCAAAGAAGTGGTCAGGTGACCTGGTCACGCTCACAGTCACTGGCAGAGCTGGGACTGGAACTCAAGAGTCTCAGTCTCTTGTGAAATCCCATTTCTGCTCAGTGTGCAAGAGCCTGAGATTCAACAGTTAAGGTTCCCACAGAAGCCATAACTTCACCACATTGCACAGATTATGTTCAAATATCAATTTAGCAGCATAAGTACTCTTTTGGACTCCTGCATATATGTCAAGCATGCAATATGGCTAAGTTAGCGTTACTGTGTGAACCTTAACTTTTGAATATCATGACCTATGTACGGCAGTCACACCCAGAGAGCGTTACATTAACTTTTTGCATTCGATTTAGTCTTATGCCCCATGTACGCTAGTCCTACTGACAAAACAGTGCTTTAGCTAAACACTTACTGATGATGATGATGATGATGATGAGAACAACTGCTATCAATATTGCCCACATCTGTTAAAAAAGCACATCATTTAGTACAAACAACTCACTTAGATATTTTTTTAAAAAGAGAGGGCTAAAGCTTCTTCTCTAGACCCAACCACTGCTCCCCTTCCTTACAATTAATGTTTTCCACTCTGTCTTGGCTTCTCAGCAAATAAAGAGTATGCTCCCAGGCCTTACAGTCATGTCTGCTAATTACACGAACAGACTAAAGGTTCTTTATAGTGCTATGTCTGTGTTATCGTCATTCAATCCATATCACTGAATTTCTTCCTCTTAAATCTCCAACACCTTAAACTAGTACATACATTTATCCTTGGCAACATTTCTGTCCTGGAAAATGTTTTGTGTGAAGGAACATGGCCAGGGTACCCAACTTTTGGCCAGTTCATCTACTTCACTAAGCCAGATGCTCATTAAGGACCAGATGTTGTAATCTTAAATACTATTCACCATGAGTAAAGGCTGCGGAAATTGGCCATATGTTCTCATGGTTGATGTCACATGGATTTCTTCCCCTTTATGTAGTATTCAACTACTTATAGTTTTTAGTCACATTAATTTGTATTGGAAATACTCGCGTCATGGTTACCTTACAGTTCTTCCACCAATACTTTCTTTTCAGCTTGGCAGCACTGGTCTCAAAT
Source organism: Eretmochelys imbricata (assembly GCF_965152235.1). Lineage (NCBI taxonomy): Eukaryota > Metazoa > Chordata > Testudines > Cheloniidae > Eretmochelys > Eretmochelys imbricata. The sequence goes on along the minus strand of NC_135589.1, from coordinate 23,685,917 downwards.
TGGGAAGCTCCCGCCTGCAGTGCGTCAGCACGGTCATCCAACTCTGACAGCTTCTGATCTCGTTCCAACACCTTGTCCACATTCACCCTCATGATGTCAACCACCTACAGTGATTTAATAGTCACAGTAAGTTATTCATTCATTAGATGTTCATTCCCTTGAACACTTTAAGCATGCAGCAGATCCTGACAAATCCCTTTTAAAACATTAACATCATTCAAGTATTTTTAAATAAAGCAGAAGATATTGCCTTTTTGATTAAGAGTAGACAATATTGAACTTAGGTTCTTATATTAGTTAAAAAATTTGTGGAATTAAGTAACTGAGTTGGAGATTCCCTAATGCCTGCCTTGGGGTTTCAATATCAGATACTTTGTTTATAAGCTTACTCCTACTGAAACAAAAAGTATTCCACTAATAACCTAGCATGTTAGAGAAGGGTATAAGAAAAACTCAGTTATGGAAGCCACAACTGGCATTTGAACAATACAGTAACTGCTCACTTAGCATTGTTACGTTGCTGATCAATTAAAGAACATGCTTGTTTAAAGTTGTGCAATGCTCCCTTATAAAAGTTGTTTGGCATCCACCTGCTTTGTCCACTGCTTGCAGAAAGAGCAGCCTGTTGGAGCTCCCTGGTGGGGGCTTGGAACCAGGGTAGACCAGCAGCCTCCCATCAGCTCCCCTAAGTTCCCTGTGCAGCAGCTGCCCAGCAGACTATCAATTGCGGGGCAGTTCAGCTGTCCTTCCCCCCACTGCCATGTGCTGCTCCTGTCCTCTGCCTTGGAGCTGCTCCCGGGAGCCTCCTGCTTGCTGTGCAGGCAGGGGGGAAGAGGGGTGCTAATGTCAGGGTGTCCCCCTCCCCCAGCTCCTGTACCCATTCTCCACAGAGCAAGGGAGGACACGACAGGGCTCAGGACAGGGAGCTTGCTGGCAGCAGCTGCTGTCTCAACTTGCTGATCTACTTAAAAAGGCAGTGTACTTAGAGTGGGGTCAGCGTACTTAAGGGGCAATGCGCATCTCTCTCTCTCTCACACAGACACACCATGTGTGTCTCTCTCCCTCTCTCATACAGACACACCGCGTGTGTGTGTGTGTCTATGCCATGCTGTGTCTCCTCCCTCTATTTGTGCTGCCTCGTAGAGTGTAAGGCTACATTAACAATGTGTTAATTCTTGAGGGCTCAGCCGAGTGCTAGTTCATCATTTAGCAGTAAGGCATTCCCTGAGAAACATCCCACCCTCTGACTCCACCACCTCTGGTGAAAAATTCCCCTGGAATCTAGCCCCCCTTTACGTTAATTCTTAGGGGAAATTGGATTCACTTAAAGTAGCATTTTTCAGGAACATAACTACAACATTAAGCGAGTTACTGTCCAATGTTTCTTTTGACACACAAAGCACCTATGACTTCTGAAAAGGAAGTTTTGTGCTACCCCATCCAGCCAGAAAGAAATGAGGCTCTCAGCCAAGGATGGCTTTTGGCTTACACAGTAAGTTTTGCCACAGTTTTGATACATAACTAGAAACCCCTGGCAATTGTGGATTTCCATATAGCAAACCTCATTCTCTGTCAGAAACCAACTGGAGTCATGCAGCTAACACACTGGCTCAAAAGATAGTCATCTTTGCAGGAGCAAGTCAACACCTGGAAAATATCACAGGTTTCCTGCAATGAGTCTCAAGATGATAGTTCAGATCACAAGAGGGACAAACAATGAAGACATACTAGCTTTTGGTTCATATACTGAAGGAGACAAATTTAAAAACTTTGCCCACACAACACTTCCATATGTCTTCCCTCTGTCAGGTTTCCCATGGTTAAAGGAATGGTAAAGCTGCTCTATACAAGAGCCATACCTCATCTACTTGGTGTTGTGTCTGCTGAAGGCGACGATTACTGCCAGAGGCATTACTTGAGCTTCCAGGGCCACTTGTTGACCTGCAGTGTAGAGACACTTACATTATGATATATCATTAACTACATTTATATACCACCTAGAAGTATGCTTGCGTAATTTGCAAACACAGGTATATACAAACCAAAAAAATAAGTGTAAACACCAATGGTCATAACAAAGAAAGGAAGAACATTCCCTAGGAGCTAAAATGCAGAAGAAGAAAAAGTCAGATTTCTTTTGCAGTGGAAGAGCGAAGCTTCAGCAGCAAGCTTTAGCCACAGAATTCAGACTTTAGCCATTCAGAATTCAGTGTTCCAAACTTACTACCAATGAATGGCTACAATGGCACCGGAGAGCAGAGAAGCAGGTGGGAGAGAGAAGAGCGGCACTACAGCTCAGAGCATAGCATATAGTTGCTCTTGATTGGCCAAGAACATGGGTTTAGGGATCTCCCCCCTCCCTGACCTTTGCAATAAAAAACACATGAGCTTGTGCACACTTTCCCCCCCCTTTGATGAACTTGGGAATTTAAATTCTTTTTGGAAGCTACTGAACTCAGAAAAAGATTATGTCAGTCACTGGAAGCATGCGACATACACTGCTTGTTTTCCTAAAAGTTCATCACAGAATAGAGAGGCAGTGGCCAATACCAGATGTTTCAGAAGAAGGCGCAAGAAGCCCTGTAGAGCAGTGGGACTCAACCTTTCCAGACTATTGCATCCCTTTCAGGAGTCCGATTTGTCTTGCATACCCCCAATGGAGGAAGAACAGGCACATTTACAGTTTGTACATATAAGACATCTACAACAGTGGTTCTCAAGCAGGGGTCTGGGGCCCCCTGGGGGGGTGGGCCGCAAGCAGGTTTCAGGGGGGGCCACCAAGCATGGCCAGCATTAGACTTGCTGGGGCCCAGGACAGAAAGCCAAAGCCCCACTGCACGGGGCTGAAGCCAAAGCCTGAGCAACTCAGCTTGGTGGGAAACCACTGTGGCATGGGGACCTAGTCAATTGCCTTGCTTGCTACCCCCCAATATTGTTCCTGGCTTTTATATACAGAAAAACAGTTGCTGTGGCACGTGGGCTGTGGAGTTTTTACAACATGTTGGGTGGGCCTCAGAAAGAAAAAGGTTGAGAACCCTTGATTTACCTTTTGGCCTTTTATTATTTGCTTATACTGTACCACCTTTCAATATTGATTATGAACACAATTCTAGATAGGACACAGGACAGGACACCAACTGGGCCTCAGGTGTCCTTAAACAAAGTTACTTACATAGAGATGTGCGGATTCTCCATCACTTGGAAGTCTTTAAGTCAAGACTCAGTATGTTTCAGAAAGGGGAACTACACAGAACTGAGGAAGCTGGTTAAATGGAAATTAGAAGGAAAAATCAAAGGTGAAATGCCTGAAAACTGCATGGACATAGTGACAAGCAAAAAGGCATCCTTTTAAAAACTGGAAGTCAAATCATACTGAGAAAAATAGGAAAGCGCATAAACTCTGGCAAGTCAAGTGTAAAAGTATGAGGCCACAGGTCAAAGAAGAATGTGAAAAGCAACTAGCTAAAGAAAAAAAACCCCAACAATTTTTTTGTTAAGTACTTCAGAAGCAGGAAGTCTGCCAAACAGTCAGTGGGGTCACTGGACGATTGGGGTGCTAGAGGACCACTCAAAGACGACAAGGCTGCTGGAGAAGCTAAAGGAATTCTTTGCACTGGTCTTCACTGCAGAGGATGTGGAGAAGATCTCCACATCTGAACCATTCTTTTTATGTGACAAATCTAAGGAACTGTCTCAGATTGATGTATATCAATAGAGGTAGTTTTGGAACCAATTGAGAAATTAAACAGCAGTAAGTCACCAGGAACAGATGGTTCTGAAGGAGCTCAAATACAAAATTGCAAAACTACTAACGGTGGTATGCAACCTATCACTTAACTCAGCATCTATACCAGATGACAGCAGGATAGCTAACATAACACACTGATTTTTAAAAAAAGGCTCCAGAGGTGATCCTGACAATTACAAGCTGGTAAATGTAACTTTAGTTTCAACCAATGTGCTTGGTACTGTAGTAAAGAACAGAATTATCAGATATATTAGATAACCACAATATGTTGAGGAAAGTCAACATGGCTTTTGCAGAGGGAAATCATGCCTCACCAATCTATTAGAATTCTCTGAGGGAGTCAACAGGCATATGGACAAGGGTGATCCAGTTGACAGTGTATTTGGACTTTCAGAAAGCCTTTGACAAGTTCCTGCACCAAAAAGGCTCTTATCCCATGACTCCTTAGTTTGCTTAAAAGGGAAGGTCCTCTCATAGATCAGTAACTGGTTAAAAATAGGAAATAAAGGGTAGGAATACATGGTAAGTTTTCACAATAGAAAGTGGTAAATAGCATAGTTCTTCAAGGATCTATTAATAAATTATCTGGAAAAGGGCTGAACAGTGAGGTGGCAAAGTTTGTAGGTGACCCAAAGCTGGCTGCGAAGAGTTACAACGGGATCTCACTAAACTGGGTAAATGGGCAAGAAAATGGCAGATGACATTCAATGTTGATCAATGCACATTGGAAAACAATCTCAATTAGACCCCATCATTTTGTATGTATAAGTTAGATCTTGGAGTCATCATTGGCAGTTCTTCGAAAACATCTGCTCAATGTGCAGTGGCAGTCAAAAAAGCTAACAATGTTGGTAAGCATTAGGAAAGGGATAGATAAGAAAAAATATCATAATGCTGCTATATCCATGGTATGCCCACATCTTGAATACTGCACCACAGTTACTATCACCCCATCTCAAAAAAGATATTAGAATTGGAAAAAGTACGGAGAAGGGCAACAAGAACGATCAGAAGGTATGCAACAGCTTTCATATGAGGAAAGATAAAAGACTGGGACTAGTCAGCTTGGAAAAGATGAACTGAAAGGATCATATAATTAGAGAGTTCATGATTTTAAGGAATGGTAGGAGGGAGAACAGCAAAATAGAGAATGGACTTCAAGAAGGCAGACTTTAGCAAACTTGGGGAGTTGGTAGTTAAGATCCCATGGGAAGCAAGTGTAAGGGGAAAAAACAAGAGAAGACAGTTGGCAGTTTTTCAAAGAGACATTATTAAGGGCACAAGAGTAAACTATCCCACTGCGTAGAAAAGATAGGAAGTATGGCAAGAGACCACCCTGGCTTAGCCAGGAGATCTTCAAGGATCTAAAAATCAAAAAAGAATCCTACAAAAAGTGGAAACTAGGTCACACATAAGAACTTAAGAATGGCCATACTGGGTCAGACCTAAGGTCCATCTAACCCAGTATCCTGTCTTTCAACAGTGGCCGGGGCCAGGTGCTCCAGAGGGAATGAACAGAACAGGTAATCAAGTGATCCATCCCCTGTCGCTCATTCCCAGCTTATGGCAAACAGAGGCTAGGGACACCGTTCCTGCCCATCCTGGTTAGTAGCCATTGATGAACCTATCTTCCACGAATTTATTTAGTTCTTTTTTGAACCCTGTTATGGTCTTGGCCTTCACAACATCCTCTGGCAAGGAGGTCCAGAGGTTGACTGTGTGTTGTGTGAAGAAATACTTCCTTTTATTTGTTTTAAGCCTGCTGCCTATTAATTCCATTTGGTGAACCCTAATTCTTGTGTTATGAGAAGGAGTAAACACTTCCTTATCTACTTTCTCTATACCAGTCATGATTTTATATACCTCAATCGTATCTCCCCTTAGCCGTCTCTTTTCCAAGCTGAAAAGTCCCAGTCTTATTAATCTCTCCTCATACAGAAGCCATTCCATACCTCTAATCATTTTTGTTGCCCTTTTCTGAACCTTTTCCAATTCCAATACATCTTCAGTTGCGAACCAGCTGAGCAGCGAACAGCAGAGCAGCTAACAAAAGGAGTTTGCCTGGGATCTGCCTGAGAGGAGGTACGCTAAGGGCTGCATTAAGGAGGCTGTGTTGGTGAGTATCTGAGTGTTTGTTGTGAGGACAGTGTGACTGTGTGCTTGATTGGTTGTTTGAAAAGGGCGGGAACTGGGTGTGCTTTGTTCCAGGTGAGCCTTAAGTGGGCCTGACTGCATAAAAAGCCAGTCAGTTGCAAACCAGCTGAGTAGCAAACAGCAGAGCAGCTAACAAAAGGAGTCTGCCTGGGAGTTCGCCTGGGGAGAGCCCACTGAGGCTTACATCTTGCCAGATTCTCTGAGTAGTTACTACAACTCCTGAGGAAGCTCGTAGAAGGAAGGTAATATGGATGGGGGGTGTTCAGCTGTTGTGACCTGCACTGGATGTGCTATGTTTGTCTTTCTTCCACAGGACAGATGCGACTTTGTCTGTACAAAGTGCAAGCTAGTCTCCATACTGGAAGAGAAGGTTCAAGGTCTGGAGCAACAGGTATCGACCCTGCGTTGCATAAGAGAAACTGAAGATTTCCTGGACGGATGTCATGATAGGCTTCTACAGGCACAAGGTTCTGAAGATTCAGAGCAGGCTGCACATCGGGGACAGAAGGATGGTGAAGAAATTTGGCATCATGTGACCTCCAGAAGAAAAAAGGGGAACGTCCATGTACCAGCAGGGCACATACAGGTAAGTAACAGTTCTCATGTTCTCTCCACCGGTACTAATGCGGAGAGTGGACCAAATGATACGTCTGAGGGAAGGGAGCAGAAGGAGACTCCGCCGATTGGAAGGCATGGGATGCACTGTCCTAGGGTTGGGGGTTCCACGACCACTGCTCCCAAGAGAAGGAGGCGGGTGGTAGTGGTCGGGGACCCTCTCCTCAGGGGGACTGAGTCATCTATCTGCCGTCCTGACCGGGAAAACCGAGAAGTCTGCTGCTTGCCAGGAGCTAAGATTCGCAATGTGACGGAGAGACTGCCGAGACTCATCAAGCCCTCAGATCACTACCCCTTCCTGCTTCTTCACTTGGGCACCAATGATACTGCCAAGAATGACCTTGAGTGGATCACTGCGGACTACGTGGCTCTGGGAAGAAGGATAAAGGAGTTTGAGGCGCAAGTGGTGTTCTTGCCCATCCTCCCCGTGGAAGGAAAAGGCCTGGAGAGAGACCGTCGAATTGTGGAAGTCAACGAATGGCTACGCAGGTGGTGTCGGGGAGAAGGCTTTGGATTCTTTGACCATGGGATGGTGTTCCAAGAAGGAGTGCTAGGCAGAGATGGGCTCCACCTAACGAAGAGAGGGAAGAGCATCTTTGCAAGCAGGCTGGCTAATCTAGTGAGGAGGGCTTTAAACTAGGCTCACTGGGGGAAGGAGACCAAAGACCTGAGGTAAGTGGGGAAGTGGGATACTGGGAGGAGGCACGAGCAGGAGCACGTGAGAGAGGAGGGCTCCTGCCTCATACTGAGAAAGAGAGGCGATCAGCAGGTTACCTCAAGTGCGTATATACAAATGCATGAAGCCTGGGAAATAAGCAGGGAGAACTGGAAGTCCTGGCACAGTCAAGGAATTATGATGTGATTGGAATAACAGAGACTTGGTGGGATAACTCACATGACTGGAGTTCTGTCATGGATGGATATAAGCTGTTCAGGAAGGACAGGCAGGGTGGGGGAGTTGCACTGTATGTAAGAGAACAGTATGACTGCAGTATGCACTATAAGGTGGGTAGAAAGTTGGCTAGATTGTCGGGCTCAAAGGGTAGTGATCAATGGCTCCATGTCTAGTTGGCAGCCAGTGTCAAATGGAGTGCCCCAGGGGTCGGTCCTGGGGCCGGTTTTGTTCAATATCTTCATAAATGATCTGGAGGATGGTGTGGATTGCACTCTCAGCAAATTTGCGGATGACACTAAACTGGGAGGAGAGGTAGATACGCTGGAGGGTAGGGATAGGATACAGAGGGCTCTAGACAAATTGGAGGATTGGGCTAAAAGAAATCTGATGAGGTTCAATAAGGATAAGTGCAGGGTCCTGCACTTAGGACAGAAGAACCCAATGCACAGCTACAGACTAGGGACCGAATAGCTAGGCAGCAGTTCTGCGGAAAAGGACCTAGGGGTGACAGTGGACGAGAAGCTGGATATGAGTCAGCCGTGTGCCCTTGTTGCCAAGACGGCCAATGGCATTTTGGGATGTATAAGTAGGGGCATAGCGAGCAGATCGAGGGACGTGATCATTCCCCTCTATTTGACATTGGTGAGGCATCATCTGGAGTACTGTGTCCAGTTTTGGGCCCCACACTACAAGAAAGATGTGGATAAATTGGAGAGAGTCCAGCGAAGGGCAACAAAAATTATTAGGCGTCTGGAATACATGACTTATGAGGAGAGGCTGGGGGAACTGGGATTGTTTAGTCTGCAGAAGAGAAGAATGAGGGGGGATTTGATAGCTGCTTTCAACTACCTGAGAGGTGGTGCCAGAGAGGATGGTTCTAGACTATTCTCAGTGGTAGAAGAGGACAGGACAAGGAGTAATGGTCTCAAGTTGCAGTGGGGGAGGTTTAGGTTGGATATTAGGAAAAACTTTTTCACTAAGAGGGTGGTGAAACACTAGAATGCGTTACCTAGGGAGGTGGTGGAATCTCCTTCCTTAGAATTTTTTAAGGTCAGGCTTGACAAAGCCCTGGCTGGGATGATTTAGTTGGGGATTGGTCCTGCTTTGAGCAGGGGGTTGGACTAGATGACCTCCTGAGGTCCCTTCCAACCCTGATATTCTATGATTCTATGACTGCTTAGAGCTCAAGTATGAAACTGCAGAAAAACCTGAGAGTCTCTGGATTAAGTTTAGAAGTGTGAGCAACAAGGGTGATGTTGTGGTGGGAGTCTACTATAGACCACCAGACCAGGGGGATGAGGTGGATGAGGCTTTCTTCCGGCAACTCGCAGAAGTTACTAGATTGCAGGCCCTGGTTCTCATGGGAGACTTCAATCACCCTGATATCTGCTGGGAGAGCAATACAGCGGTGCACAGGCAATTCAGGAAGTTTTTGGAAAATGTAGGGGACAATTTCCTGGTGCAAGTGCTGGAGGAACCAACTAGGGGCAGAGCTCTTCTTGACCTGCTGCTCACAAACCGGGAAGAATTAGTAGGGGAAGCAAAAGTGGATGGGAACCTGGGAGGCAGCGACCATGAGATGGTTGAGTTCAGGATCCTGACAAAAGGAAGAAAGGAGAACAGCAGAATACGGACCCTAGACTTCAGAAAAGCAGACTTCGACTCCCTCAGGGAACTGATGGGCAAGATCCCCTGGGAGAACGACATGAGGGGGAAAGGAGTCCAGGAGAGCTGGCTGTATTTTAAAGAATCCTTATTGAGGTTACAGGGACAAACCATCCCGTTGTGTAGAAAGAATAGTAAATATGGCAGGCGACCAGCTTGGCTTAACTGTGAAATCCTTGCTGCTCTTAAATATAAAAAAGAAGCTTACAAGAAGTGGCAGATTGGACAAATGACGAGGGATGAGTATAAAAATATTGCTCGGGCTTGCAGGAGTGAAATCAGGAAGGCCAAATCCCACCTGGAGTTGCAGCTAGCAAGAGATGTTAAGAGTAACAAGAAGGTTTCTTCAGGTATGTTAGCAACAAGAAGAAAGTCAAGGAAACTGTGGGCCCCTTATTGAATGAGGGAGGCAACCTAGTGACAGAGGATGTGGAAAAAGCTAACGTACTCAATGCTTTTTTTGCCTTGGTCTTCACGAACAAGGTCAGCTCCCAGACTACTGCACTGGGCAGCACAGCATGGGGAGGAGGTGACCATCCCTCTGTGGAGAAAAGTGGTTCGGGACTATTTAGAAAAGCTGGACGAGCACAAGTCAATGGGGCCGGATGCGTTGCATCCGAGAGTGCTAAAGGAGTTGGCAGATGTGATTGCAGAGCCATTGGCCATTATCTTTGAAAACTCATGGTGATCAGGGGAGGTCCCAGATGACTGGAAAAAGGCTAATGTAGTGCCAATCTTTAAAAAAGGGAAGGAGGAGGATCCTGGGAACTACAGGCCAGTCAGCCTCACCTCAGTCCCTGGGAAAATCATGGAGCAAGTCCTCAAGGAATCAGTTCTGAAGCACTTAGAGGAAAGTGATCAGAAACAGTCAGCATGGATTCACCAAGGGCAAGTCATGCCTGACTAATCTAATTGCCTTCTATGACGAGATAACTGGCTCTGTGGATGAGGGGAAAGCGGTGGACGTGTTGTTCCTTGACTTTAGCAAAGCTTTTGACACGGTCTCCCACAGTATTCTTGCCAGCAAGTTAAAGAAGTATGGGCTGGATGAATGGACGATAAGGTGGATAGAAAGAAAGCTGGCTAGATTGTCGGGCTCAATGGGTAGTGATCAATGGCTCCATGACTAGTTGGCAGCTGGTATCAAGTGGAGTGCCCCGGGGTCGGTCCTGGGGCAAGTTTTGTTCAATACCTTCATAAATGATCTGGAGGATTGTGTGGATTGCACCCTCAGCAAGTTTGCAGATGACACTAAACTGGGAGGAGTGGTAGATACGCTGGAGGGTAGGGATAGGATACAGAGGGACCTAGACAAATTGGAGGATTGGACCAAAAGAAACCTGATGAGGTTCAACAAAGACAAGTGCAGAGTCCCGCACTTAGGACGGAAGAATCCCATGCATCGCTACAGACTAGGGGCCGAACGGCTCGGCAGCAGTTCTGCAGAAAAGGACCTAGGGGTGACAGTGGACGAGAAGTTGGATGAGAGACAACAGTGTGCCCTTGTTGCCAAGAAGGCCAATGGCATTTTGGGATGTATAAGTAGGGGCACTACCAGCAGATTGAGGGACGTGATCGTTCCCCTCTATTTGACATTGGTGAGGCCTCATCTGGAGTACTGTGTCCAGTTTGGGACCCCACACTACAAGAAGGATGTGGAAAAATTGGGAAGAGTCCAGTGGAGGGCAACAAAAATTATTAGGGAACTGGAACACATGACTTATGAGGAGAGGCTGAGGGAACTGGGGATGTTTAGTCTTCAGAAGAGAAGAATGCGGGGGGATTTGATAGCTGCTTTCAACTACCTGAAAGGGGGTTCCAAAGAGGATGGCTCTAGACTGTTCTCAGTGGTACCAGATGACAGAACAAGGAGTAATGGTCTCAAGTTGCAGTGGGGGAGATTTAGGTTGGATATTAGGAAAAACTTTTTCACTATGAAGGTGGTGAAACACTGGAATGTGTTACCTAGGGAGGTGGTGAAATCTCTCCTTCCCTAGAAGTATTTAAGGTCAGGCTTGACAAAGCCCTGGCTGGGATGATTTAGTCAGGGATTGGTCCTGCTTTGAGCAGGGGGTTGGACTAGATGACCTCCTGAGGTCCCTTCCAACCCCGATATTCTATGATTCTTTGAGATGGGGCGACCACATCTGTACACAGTATTCAAGATGTGGGAGTACCATGGATTTATATAGCAGCAACATGATATTTTCTGTCCTATTATCTATCCCTTTCTTAATTATTCCCAGCATTCTGTTCGCTTTTTTGATTGCCGCTGCACATTCAGTGGATGTTTTCAGAGAACTATCCACAATGACTCCAAGATCTCTTTCTTGAGTGGGAACAGCTAATTTAGACCCCATCATTTTATATGTATAGTTGGGATTATGCTTTCCAATGTGCATTACTTTGCATTTATCAACATCAAATTTCATCTGCCATTTTGTTGCCCAGTCTCCCAGTTTTGAGAGATTCTTTTGTAGCTCTTCACAGTCTGCCTGGGTCTTAACTACCTTTAGTAATTCTGTACCATCTGCAAATTTTGACACCTCACTGTTTATCCCTTTTTCCAGATCATTTATGAATATGTTGAATAGGACTGGTCCCAGAACTTACCCCTGGGGGACACCACTATTTACCTCTCTCCATTCTGAAAACTGACCCTTTATACCAACCCTTTGTTTCCTATCTTTTAACCAGGAAAAATTACAAAGGATGAATATAAACAAATAGCACAAGTAGATAGGGACAAAATTAGAAAGGCCAAGGCACAAAACGAGATCAAACTACCTAGAAACAAAGAGTAACAAGAAAACATTCTACAGATACATTAGAAGCAAGAGGAAGACCAAGGACAAGGTAGGTCCATTACCCAATGAGGTGGGAAAATCAACAGAACATGTGGAAATGGCAGGAGTACTTAATGACTTCTTTGCTTCAGTTTTCACCAAGAAGGTTGGTGGTGATTGGACATCTAACATAGTGAATGCCAGTGAAAATGAGGTAGGATCAGAAGAAGCTAAAATTTGGAAAGAACAAGTTAAAAATTACTTGGACAAACTGGATGTCTTCAAGTCACCAGGGCCTGATAAAATGCATCCTAGAATACCCAAGGAGCTGACTGAGGAGAAATCTGAGCCATTAGCAATGATCTTTGAAAAGTCATGGAAGATGAGAGAGATTCCAGATGTCTGGAAAAGGGCAAATATAGTGCCCATCTATAAGAAGGGAAATAAGGACAACCCAGGGAATTACAGATCAGTCATCTTAACTTCTGATCCCAGAAAGATAATGGAGTAAATAATTAAGCAATCAATTTGCAAACATCTAGAAGATAATAAGGCGATAAGCAACAGTCAGCATGGATTTGTCATGTGTCAAACTAACCTGATAGCTTTCTTTGACAGGGTAACAAGCCTTGTGGCTAGGGAGGAAGTGGTAGAAGTGGTATATTTTGACTTTAGTAAAGCTTTTGATGCTGTGTCACATGACCTTTTCATAAACAAACTAGGGAAGTGCAACCTAGATGGAGCTACTATCAGGTGGGTGCAAAACTGGTTGGAAAACCATTCCCAGAGAGGAGTTATCAGTGGTTTACAGTCATGCTAGAAGGGCATAAAGAGTGGAGTCCCACGGGGATCAGTTCTGGTTCTGTTTCTGTTCAATATCTTCACCAGTGATTCATATAATGGCATAGAGACGTGCCATAAAATGTGCAGATGATACCAAGCTGGGAGAGGTTGCACGTACTTTGGAGGATAGGATTAAAATTCAAAATGATCTGGACAAACTGGAGAAATGGTCTACAGTAAACAGGATGAAATTCAATTACGACAAATGCAAAGGACTCAATTTTGGAAGGAACGATCAGTTGCACACATACAAAATGGGAAATAACTGCCTAGGAAGGAGTACCGCAGTAAGAAATCTGGTGGTCATAGTGGACCGCAAGCTCAATACGAGTCAACACTGTAACCCTATTGCAAAAAAAGCAAACATTGCTCTGGGATGTCTTAGCACAGGGGAGGGCAAACTTTTTGGCCTGAAGGCCACATTGGGGTTCCAAAACTGTAGGGAGGTGTAGGGTATTATATTGCTCCCTGTAGGAATGTGCTTACAGTGTAATACTTACGGCTGCCCATCCGGGTGCTCCGTAAGTAGCACATTCCTACGGGGAGCAATTTAATACATGACACCCCTGCAGCTCTCGCAGCCATGCTGCCCAGCAGGAGCTTGCAGCCCCGCCGCCCACAGCGTGGATGGCTCAGGGAGCTAAGGCTGCGGGGGAGGGGCCAGGGGCTCAAGGGCTGGGCCAGAGGGTCCCGCAGGCCGTAGTTTGCCCACCTCTGTCTTAGCAGGAGTGTTGTAAGCAAGACACGAAAAGTAATTCTTCCGCTCTACTCTGCACTGATTAGGCCTCAACTGGAGTATCGTGTCCAGTTCTGGGCGCCACATTTCAGGAAGGATGTGGACAAATTGGAGAGAGTCCAGAGAAGAGCGACAAAAATGATTAAAGGTCTAGAAAACATGACCTATGAGGGAAGATTGAAAAAATTGGGTTTGTTTAGTCTGGAAAAGAGAAAACTGTACTTAACAGTTTTCAAGTACATAAAAGGTTGTTACAAGGAGAAGGGAGAAAAACTGTTCTCCTTAACCTCTGATAGGACAAGAAACAATGGGCTCGAATTGCAGCAAGGGAGGTTTAGGTTGGACATTAGGAAAAACTTCCTGTCAGGGTGGTTAAGCACTGGAATAAATTGCCTAGGGAGGTTGTGGAATCTGCATCCTTGGAGATTTTTAAGAGCAGGTTAGACAAACACCTGTCAGGAAGGGTCTTGATAATACTTAGTCCTGCCACGAGTGAAGGGGACTGGACTAGATCACCTCTCGTGGTCCCTTCCAGTTCTATAAAATTGTGAATAATATGGAGAAAGTGAATAAGGAAGTGTTATTTATCCCTTCACACAACACAAGAACCAGGGGTCACCCAATCCAATTAATAGTCAGCAGGTTTTAAACAAGAGGAAATATATTTTCATATGGTGCACACTCCATTTGTAGAACTCATTGCCAGGGGATGCTGTGAAGGCCTAAAGTCTAACTGGGTTCCAAAAAGGATCAGGTAAGTTCAGGTAGGATAGGTCCATCAACGGGTATTAGCCAATATGGTCAGGGACTGAACCCCATGCTCCGGGTGTCCTGAAACCTCCAACTGCTAGAAGCTGGGAGTGGATGATGGGATGGATCACTTGCAATTGCCCTGTTCTGTTCATTTCCTCTGTAGCATCTGACACTGGCCACTGTCAAAAGACAGGATATTGAGTTAAATGGACCATTGGTCTGACCCAATGTGGTCATTCTTATGCTATAGCTCCAACAGAAATTATGGACTTGATGCAGTTCTTTGGATAGCACAATGCAGGAAGTCAGACTAGATGATCAGAATGGCCCCTTCTGGACTAAGATCATGTTTGTTGTACCATCTATTTTAGGAAAAATCTTTGAACTATCCCCTGTCTCTCATTCTCATTTTAAAAAGCTTTAATATTTATTTTTCACTGCTCAAAGTACTACTGTCACTATAAACACCCTCTGATGGCCAGCTTATAGAATGAATACTCCATCACACTATATGCCACCTTCTAAAAACAGCACCAAATAACCAGGTTCCTTTAATTTGTAAAGTAAAGGAGTATAAATCCAAAACGAAATAAACAATCCCACAATTCCTCCCCCTCCCTCCCAACAGGTGAAGCCAAAGAAATAAAAAGGCTTTTTTTTTTTTGCTGGTATATTTTAAAAGGCTCCCTGAATTGCTAGCTAGTGGCTCAAAAGAGTGCCTATGTTCATTTTAAAAACATCAGAGTCTAAGCAGAATCACAGAGCTTACCACCCCTGCACACTATAATCTAGAAATAAAGAACATTTTGCTTAATTTTTGTCAACCTAATATGAACTGGCTAGTTAGCACTGAAGTCATTTAACAACACAGCATCAAGCTGTCTGTAAGAGTCACAACCCATTATTTACCAGTTCTGTGAATAAACAGGAATATATAAATTCCCAGATTCCTTTCACTAGTGCTAAACCTTAAAAAAAAAAAAAAAAAAAAAAAAGCACTAGCCATTTGATAAGGAAAAAAATCCCCAAACACATTGCCCACAAAAATTTAAAAGATCTAATGCCATTCATATTTTACTCTTTCCTAGTCTGTAAAGGCAGCCCTTACAGAAGTCACACCTATCACCCTTAAGAGGCATACAGCAAGAAAGCATGAGTTTTCTGTGACTTAGTAAACCCCTTGTGACTCAACAATCACTACTCTAAGAAACACAGAGGTAAGGCTTCCTGCATAAAGTTATAGCACACAACAAGTGGATGATGGCAGCTGCCACATTAGAAAGCAGAGACCAGCTGTGGTGCTAGGACCATGTGTGACAGGCACTGGTGTGCAGATCCAAGCCCAGTGTACCGCCACATCCCCACAGCAGCAGGTCCAGGCCACACACTTTCTGACTATTAGGGTAGTTAAGCTCTGGAAACACCTGTCAGAGGTGGTCTAGAAGATTTACTTGGTCCTGCCACAACACGGGGACTGGACTGGACTACTTCTCGAGGTCCCTTCCCATCCTACATTTCTAGGATTCTGTGATCCCTGAAACACATAACTTCAGGATTTTCCATGCTCTTTTATCAATTCTTTTTGCATTCTATCACGCTTTTGCCTTCACTGTAAGCTTTTCATTATTAGGTCATTTAAGAGAGACACTCAAGCAGGGGGTGGCAACCTTTCAGAAGTGCTGTGCCGAGTATATGTGCCTTGTGAGCACCGGCCCCAGCATGGATCCGCCCCGGCTCAAGTCCCGGCCCCAGGCGCGGCGCAGGGCGATGCGAGCCCGGGCCGCACGGCCGGCCGCTCCCACGCACAGCGCGGCGAGCGGGCAATGCCGCGGGCTACCACGGCTCACGCCCGCCCGCGGCCGAAAGGGACCGCTGTGCCCGGCCGCGCCCTGCCCAGGCCCGTGCACTGAGCGGCGGCTCAGCGACACGCCCAGGCCTGGCCTGTCACGGGAGCACGAGCGGCCTTTACCCCTCCGCCGCGCCCCCCGCCTCGCGCTCCCGGCGCCGGCGCCGCCCCCCCAGGCCCGCCCGGCGCCCGCAGCCCCCGCCTGGCGCTCCCGGCGCCCGCAAGGCCGCCCGCCCGCCCGGGAAGGTGGCCGCCGGGCAGCCCCCCGCTTGCGACCCCCCCCGAGCTCCCGGCAGGCCCGGCCCGGCCGCAGCGGGCGCTGAGTCGCTCCGGGACCCGCACTCACATGATGGCGGCGGCAGGTGCGAGGCTCCGCGGGGGCTGGGAGAAGCGTCCAACAGCGCCGAAGGAAACCGGGCAACTGACCCGGAACCCGCCCCAGCTCGCGCCGCCTGCTGCGGGGATGGGACGCTCCAGGGGCGGGGATTGGCCAGGCCCCGCCCACAACGCCTGGTCCCGCGCGTCGCGCGCCCGGTTGCATAGAGGCGCGCGCGCTTCTGCCGGCTCCCTTGTGCTTGGGGGAGGCTCTAGGTGTGTTGGGGGCGGGGCTTAGGAGGCTGGTTTCTTCCTTGGTGTCCCTGAGGGGGGGTGGCAGGTTCCTGGGTCTCTATGGGTGGGGCGTCAGGTTGGAGGGGCAGGTTCCTGTGTGTCCCTGGGGGGCGGGCGGACGTGGGGGGGCAGGTTCCTGTGTGTCCCTGGGGGGCGGGGCAGGTTCCTGTGTGTCCCTGGGGGGCGGGGGGGCAGGTTCCTGTGTGTCCCTAGGGAGGGGGCAGGTTCCTGTGTGTCCCTGGGGGGCGGGGGGGGGGCAGGTTCCTGTGTGTCCCGGGGGGGTCGGCAGGTTCCTGTGCCTCCCTAGGGAGGTGGCAGGTTCCTGTGTGTCCCTGGGGGGCGGGGGGGGGGGCAGGTTCCTGTGTGTCCCTAGGGAGGGGGCAGGTTCCTGTGTGTCCCTGGGGGGCGGGGGGGGCAGGTTCCTGTGTGTCCCTGGGGGGCGGGGGGGGGCAGGTTCCTGTGTGTCCCTAGGGAGGGGGCAGGTTCCTGTGTGTCCCTGGGGGGCGGAGGGGGCAGGTTCCTGTGTGTCCCTGGGAGGCGGGGTGGGGGGGGCAGGTTCCTGTGCCTTCCTAGGGAGGGGGCAGGTTCCTGTGTGTCCCTAGGGAGGGGTGCGGCAGGTTCCTGTGCATTCCTAGGGAGGGGAGCAGGTACCTGTGCCTCCCAGGGGACAGGATGCAGCAGGTTTCCAGGGCAGGTGACTGTATTTTTGTGGTAGGGTGGGTTTCTGCATGTCCCTGTGAGAAACCTGTTACTCTCTGGTGCTCTGAAAATAAATCCATACTGAGGTAGCTCCAAAGTGCCCTGTCGCACCTATTGCCTCTTCTCAGCATTCTGTGGGTGCTTGGCCTATGGGGCAGTCTTCATAATCCATAAATGGCTTTTGCCTAGGGCTATAAAAGTTACCCTGGATGGCGATGGGGGGACTGAGAGCCCCACCAGGGCAACCTGAATCCCTCCATACCTGCTACCAGAGCCCAGGCTTGACATCCTCCATCCAGCTGCTCCAGGTCATTTCTGAGGAGTGGCTATCAGGAAGTGCCAACAGATGAAGCAAGGCCTCATGGACTTAGAGGGGGGACAGTTATGCTACAGTGACGTTGGTCTTTGCACAGCTATGCAGCTGAACCTTACCTCATGCTGATGCCTAAACCATTCTCTTACCTCTCTTATTTCCAGCAGTCAGGCCCAGACTCCATCCTCTCCCAGTTTGGCAGCTGCTGGTAGAAAGCGTCTAAAGAAAGCACTAGCAACAATTGTTAATTTACTGACAAGCTTCACAACAGCGACATTTTCTCTCGTGGCCTGAACCTTCTTAACATAGCAAATGAAGAGATTGTTCATGACGCTTGTGCTATAGGTAGGCATCGGTCTTCATTCCAGGCTATTGGCTGAAGCTTTTCCACTGTGTTAATTCATCATATGAATTATTCTTTGCCAACTGACTAAGTCAGAGCTAACTCTTCTCTTGATCTACGGTATCTATTTATTTAGTCATTCCAACTGACTGGATGTGCCTAAAAATTCTAGGCTAGCCTACTGGACAGATTCATCCCAGCTCATGTAACTGAGTAATCACTCACTTACAAGAAAGGGTGCTGACAGGACTTCAATCCTGGTTGCAGTCAAAAGAAGACTATTCTATTCTAAGACCACATCCTATCCTATATGTACAACTACAAAATGGGGAATAACTATCTAGGTGGTAATACTGCTGAAAAGGATCTGGGGGTTATAGTGGACCACAAACTGAATATGTGGTCAATGTGACCCAGCTGCAAAAAAGGCTAATATGATTCTGGGGTGTATTAACAGTAATGTTGCATGTAGGATACATGAGGTAATTTTCTTGCTCTACTCAGCACTGCTGAGGACCCAGTTGGAGTACTGTGTCCAATTCTGGGCACTATAGTTTAGGAAAGATGTGGACAAAACTGGAAAGCATCCAGAGGACAGCAACAAAAATGATAAAAGGTTTAGAAAACCTCCCCTATTAGAAAAGGATTTTAAACAAACAAACAAACAAACAAACACTGGGTACATTTAGTCTTGCGGGGAAAAAAAGACTGAGGGGGGAAACCTGGTAATAGGCATGCTATAAAGAGAACAGTAATCAACTGGTCTCCAGGTCCACTGAAGGTAGAACAAAAAGTAATGGGCTTAGTCTGCAGCAAAGGAGATTTAGATTAGATGTTAGGAAAAACTTTCTGACTATTTGGGTAGTTAAGCTCTGGAAACACCTGTCAGGGATGATCTAGAAGATTTACTTGGTCCTGCCACAACACAGGGGACTGGACTTGATTACTTCTCGAGGTCCCTTCCAGTCCTACATTTCTATGATTCTGTGATCCCTGAAACACATAACTTCAGGATTTTCCATGCTCTATTATCAATACTTTTTGCATACTATCACACTTTTGCCTCCACTGTAAGCTTTTCATTATTACGTTATTTAAAAGAGACACTAAAGCAGGGATTGACAACCTTTCAGAAGTGGTGTGCCGAGTCTTCATTTATTCAGTCTAATTTAAGGTTTTGTATGTAATCCATTTTAACATTTTTAGAAGGTCTCTTTCTATAAATCTATAATATATAACTAAACTCTTGTTGAATGTAAAGTAAATAAGGTTTTAAAAATGTTTAAGAAGCTTCATTTAAAATTAAAATGCAGTGCCCCCCTGGACCGGTTGGCCAGGACCCGGGCAGTGTGAGTGCCACTGAAAATCAGCTCATGTGCCACTTTTGGCATGCGTGCCATAGGTTGCCTACCCCTGCACTAAAGCAACATTGGTGCTTTTTTGTTGGCTATTTGAGCTGGTTTGTTCAGACTCTTTCTAAAAAAATGAAAGGGATAATGGCCCCCTAATTCTTCACTCAGGAAAGTTAATATTCTAGGTGTTATATGAGGCTGTGAGTGCTGGCTGAGCACAGAATCAGCACCTACTAGTGTACTAGGCACCTCCTAATTCAATCAAAAGATATGATTCCTGCCCCAAGGAGCTTACAGACTAATTTTTAACATGACACAAGGAGATGTTAATAAGAGAATGGTAGAGGAGGAAGGATGGGGCAACATCAGTAAGAGAACAGTTTCATAGAGAAGGCTAGTGCACAGAATGAGTAAGCAAAGATTTTTTTAAAAAAAGGAGTACTTGTGGCACCTTAGAGACTAACAAATTTATTTGAGCAAAAGCTTTCGTGAGCTGAGCTGTAGCTCACGAAAGCTTATGCTCAAATAAATTTGTTAGTCTCTAAAGTGCCACAAGTACTCCTTTTCTTTTGGTGAATACAAACTAACACGGCTGCTACTCTGAAACCAAAGATTTTTTGTTTCCTGTCTACTTTCTATCTGGGGAGCCAAAAGTGCTTTACACCTAACTGAGTAAGCTTCATTACCCCATTGTGCAGTATTATCACCCTGGTTTTATAGCTGAAGAGGCTGACTGAAGGGACAGACAAGTGAAGTGACACACAAAATCTGGGGCACAGCCAGGCAAGTTGCTGATACACTCATGTATTGTCACTGGCTTTCTGACGTGTTTTGGAGCTAACCGCAGTAGGCAAATAGCAACATAAAATCAAATTCTGATTCTAGCTGAAGGGCGTGTGGCATCCCTCAACTTCAGGCCACTACCTGAAAAAATTGGTGGGCGCTGACTAAGGGAGTCCAGCTACCACTCATGAGCTTGACTGTGCAATTCCCCAGAGTGAATCCAGACTGTCAGCTCAGGAAGTGAAGGATGAGACTGGAACTTTAACTCAGTCACTTTCTGGGACAAACTAATTGTAGCTTTTATTATTGACCTTTACATTTTTCTTGTGCTGGATATGGATTGTAATGGGGTAAA
Source organism: Eretmochelys imbricata (assembly GCF_965152235.1). Lineage (NCBI taxonomy): Eukaryota > Metazoa > Chordata > Testudines > Cheloniidae > Eretmochelys > Eretmochelys imbricata. Next base: position 23,665,422 of record NC_135589.1, on the reverse strand, counting down.
AAGTTCAATGGTATGTAGGTCTTTTAGGAGTCTAAGTCCCATTCACTGCATCATTAAGGGCCTGCTCCTGTTTCTGGTGATGTTAATGGCAAAGCTTCCTTTACTATAATGGACACATTACCCTGCATTCCCCCTGTGGTGGTTGGCAAATTTAGGGTAAATGTAGGATCCAAATGCCACACTCTGACCTGGAACTGTTCTTACTCCGATTACTATCATATGTTGAATGGGTTAATTATGAGATTAATGACTCAAACTTTTACACAACAGAGAGATTTTTGTGTGTGTGTGTGCACACACGCGCACACGATAATAGCTTTATAAAGACAGGAAGAATTATTTACTATATTACAACATTATCCAGCTCTGGTTCAAAGCCATTTATATGCCTGTTAATTGCATTAACCAGAAATGAATTCTGCATTGTTATTTAATGGGAGTTTTTGGATTTTGTTTCTAAAGGCCTCATGGAACTTTTAAAATTACTTTTTATTCTGTCCTTCTATGTAGAGTTTTGGAATTTATTATACACTGCCTCATGGATTCTGTTGGAAACTTGGGCCTTAGTCTCTGCCCTCACAGAGAGTACCGTATTTAAGAAGTACAGACAGTATTGTGCTCTCAGAAAGTTGAAAATAGCTACATGAAATATATTTTATTATATATTTGTATTACAGTTGTCTCTAGAGGTCTTGATCAGGATTGGGGCTCCATTTAGGTGCTGGTCAAATATTTCTTCCTACTTTCTTGTGGTGTTCTACTTTTTTCAGTTTAATTTTATTCAGTTATAAAAATTGTGCATTTATAATCTTCCTGGATGTAACATTTCATTGCTTTTTTTCTGAAGGAGCGTTATTGTTTAATGAAAAACTCACTATTCTCCTGGTCAGCATTTTGTAAGTGCACACAGAAATTGCACTTCTCAGTACGACTCTCATACTCGGGGGGAAAATGGCCAAATTCATCCCTAGGGGAATTTATCATCATATAAATTGAATAATTTATTTGCTCAATTTTGGATTATTTTCCAAAAACATTGAGACATCTTTTTTTACACATTTGGTCAAATAATTCACAAATATATTTGTACAATGATTTATTCCAGGCATTTCATGAAGTATTTAAAATAAATTATTTGACAGATTCTAATCTCAGCATAAGGCTCTGCTGAGTTTTATTAGCTTTAGAGGAGCTAGAGCAGTGGTGGGCAACATGGCCTGTCAGGATAATCCACTGGCGGGCCACGAGACAGTGTTTACATTGACTGTCCACAGGCATGGCTGCCCGCAACTCCCAGTGGCCGGATTACCCTGACAGGCCACAGGTTGCCCACCACTGAACTAGAGAGGGGATGAATTTGCCCCCACAAATTTAAATACAGTTGGATTTTCTAAGCTTCTGTGAATTGCATCCATCTGGCTAAAAACTGTCATTTGCAACATGAACAAGAGGGGAGCCCGAACTGAGAAACTGGTTACCTTTCTGCTGTAAAATCTGGTTTAACTGTCATAAGAACATTTCTTTTCCCCTGGGATAAGGAAAGGAAAAAAGGAGCCTCACATAACATTTGCCTCTTGCTGCCAGACTCAGAAGCAAGATGTGGGAACCACTGCGTTGTACCCGAGTCTCCCATGTGGTAGGTGCAGAACACTATGATAGTCTCTGGGCTGAGCTTAAAACATCTTAAACTAAAATAAACTGTGATAGGCAGTGCATTTCTGAGTAATTATAATGCACCTTGGGGTTATCATGAGGACCTGAATCTGAAGACAAAGTCAGTTTTACTACTTGAAGTGCAACTAGAGCTCTGAAATGTACTGGTGGACTGGAACAATTTACTAAGGGTTGTGGTGCATTCTCCATCACTGACCATTTTAAAATCAAAATTGGATGTTTTTCTAAAAGAAGTAGTCTAGAAATTATTTTGGTCCCTTCTATGAAATATGCCTAATGAAAGTATACATTAAAAACCACAGAAAAGAGTCAGGCCTGTGACTATATAATGTACATCATCAATACACAGGCTGAGAGGTCCAAGTGACTTCAAGTTTTTCACTCTTGTTGATAATTTTGATTAGATAAATGTGTTTCCTATTTCCTAGCTTCCCTCTTTTGAAACAGTTGTTAACTATAGATTTTAAGGACCACATTCTCCTCTCACATGAGTACATGGATCCCACTGAATCCAATGGGAGCTGTACACACACTAAAAGCAGAATTTGTTTTAAAAAATTATGTTTACCTTTGAAATTCAGTCAGGTAAGAGACTGTGAATTTACAAGTAGGTCTTCTAAGTGTGTGACAGAGATCCATACTTTACAAGGATATAGAGATATATATACACATACTTGAGGAATCTTCAGCTTCTTCTTGATTAAAATAGAAGAGAAAATGTTAAAAGAAATACACTTAGTATGGGGAAATTTTTTGTTTTTAATTTACAGCAGAAAGAATATAAAGCATTCAGAAAACATTTTCCATATTTTAAGGGCAATTCAAAACATTTTGCATGGTTCCAGCAGCTGAGTTCTTCAACAGATCCATTGATTCAGTGATGCTTTACATGCACAGTTACAAAAATAAAACTTACAAAAAAGAGACATCTATACTAGTTTTACATGCAAGTCTTGGGGACCCCCTGTTGGGCACCAACTACTGTGTGGAACTGCTGTAAGCGTGCAACCATATAGGGAGTTCATGTTATATTCTTTATTTCTTTCACACAGTATTACTTATGTCAAACGTGTTACACAAAGGAGCAATTCCATATTCAGGAGGCAGAAGAAGGTCCTGCTCCTGGCACTTGGGAATCCCGATTATCCAAGAAAGCTGCACTTATGTATCTTCTATCAGAAATAAGTTCCACAGTCAAGAAAGGGGTAAGCAGAAAAGCTTTTTCAATAGGAGAGCATTTTTAACTCATCAGTGGTCACATTCAGTGAAAGGTTACAGCCCTGTTCAGCAAAGTACTTAAGGATATACTTAACTTTAAGCATGTTAGTAGTCCCATTAAGTTAATGGAACTACTCATATGGCTAACATTAAGCATGTGTGTAAATATTTTGTTGTATCAGGGTCTTTATCAGTAGGTACACCACCAGGCCTATGGATCTGGAAGGGTAACTTGAAATAGCTCTGTATTTTACTGAAAATTTTAAGTACAAATATAAGGGGTTAAAATGTTTCCACTGAGGTCATTACTCTTGTTAGGAAAAGATTATATTTGTCATAATGCCAGTCAATGGGACAAACATTTATATTTCAAAATGTCAGAGTATTTCCAGGATTAATACAGAGCATTCCAGTTCATTCCAAAGGAGTTTATTTTCAAATTCCGTTCCCATTCTTTGTGTGTGGAATACTTAATGCGTAAGGTTCCATTTCAATAAAATATATGGAGATTATGAGGCTTCCACAGCCACAGTGTGGAAGCCAGACAATTTTTTTTTTTAATTGAATCAGGTCATAAAGTAGAAGTTCACAAACGTACAGAGTTCTGATAAAGAGCTATATAGCACATATACTGTAATTCAATGCTGGCAGTGAAAGGAAGTAATTAAAAACCAGATACACTTATAGAAAAGGCACCAAGAGCACTGACCCCAGTTTTTTGCCACAATCTTTGTGTTTACCCTTTTTTTAAAGACACCAGTTTAAAAGCTCATTTGTGAATATTTTTAGGCTTCACAAAAAGCCTGGAGTTTAAACATTTTAGTTGGTGGCCAGGATCAAGTAAGAGCAACTATTTCAAAACTAACCATGTAAAATTTACACCAACCGTTTGGAAATTTTAAACTGGTACTAGCAACATAAAGTCACAGAAGCAATTTCTGATTTCAGCTACACTTGTGTAAATCCAGAGTAACTGCACTGACTTCAGGAGAATTACTCCTGATATTTACTAGTGTAATTAAGATCAGGCCCCTATTGTCTAAACGTCATGACAATTTTTAATTAGTATTTCAATTTAAAAAGTATCTGATTTCTTTGGCTCCTCACTATGTAGAAATAGCAATATACCATGACACCCCTACAAGACCAGTTTGCATCTTTTAAGTTTTACTTTTTATTTTTTTAAATTTTTGTGCATTTTTATTACATTTTCTGACTTCCAGCAGGAGATATGAAAATGTGAAACATATTTTCTACTTTCATACTATTTCTTTTTTCAGTTTATGTTCATTCTAAGTGTTCTTTATTGGAGTGAGTGTATGGTGTTAAGCTAGATACATTTTTGTATTCTTATGATTATCTGCTTTGCAAAAGTAACTTAATTTTCTTAAGCAATATTAGCATTCACATTACTTGGCACCATTGGCAAAAAATAAAAATAAAATTAAAAAAAAAACCTCCTGGTAGCCAAAATCAAATGTAAACATATCCTTTTTTAGTAAAGTTACTCTGCCTTTTTTTCCTAAGTCTAAATACAGTAGCTCTTTTTTTTTTTTGCAGTTTAGTCATGCTTTAGCAAAATGTTCTTCTAAAGAACATTTAAAATAAAGTTTCTTATAGTGAAATAAAGTTTTTTGTTTCATTTTACAGACCATAGCCACTAATGCTTTGCTTTTTTCATTTCTTTTTTCTTGAATTCATGCACATCTCTGTTTTAATATATACAATATATACAAACAATACATCCACACTCTTCGCTCATTCAGACAAAACTATACAAATAATAATTTTATCTTGCCAAGTTATTAACCCTTTGTGAATAAAATATTTAGTAATTAATCAATATATTCCCTTTCAAATATTATTTCTCATTTTCCATTTCTACCTTCTATATATACAGAAACTGCCCAGATTTTGATGAAATAGCCAAAATAAGAAATTTACTGGCCAGGATGGAGCACCACTCTGATCTTTAGGTGGTATAAATGTCCAGGCAACATATGTATGTGACTGCTCAGAACAACAAAATTACTGTAAAAAAAAAAAGCGCTACATACGTTACAAACTATTTTAAGTAAATAATTAAAAGGCCAGAAAATAAAGTGCTGAATATGAGAATAAGTACATGACACTTGAAATACTTGCAGGTTCTAGAAAAAATACCAAAAAAGGAACTTTTAAAAACTTGCTCAAGCTGCTCTCTTTATTTCCCATGCATTACCCGTTTGCCTCATATGCCAACCCACTCTGTAAATTTCCACGGGATGTATTAAAAACCTGCAGATTTAAAAAGTTGCATTAAGTGTGCTGTAGAGAGATTCAAATAAAAAGAAAGGACAGAAGTGCAAAGGAAATGAGAATGCATGTACCCAATAAAGATTTACTGATCTAAGCCCCGCCACTGACTCTTGAAGCTTCAGTTTCTTGGAGATGATTGACAGGTGCAGGAATAGCATTCTTGTGTTGCTTGTGCATTCCCACCTTTTAACAATATTTTTGGTATAATATTTGTACAGTTCCACACGTTTTAATACAGCCCTATATGAAAAGGATAATTAATCGCTTCTTTTGGAGAGAATGAAGCAACTCACAAATTCCTCTTGGTGTTTTTTTTCCCATGATCCAACAGAAGATTGAGTTCCAAGATGTCTTGCTGAACAAATTAAAAGTTGTCCATGAAAGTGCAAATGCAATGACCAAAACATTACTGTTAAAATCCTGCAGCTGAGATTCCCAGAACTGCAGTGGGTTTTTTGTTGTTGCATGTCTCTGCTAAAAACAGAAAATGAAAACAGTCTGAAAAGCAATGTCACATTGCTACGGGATGCTGCTGTGTATCTTCAAGTTCCTTGGCCTTTTTCAATTCTTTCACTCTGAAACAATAAAAAGGCCCTCTATAACATTTCTATTCCAAACGAATTTCAACAGGCAAAAGTCAAAGGGATCCCTCACTACAACTTCCAGTATGAAGTAGCCATCACCTAAAGTAAACAATTGGGAGCCAGGGAAGGGGAGAAAAAACTCATTCAGAAAGAATTCACCTTTTGCAACCCATTTCTGGACAACTTTATTTAATACCCAAATTCATTCTACTATCAAATCATCTTACCTAATTATTTGTCTTTAATGACTGCTTTTCATCAACTGCTTTTCTGCTGCTGCCTCATGTACCAGATAATTTGAGCAAAACGCACTTTCTGTGCTGCCCCCTTTTCTAAGTAGGACACTGAACATGGGCAGCTGCTGCTGCATCCAGCATTGTGGGGAGAAGAGAAGAGATTTATTCCAGACTTCCATGGGAAAGTTCTACTTAATTTATACAGTACCATAGATTAGTAGAATTTACATGTGTGTATGGACTTTATACTGGCATCAGTGGCAAAGCAGGTACGTTACTTCAACTTATTATCTCAGTCTCATTGTCAGCATCTGAATAGTCTGGATACTTGTAGGATATATTTATTTGTATCTTCATAATCCCCAGTCAGGGGGACGATCTCTCCATGGAGTACTAACTCTGTAAAGAGCATTCAGATGCTACAGTTGTGAGCACTTAAGAAATGCAAGTGCATTCATTGATTTATGTAGCACCTATTACCATTGGATCTAGGTGCTATTTACAAAGCTGTAGTACATTAGTTAAGTGAAAATCTGGGAAATTTAAAACTAAACAAATTAAATATGATGTGTGTCATGCCTAGAAAGCCATTAAGGCCACTACTTGATTAACATACTCTTGCTTTTTGTTGCTTTGTCACTTCACTGAGGCTTCCTCGAAGTGACTAAATAAACAACTGCAGACACCCAGAATTGACCTAGGCTATTGCACTGTCAAGACTTTATCAAGTTGCTTAGTAAGGAACCCAGATTCAAGGGAGAGAGTTTGGGGTCCCAGTCATTGTTAGATAGGGAATGAGTTTCTAATGCAGTTTTATATACCTCTGCTTTTGTCTCCACTACGTATAGCTCAATTTAACTCGTCTTGGTCAAACAAAGCACTCAGTGTCACAAAAGGAACCGCACAGGGTTTTTTGTATTGGAGTTGAAGTAGCTCATTAGGACTATATAACCCATATGATTTTGACTATTTTTTATTACAATATACACAACTTAGTAAAATAATTTTAGACATTCTAGCTAGACACGGACTCATTTCTATGAACCATCACAATGCATTAATTCCAGTTCAGAATGAACAGCATATTAAACCTGATTTCAGCTGCAGTGTATTGGAATAAGCTACTTTCTACAGAATCATATCTATGTGAAAAAAACCTGCCTGAGTCTGCATGTCCTTGCTCAGTTATTCTGAGGGTAGTTTTCCCCCAAAAGGTTGTGATTATGACCCAAGTAGAAGGATTTAGCAGAACACATACACAGTTGTTAGTATATTAATTTCTTAAGCAAATTGACTTAGAGACACTACAAAGGGACAAATTCAGAGGTGCTTTATAAAGTATTGAAAGTTTCTCATCTGTAAGTGGGCATAAGGGAGTCCAACTAAATCTGAATGAATGTAACAAAGCCATAGGATTGCATAATTTAGATGCTATGGGGATAGAACAGAGGTGCTTAGCAGAAAGAGCAACTAATAGAGTGCAAATTAAAGTAGGTATCCACCACTACATTATCTTTTGGCTCCCTATGCCCAGAGACTTTTTTATACTTACATATTGATGTGTAACCATTACAAACTTACACATCATCTCTGAATTTGGCCCAGTGACTGTATGTGGAATAACTTTGTGTGTGTGCACCTGTGTAGAAATGTAGCCAGTATGGAGCTATTTGATGTTTTTAACCAGGTGTTTTAAACTATCTTTCAGCTAAATCAGAGCTCTAGCATTAAGGACATCCCGTAAGCTTGTGACACTGCGGGGCAAAGGTTCCAGCAATGAATGAATGGATCACACGGGTCAGTATGCATGCATTTAGAACATTACTCATTGTCTTTATTTTACTGAAGTGTTTGAGAATTCCATGCTTGGGAGGACACAGAGTGTGGATATTGCTGATCAAAAATGAAAAAGGGGTCTGCTGTATTTCATCACATGTGGCATGACTCTGAAGCCCTGGCTACACTAACAACATGAACTATGGCTGAAAGTGGCATCTCACTCCTACATTTTGAAACACTAAACAGTTTTGACTGACACTAGGATTTAAACCATTCCAGTATAGATTCAGGGAGCCCCACTGCTGTAAAACAATAACTCAATTTTGTAGTGTAGTAAAAGTATTGCAGTGAAAGACATGTCAATGGCTAGCTTTTCTTTTCTGCTGTAAGGGAGCTAAGGTGAAATCCTGGCTCCAGTGAAGTCAACGGCGAAACTCCCATTGACTTCAACAGATCCAGGATTTCACTCCAGTTGCCTGGGAGGAATTCTCCATTCTGTGTCCTATGGAGGTTACTCCATATTCTCTCTTTGCAGCTCACTGTGGTTGTTCTGCTAATTATCTGGTGGTCCTGTTCTTGTATTACAGGATATACATATTCAGAACCAGTAGAGGGAATTTATAATATGGTATTTAACCCAATCAACACAAACTCAGAATATTCTTAATTTGTTAAAATTTAAGCTCTCTTTCTGTGCAGCAGGAAAGTGAAAAGTTACTTCTCCCTAGCTGTGCACTAGTTCACATCTAATGTTGAGACTAATCACACCATATGCACAAAATATCATCTATGATGCAGGACAGGTAGTGCAACTTGTGCATTTTTCAGTTGCACCTCTTACTGTAATACAAAATTCACCTGTTATTACTATAGGTCTCATTGAGAACATGCACAATTGGTCAGCTGTGGCTCTTACTGATACATGCTGTCTCCATGTTTAGCACTTCAACATGCAAGTTCTACACTAACGGAGCACAGTTTTGCTGGAAAAATGCAAGACATGCTTTGCTGCCAACTTCAACCTAGGACATGCAACATCTGTACTGGTGCATACCTGTTTAACTGGAATATGCATGCTAATGCAAGTTGATTACTGTACCATTCAATATTTGCACTAGTACAGATCCTGTTCACAAATATGCAACACCTTTCTTGGTCAAATGAGTCCTGTACTAGTTACAAGGTTTGTACAAATTTTGGAACTGGGGTGTTGGTTGATGCTTAAACATAAAGAACATACCATTCCTGAGTTTCCCAGGTATAAAATACAAAACAATGGTGTGTTCATTAGTGAAAGATGCTGCAGAGTACACAATTACATTCACAGACCGCAAGTGCTTCACCACCTTGTATTCCACAGCATTTGGAAAATGACTCAAAGATGATGCTAATGTTAATACTTTTTGAATTTGTTACATTTTCCCACATAGTCAATAGCCCCATGTGTGTTGGGAGGGGGAAAGGAAGATAGGTGAGTGTATGTTTATACAGGTAGTCATTTATTTTTATAATGTACTGCATGTTAATACAAAGAATATGCCTAAACAGTGTGAAAGTTGTGGTGACACAGACAGCAATCAAGAAGATTAAAGCTAAGGATGATGTTTTATCTTTAACTCATACTTAGAAAAGCAGGGCCCAGGTGCAATACAAGGGGGTTCCTTGGCTGACACAGAGCTACTGGAATGGTTCTGCCTGTGCTCTTTGTTGCTCCTCAGTAGAAGGAGGCTGGGTGTAGTGGAGGAGGCGCTGGCTGTTCTTGGCTGGCTCAGTGCAGCTAGAATGTAAACTGAAGCACCTCTGAGGCTGCTCTTTTGTATAGTGGGGACTGGGAGTTGGGTGGCACAGAGATGGCACAAAGATCTTTTTTTCTCCAGCCCTGTGCCAAGTGCAAGAATGAAGAAACGGAATCAGAGTTAAGGTCTTCTTTTTGCATTTTTCTGAGCTGTTTTTAAATTGTTTGAGACAAAACATATACATATTTTTTCTTATATAGAATTTAAAATACTTATTAATGACCAAATAGCTCTGAATTGCTCTCAAGTGAACCTGAGATAATGTTTTCGAACTGATTATTTTTTGTCCAGTCGTTCAATCCGAAGTCTTGCCAATTTGTCACATAAAAAGTGCTCAATGCAAGTGCTTCAGAAACCCTCTTGGGAAGTAGTTACTCTTGTTCCCAGCAGTAGCCTTTAATACTTCCATAATTAAACAAAAATAATCTCTTGATGAGTGCCATTTTTATTTGGTGATGTTTTTACAGTGATATAAACTAGAATAGGCCAGTTATCTTCCACTTCCTAGCACTCAGTGTAAAAAAAAAACAAAAAAGTACAAACTAAAATTTCAAAATATGAAAATGTGATTCCAAGATGGATTCCTGGACAAATTATAACCCCTGTAAATAGAAATTCATAATAGCAGTGCTGCTCACAAGACAGCGACAGCTGGTGCTGCCTTACCTCAACTAGCCAAGACATTCTCTGCACCTTGTTTCATCTCTTTTCACTTTGAATTTCAGGTGGAGAAAGGGGCTGAGATCTGTGAAGACTCCCTTCCTTTGCCAGCATTAGCAATCCACCAGAAATAAAAAATTGTACCAGATTTTTATAAAATGAAGGAGGCTTTTGCCCCAAAAATAGCTGCTCTCCGAGTGGATGGTTCATCTGGATGTGAGCAGGCTCCAAATTGCAGTCACAGGTGTCAGTACTTTAAGTCAGGGCAGCCATGGGCAGAAGTAGCACTAGGCCCAAGTTTTAGGTGGGGGCTGTAACTTGTCTCAGCTCTATATGCATGTTCTCATTAGTTAAGGGCATTTTTGAAAGTGCCTCTTAGTGCTGTGATGTGGCTGACAGGGCTGTTCAAGTGAAGTCCTGCTGGTGCTGAAATGTGAACTCTGTAGCCTGAGGCCCTGGAGCGCTGCCCCACATGCAGCCTTCATCAGGAAGAGCTGTGATGCTGTTGCATTGGGCCCTGTGAATGGTGTGAAGAATTGGGAAGAAGGTGAATTTATTTTATTATGAGGTAGGGACCCAGTGTCAAAGGCTCCACTGGAGACCTCTGAATCACACATTTTGGCCAGAGGCCACGCTGGCCACCTCCAGGTACAGAGTCATTCTTCACAAGTGAGTGAAGGGCACCTGGATTGAGTAAGCCAGGGTGACAGGGAGTATCACTGCCCCGCTTTTATGGTGTTCTAGTAAGTTAACTGTGAGGTTTGGTCCTTTTAAATGTGAACAGAGCTTTTGAGCTGTGACCCTGTGATGCGTGAAGATCACAAACAATCCCACAGCTCCAAAAGTGCCCCAGCTAGACAGTTCTCATGACCTTTGGATTTTATTACTTATTCAAAGTTGCATTGTTATGTGCTGAAGCAATGTAGTAAGCAACAGCCCTGAAAGCCAGCAGCAGTTTGTATTTTATTATTTCCCTCAAATTTCATATGAGAATTTGTGAGCAAATGAATTAGGCCTACTTAGAAAAGTTACAGCAGACAATAGCTTCATGGGTAAAGCATAAGGCAAAGCTGTTTCATAAAAAATACTCTATAATGCCCAGCCAGGGAAATGTTCAATGAGTAAGTGAGTTTACAGCAAAAAAGTTCTGGCAATGCTGGAGGTCAGTAATATAAAGGACAGAGTGAATTAGAGCCACAGAAAGCTTTTTAGTCAGTTACCTGTTGCTCTGAGAGCTGAATTGACTTGTGTGAAATTTAGGAAATGGGAGCTCTTGCCTTTTTCCAGATATCTCATTTGGATTGCAAAACAAAAAAGACAGAAAGGCCCAATAAGAATGACACCCCAGAGCATGGGGCCTGCAATTTAACACAACAAAAACATTCAGTCCCTGCAAAAGGTAAATGAAACAAAATTATTTTGGAAACTTTCATTACAGCCACCTTGACACACGCCCCACATAACATTTTTCTCCCATTATCCTTACATTGGATCACTCAGGAGAGGGCTTTGCCCCCTCCCCCGAACATTGCCCCCATTCTTAATGTTACTACAAGACACATAAGAAATTGGGTATTTAATGCAATGGCTGCTGCATATCACACATTTCCTGCTTTTATTAAAAGAACCTTGGTGTACAAGGGTGGGAGAGGCTGTATCTTTGAACTGCTGGGGGAAGGACTGGCCTGCAGAGAGCAACAGAGGACATTTTATGGGGTTGTTCATTCAGGCATGAAATAAAGAAGTTGTACTTACCAGAGTAATTGACAGCAGATGGTACATATACCCTTCCAAAAGCAGAGAACCACATATAACCAATGGGATGAAGTTTTTAAAAGGACGCTGCCATAAATGAATTTATTCCTTATATTATTACTTGTTTCTTATGGTAATTTTGCTTGTTCTGCCCAAGAAAACAGGCTAGAACCTTTGCTGTAAGCAGATAGTAGTTTAACCAGTACAACAGTTCAGGAAGACCTGATTGTTATGAATACCAGCTCCTCAGAATAATGGGAGAAAGGGTCACTGGAGTGTCACACATCTCTCTGTGAGTGTCTTGTTCAGAATACAGATGCAGGCTGCAGCTACAAAACTTGCATGTGGGAGGTTAATAGGAAGTTTAAACAAAGGAACAGGTGAACATTTTATATGTTCAGGGGAGAGCAGTAGAGATTCGGCATAGCTGAAATCTCTTCAAGGTTAATTTGGGATGAAAGGAGCTACTAATGGTAGGTTATTATTACCAGTTCCTTCTGAAACAGCATGTTATCACTGCTGCAGTAATGTAGCCAATTAATAGTGACTAAATAAGGCCCTTTGAGATCTGCAGCTTTCTTACTTAAATCCCACCCAAAAAATCTTGGCCTGCTCTGTGAAATCTGTTATATTTAATCCAGGTAATTCTTTGGGAGAACACCTTCTCCCCTTCACTTTTTTTTTCCCCCTTCAAATAATGAAACCTCATAATATAAACTAAAAATTAGGGCTGTCAAGCGATTAAAAAATTAATCACAATTAATCGAACTGTTAAACAATAATATAACACCATTTATTTAAATATTTTTGGCTGTTTTCTACATTTTCAAATATATTGATTTCAATTACAACTCAGAATACAAAGTGTATAGTGCTCACTTTCTATTTTTAATAAATATTTGCACTGTAAAAAAAACAAAGTATTTCAATTCACCTAATACAAGTACTGTAGTGCAATTTCTTTATCAAGAAAGTTGAATTTACAAATGTCAAATTATGTACAAAAAAATAACTGCATTCAAAAATAAAACAATGTAACAGTTTAGAGCCTATAAGTCCACTCAGTCCTACTTATGCCAATCACTCAGACAAAGCTTGGTTACATTTGCAGGAGATAATGGTGCCTGCTTCTTGTTTACAATGTCACCTGAAAGTGAGACAGGCATTTGCACGGCACTGTTGTAACTGGCATTGCAAGATATTTATGTGCCAGATGTGCTAAAGATTCATACGTCCCTTCATGTACCATTCCAGAGGATATGCATCCATGCTAATGACAGATTCCGCTTGATAACAGTCCAAAGCAGAGTGGACCGATGCATATTCATTTTCATCATCTGAGTCAGATGCCACAAGCAGAAGGTTAATTTTTTTTTTGGTGGTTTGGGTTCTGTAATTTCTGCATCAGAGTGTTGCTCTTTTAAGACTTCTGAAAGCATGCTTCACACCTCGTCCCTCTCAGCTTTTGGACGACACTTCAGATTCTTAAACCTTAGGTCCAGTGCTATAGCTATTTTTAGAAATCTCACATTGGTACCTTTTTTGCATTTTGTCAAATCTGCAGTGACAGTGTTCGTAAATCAAACAACATGTGCTGGGTCATCATCTGAAACTGCTATAACATGAAATAAATGGCAGAATGCGGGTAAAACAGAGCAGGGGACATACAATTCTCCCCCAAGGAGTTCAGTCACAAATTTAATTAACGCAGTATTTTTTTAACGAACATCAGCAGCATGGAAGCATGTCCTCCGGAATGGTGGCTGAAGCATGAAGGGGCATGCAAATGTTTAGCATATCTGGCACGTAAATACCTTGCGATGCCAGCTACAACAGTGCCATGTGAATACCTGTTCTCACTTTCAGGTGACGTAAATAAGAAGCAGCCAGCAGTATCTCCCATAAAGGTAAACAAACTTGTTTGTCTTAGGGATTGGCTGAACAAGTAGTAGTGGACTTGTAGGCTCTAGAGTTTTACATAACTGCACTCAAAAACAAAACAAAAAAAAATCTACATTTGTAAATTACACTTTCACGATAGAGATTGCACTACAGTACTTGTATGAGGTGAATTAAAAAACTATTTTTAATCGTTTTTACAGTGCAAATATTTGTAATAAAAAATATAAAGTGAGAATGGTACACTTTGTATTCTGTGTTGTAACAGACATCAAAATAGTTGAAAAGGTAGAAAAACATCAAAAAATATTTACTAAATTTCAATTGGTATTCTATTGTTTAACAGTGCGATTAATTGTGATACCTTTTTTTCATCGCAGTTAATTTTTTTGAGTTAATCACGAGAGTTAACTGTGATTAATTGACAGCCCTACTAAAAATCTGTCTGCGTGTTGTCACTGTGCGTGCAACACAAACACGCGTGTGTATGCATATACATTCAGTATGTGTGGGGTGTGTCAGTTTGTGCATGTCAGTGTGTGTGAGTGTTAGTGTACTGTATGGTGCGTACATGCAGATACAGGATTTGTGTGCACGTTGATACATGCACATTTACAGCAATAAAGAATAAGTCTCTTATGCTTCAGCAGAGCGACAGGTGATACGCCTAGCAGCAGCTCATCACTTACATTTTCCAAATATATAGAAAAAATACTAGTACAGATTGCGAGAGTAAGAAGCAGAAACTGTGGTTTATTGTGAAAATGAGAACTGTGCACTTAGAATGATTTCTGATGCACCGTGCTAAAAGGTATTTACAGTCCCCTTGTGCACATAACCCATTATTCACTGAAAAACTGCTCGATTTAAAGTCATTAGTCACTGGCTGTACTTACCTGATTCACATTCTTTAATTATTTGTATTACAGTGGATCCCAAAGGTCCTAATCAAGGATTGGGCCCCACTGAGCTAGGCACTATGCAAGTATGTACAAAGACAACTGACATATGGGGTAGAGGGAACACAATCAAATGTGGACCATTTTTACATACATATATCCATTTGCAATATATTTTGTGCTCAGTTATTATAGATGAAATGCCAAGTCTCCCCTGTGCACCTCAAACTAGAGTTCACATAGTGGTTAGTTCCTTATACATGTCATATTAAAGGTAGGTCTTAAGAAAAATCTATGAACATCTGCCGCTTCCTTACTATCTCAGATGTCAGGGACGGTTATATATTATTTAATTTATACAATATACATGAAGCCATTTACATCTATAGTATAAGAAGATTCCTTTGTTTTATTTGGAAAATCATGTGGGCTAAGAACTATCACTGTAGATCTTAGTGGTAGATGGAGAGGTGAGCCATTGAATGGGAAATGGACCAAAAAAATCCACTCATATCTGCTGTACATTAAAAGGTGGAAGGTGTTAAATTGTGCTCCGCATACATTCTTGTAACAGAATAGAATATTTAATTTAGACAATTTCTCATTAATTTCAGCTACTTACAGTGAAACTTCAGAGCATTTTTTTTAAAACATTTGAGGAATCAATGTTTTACTATATATCAGACTGTGATACAGACAGACAGTGAAATCATATACAATTCAAATAAAAGCAAAGTGATTGATGTTCCTAGCTGTTTTTTGGTCATATAATCAAGCCATTTAAATATTTCGTACCAGTGTGTAACCAAGAGATTTGAATCCCATCCATCCTACTATATATAGCCTATGGAGAAACCTGCACATGTACTGCACCTGTAGTTTCCGATATGCCCTACAATTCATTTAAACTGCAACAATAGCAAGAGAATTCTTATGTTAAATACATTCCATTCACAGGTAGCAGAGCGCCACACTAAAATCCCAGGGGCAGATCCTCAGCTGGTATAACTTGCCATAGCTCCACTGAAATCAATGCTCTGTCCCCCAATCTCTCTCCCTTCAAAATTACCTGGGTCTTTATTTTCATTATTGAATGCGACAAGAAGGTTGCTCACCTTGAGCAGTAACTGAGGTTCTTTGAGCTGAGTGTCCCTGGGGGTGCTCCACTCCAGGTGAAGGTGCATCCCTGCGCCTGTGCTCGGGGAGTTTTGCAGCAGTGCCCATACAGGTTGCGCAGGTGCAGTGCCTCCCTCGCACGCCGTTGGCGTCTCAATAGCACACGTGTGATCCAGACTCCTCAGTTCCTTCTCTACCCTGGAGCCTGCCCCTAACTCCGAAGTAGAGGGGAGGACGGTGGGTAGTGGAGCATCCACAGGGACACTCATCTGGGAGAACCTCAGTTACTGCACAAGATGAGTAACCTTTTCTTCGAGAGAGATGTCCCTGTGGGTGCTCCACTTCACGTGACTGAAGAGCAGTGCCCACCTAGGATGGTAGGGGCTTCGGAGTTGGCTGAAAAGCAACTGATAGCACAGTTCAACCAAGTCGAGTATCCGCCTGAAGGCCTTGTGTGACAGCATATTGTTTAGCAAAGGTATGTTCTGAGGCCCAGAGGTGGCGGCCTTGTAAATGTCTATAAGGGGAACGTTGTGTAGGAATGCTACTGACACCAATATGGATCTAGTAGTGTGTGTGTCTTGATCCCTGCTGGAGGTTGTATGCCTTTTAATTGATAGCATAAGTGAATGCATCCGGATATCCATCTAGAGATACTTGAGTGGATATGGAGTTACCCTTAGAACTTTCTGCTATGGAGATAAAAAGCTTCCGTGAGACTCTAAATGGCTTGGTCCTGTCCGAGTAAAAAGACAGTGCTTTCCTAACATCGAGGGTGTGCATCATAGCCTCAAAAGCATTGGCGTGTGGTTTAGGGGAGAAGGTTAGTACATGTATCGGTTGATTGATGTGGAAGAAGGAATGTATTTTGGAAAGGAATTTGGGATGGGTACTTAACGTTACTTTATCTTTATAAAAGATGGTATATGGTGGGTCTGCCATAAGCGCTCTGATTTCTCCCACTCCTCTGGCTGATATGATTGCTATTAGAAACACCACCTTCATGGAGAGGTGTAGTAGGGAGCAGTTTGCTAGAGGTTCGAAGGGTTTAAGCATGAGGACTGTTTAAGGACCAAGTTTAAGTTCCAGGGTTGCGTAGGCGGTCTCACGTCCGGATAAAGGGTTTGGATGCCCTTAAGGAATTGTTTTGTGATTGGGTGAGCAAAGATTGTAGTGTTGCCGATTTTTTGGTGAAAGGTAAAGATAGCCGCAAGATCAGTTAAGATGTACCTTAACTGAGCTGAGGGATAGAGCGGACTGTTTCAATTCTAAGAGGCAGTCAAGTACAATTAGAAGAGGTGTAGATGTTGTGATGGTTTGTCTAGCAGCACACCATGAAGTAAATCTTTTCCAATTATGGAGATAAGTGTTACATGGAGTCTGTTTCCTGCTGTGTAGTAGCACCTGCTGGACCTGTTCAGAGCAAACTAGCTCCTCATTAGAGAGCCATGGAGGAGCCAGGCCTTCAGATGTAGCATCCCTATGTTGGAATTGGCCCTCCCGTTGCGTCAGATGATCAGTCTGAAGAGGGAGTGTGATAGTGATACATGCCGACATCTATGTAATTTACAGATACCACACTTGTCTCGGCCATGTGGGGGCTATTAAGATGACCTTGGCCCTGTTGGTCCTTATTTTCCATATTACTCTGGGTAGTAATGGTATCAGCGGGAATGCATATAGAAGGTCTGTGTTCCAGCTGATCATGACTGCGTCCCCCATTGATTATTTCCCCAGACAGGCTCAGGAGCAGAATTTGGGGCATTTTGTGTTGCAAGCCATCACGAATAGGTCCATTTGCCCCTAGTTGGAGGAAATGTTCTACCTCTTGCATAACGAGGGGTCCCTGAAGAGGGACGGGGAGGGCGGGGTGAAGAGGGGGGTATAAGACAGGAAAGGAATGGTATAGCCCGATCTGATGACTTCCAGGGCCAATTTGTCTGTGGCGATAGCCACCCAATTGGGATAGAATGGGAGCAAACAGTCTCCAAAAAGCTGGATGGATGGTGTAAGTGCTGAAACGGGTGAGAGGTCTTCCTGACCATCAACCAAGACTTCAAATTTGCTTATTGGAGGAAGTAGGTGGAGATGCCGCTGGTGGTGGAGGGCATCATCGTTGTGGTCTCTGCCTCTGTCTTTGCTGTTGATCATATGGTCTTTGGTGTTGCTCTGTGTAGGACAGGTATCTAGGTTGTTGATATGGTTGTCTCCTTCTTGTGGCAGGTGTATGGATGCCCAGGGACCGGAGGATGGCCCGTGAATCCTTCGTGGTGTGCAGCACTTAATTGGTTTTGGCTGCGAACAGTTTTTCTCCATCAAAATGGAAATCTTCGACAGTATTTTGTATCTCCCGTGGGAATGACGAAGAATTGAACCATGACAACAGCGCATGACTAAAGCTGTAGCCGTGGCCATGTCAGCAGCATCCAGTGTGGCCTATAGAGCCGTGCGCGAAATCATCTCTCCTTCAGAGACCAGACATTTGAATTGTTGTCGCTTTTCCTCAGGAATGTCATTAATAAATTCCATAAATTTGCCATAATTCCTGTGGTCATATTTGGCAAGTAAAGCTGTGTAATTCGCCACCCGAAATTGTAGTGTAGAAGAAAGAGTATACCTTGTGGCCAAATAGATCCAGCATCTTACTCTCCTTATCAGAAGGAGTGGACCTAAAGTGTTGTTGTTTGCTCCTTTGATTGGCCGCTTTCACTACCAGCAAGTTGGGTACTGAGTGTGAAAAGAGGACCCGAGATCCCTTGTAGGGAACATAACATTTTTGGACCGCCCTCTTGCAGGTTGGGGGTATTGTGGCTGGAGTTTGCCACACCATCTTGGCAAGTTCCACGATGACCCCATTAATGGGCAAAGCTATCTTGAAGGAGACAGATATCTGTAAGATATTGGTTAACTCATGCTGAGTTTCCAACACTTCCTCCAGAGCAATATTAAGCTCATTAGCCACTCTTTTGAACAGGTCCTGAAAGTGGGTAAAGTCTTATGCAGTGGTTGGTGGTGGAGACATAATAGCCTTGTCTGGTGAGGAAGAGGAATTATTATTGGTTGGTGAGGTATCAGGAGCCGTGTTCTCTTCCTGTTGAATCATGGGCTCCCTCCTGTATGTCTACCGCTAAAGCCTCCGAAGGTGTAGGAGAGAGTCTGGTGTCTTCCCTATGTGGACTGTGGTACCTGCTATGGTGCCTTCTATAGGAACCCCAGGGACTCCAGTATGGCCAGTGACCGGGGAAGTGTGTGGTTTTTGGAGGGGGGTGAGAGAACCTGGATTTGTGCAGGAAATGGCCCACCTTGATTATCATACACATTGTGAAGAGAGTGGTCACTTTGGATGGGCTATTACCAGCAGGAGAGTGAGTTTGTGTGTGGGGGGGCGGAGGGTGAGAAAACCTGGATTTGTGCTGGAAATGGCCCAACTTGATGATCACTTTAGATAAGCTATTACCAGCAGGACAGTGGGGTGGGAGGAGGTATTGTTTCATGATCTCTGTGTGTATATAATGTCTTCTGCAGTTTCCACGGTATGCATCCGATGAAGTGAGCTGTAGCTCACGAAAGCTCATGCTCAAATAAATTGGTTAGTCTCTAAGGTGCCACAAGTACCCCTTTTCTTTTTGCGAATACAGACTAACACGGCTGTTACTCTGAAACCTGACCGGGGAAGGGCACTGGTGGTTCCATCCATGGGTGACCATACCAAGGTGGTAGATCATGAGAATATGAGGACTGTGGTGGTCCAGCAATAATCAGGGTCCTGATCAGGGAACAATGGAGAACAGTGATGGTATCGGAGAGAGCTGTTGGTGCAGTACCGTGGGCCTCGGTGAGACATCGGTGCCTAATAGAGGGGATTCTGGAGCTGGGAAGACCACCAAATCTTTATGATGCAGGAAACGGAATGGTGCTGAGAGCATCAGTTCCAAGGAGCAGGGTGCCGATCGGAGCGGTTGTGCAGTGTGCTGAGGTGAAGTGTGGTGGGGCTGTCGCATTAGGCACATTAGCCTGCAGCATGGGATTAGGAGCGGTTGTCAGTACCCTCTCCTTTGGCGCTGCTGACGGTGCTGCTGTGTGGAGGCAGGCAACTTGGAGACACTAGCGTCGCACCTGAGTGGTTGGTGCCGAAGGTGCCCGGAGTGCCCTATGTGCTGAGTCACGGAGTGGCTGGCACCGATGAGAGCAATTTGGTCAGCAACCATTTTACAGTGGTCTGTTCTCTGTGAGGTGAGGAAGCTGGCCGCTTTTCCACCATTTTATTTGTCCTTAGTGGATGTAGGCCAGTGATGGGAGCTGCGGGAAGCAGCAGGCTGCAGGGACATGCTGGCTGCCACTTCCCGCAGCTCCCAGTGGCCAGGAATGGCGAACCACGGCCACTAGTAGCTGCGGGGGGCCGTGCCTGTGGATGGTCAACACCAGCAAAATGTCTTGCCGCCCGCAATCAGATTACTCTGACGGGCCACAGATTGCCCACCACTGATCTAGGCGGTGAGGAAACTGGTGACCTTTGGCAAGATGACAACTCTGGTCCAGGGTCAGAGGCTGGTTTGAGGGACTTTTCCATTAGGATGAGTGTAAATCTCAGGTCTTTATCTTTTCGTGCCCTAGCTTTCAGTTTATTACAATGGGCATACTTCTGGGGAATGTGAGATTCCCCCAAACAAATGGACACATTGAGCATGTCCATTTGAGATAGGCATTGCCCTCTCTGCACGTTGTGCATCTTTTAAAACCTGGCGAACCAGGCATTTTCCTAGCTACTTCTAACTAAGCTACAGGATATAATTTTTCTTTTTCTGAAACAGGATGAAAGGGTAACAATTGAAACTTAACTCATCTAAACTAACCTAATTTACCAATTTAAACTACTATCTATTTGAAAAAATGAAGGTTTTCAATGGGACTCTGAGCTATGTCTCAGGCTGGGGACGGCTGAGAAGGAATGGAGGAGTCTGGGTCGCGCACACACTACTGAGGTGCCAATGGTCCGTTACAGGCACCGTGAGTGCCCGACCCGTACGGACACTGCTGCAAAACTCTCTGAGCAAAGGCGCAGAGACGCACCTTCACCTGTAGTGGAGCACCCACAGGGACATCTCGCAAAGAAGAAACCTAACATACATTCTCCTATAGAGTCCTCTCAGCAGACTCTTTTAAGAGTGCAGACCATGCAAGATGTATCGGTTGAGACTGCAGCATGCATGTATTCTTTTAGGAGTCCTGTTCTTGGATAGAAAGGCATATTGGCACAATTTCTTTGTTCTCTCCTCTATTCCTAATGTGTGCTTTTCTGTTTCATGCTTTTCTGTTCAGCTTTGAACCTGACTGGCTCATTCTGAGACATTAAAGTGTAAGTCTCATTTTATTATTTCTAGAATAATGAAATTCTTAATATTTACTCACTTCTGCTACAAATCCAGTACTTTTGTTCTGTGTTACCTGCGTGCATAGCTGGGAAGCTGGAAAGAAATCTTTCAGAGCTTCACAGCCTGTCCTACAGGAAGCAGTGCAGTTTGCATGAGAGCCCCTTATGCATTCTGCAATAGTTGAGCAAGTGAATTTAGCAGGTAACCTGTGCTGCTTCTTGTCTGTAGGTGAAGGGAAAGGGCAGAAGGTGACAAGCGAAGCAGCAGAGGACTGGAGCGGTAACTGCTAACTGTATGGGGGGACAGGGAAGTTAAAGAGCAATTCATTGAAGAGGATGAAGACTGAAGGGCAGCAGCAAAACTGTGATGGTAGGAGAGGAGTTTGGAGGGGAAGCAGCATAACTTTTTGAATAATGAATTGTTAATTTGCAATTATGCTCATCTTCAGTGCAGTCTCATAACACAGGTCTTTGTGGCAAACAGCACACCGATATATAGCTACAAACACCTGCACAGGCCCAACACCTACCAGCCCCATGACTACTAACTCAGTTAAACAGACATTAATATGAAAGATGGAAAGTCCTCCATTTAATCCAGGACAGCGTATTGGTGAGAAACAGCGTGTCCCAGCTAGTAGGATTCCCATTAGGGTACTGTCTCTGGACCCTTTTCTAGGTGCCTGATAAATCTAGAAACCTCTTCACTTCCCACCACTGGGAGGAAGGGTAAAGCCATCTTCCTGTCTCTTCCCAAACTCCAACTTTTGGATTCTTTTCTCCTAAGTTTTCTGTTTCTCTGAAAAGTATTGAGCAACTTCAGAAACACAGATGCAGTGTTTAGTTGCAGTTGGGAGAGGGGAAAAGAGTCTCCTTTCCTTAGCCTCTCCCACTACTGCTCAGCAAGAGCCTTCAGAAGCAGCACAGGGAAACTGACAAGCTTGTAATCGAGCACGCTGGTAGCAGTTCAGAAAACCATCA
Source organism: Eretmochelys imbricata (assembly GCF_965152235.1). Taxonomy (NCBI): domain Eukaryota; kingdom Metazoa; phylum Chordata; order Testudines; family Cheloniidae; genus Eretmochelys; species Eretmochelys imbricata. The sequence continues at coordinate 23,643,156 of NC_135589.1, read as the reverse complement.
AGCAGCAGTGACACTATGAGGAGACTGGGAATCAGGATGCCTCTGTTCTGTTCTGAGCTCTGGAAGGGTGTGTATAGAGAACAGAGGATTAGGGGTCTGAATCTCACTGCCCTGCACCAAGTGCAGTCGTTTACACCCATGTAAAGTGAATATAAAATGATGCTATTCTGATCTGTAACATTTTACACCAATGCAACACACAATCAGGCCTTAGAAGGTAGGATTCTTGGATTCTGTTCCCAGCCCTAATGAGAGGATGGCGTGCCTTGTGCTTTGCCTTAGTCTCTCCTATTGAGCACATGAAAAGGAAATGATTTTATTTTCCAGAGAGAAAGTGAGACCAACTTCTGGTTTGCGCGCGCGCACACACACAAAGGGGGGGCAATTTAAATATATTTCTGCATTAAGAAAAAAAGGTCATCACTTTTACTTATTATTTATCCTTGCAATTGATGAATGCTGATATATTGAAAATAAATGCGTCGTTCTAAAAACAATTTGATTTCTCCTTTTCAGTATGAATAGCTCAGGCTTAATATTTTCAAAGGGGCTGTGGGGAGCTAGACACCCAACTCATGTCTGAAAATCCCAGCCTCAGTCTGCAGAAAGCATTAGAATAGCAAATAACAATGGACTAATAATCCTTTAGTAAGGGAGTATGGCAGGGAAAAGGCTATACTAATTCTGCATGCTTTCTCTAATTAGTCTGCAAGATGTGTAAAGCACTTCACTGTGAACTGGACTTCATTTCCTAAAAATAAACCAAACTGTGCTGGAGGATAGCTTTGCAGAATATCTGTATCTGTTAAACTGTCTGTGAATGGCAGCAAAATTCTCCTTCCTTTATCAAGGCATCACATCAGAGAAGTCAGACTCAGAGAAATGGCACAATGCAGGGATTTGGGTCCACCTGTGTTTAGAACTCCATTTCATAGGATTCTTACTTCAGATTTCATGAGGTAAGAAATCAAGTGACTCTTCCTATAAATGTGAATGAAAAGACATTTGCAAGAAGAATTGGTGCCAGAAGTCTCAGAATTCTGCAAAAATTGCAATAACTATATTGTTTTTTGTTAGGATCAATAAGTAAGCCAATAAGAGACAAGGCCACACCAGACTCAGTAATAGCGGGCAGAAGTTAGGGTTAATTCACAAAAATTAAACTTGCAACTGGTAGAGAGCAATTTACAGTGATATTTAGTTTATAAGATGTGTGTGTGCAACTGTCTAATTAACCTCCCCACTAGACATTTACAAAATATGAGCACTGCAGCTTTTTGCCTAAGAAAAATAGCCTTTGTCCTCTGTATTGTCAAACATGAGAACTGAGCTTTCTTGCTGGGTGCTTTTACACACACATTGTTTGAAAGCAGACTCCCCTGCATTACAGGAACATAATGACTGTCGCTCTTCCACTGTGGTAACAAATCTCGGCCTCATTTTTGCCCTTTCACGGACAGCACCCAGTTTGTTGTATTGCTGGGTTGATGAAAATTTCTGTCCCTGCATAGGGGACTTGTACAACTGCAGCTCTCTTATTCAGATAATTGTAATACCACCAGCTTCTCCCTTCTATTTTCACTTCTTTCTCATGTTAAATATCAGCTGAGAAAGGAAAAAAACCTGCGAGCTGGCTCTGGCAGGGCAGCCAGGTGTGTAACTTACCTAATACTGCTTCCTAGGAAAAGGAAAACTAAAGCTTAAACATTTTAGGAAATAGCGAGGAGAGCTCCTTTTTGTCCCTACAGCTCAGTCAGAAAATACAAAAGGAAACCCATCTAGTGTAGGCTAAAACAATTTAGGAGCTCACTGAGATTATGCTAAAATCTAATATTAATGCTGCAACATTTTAATTACGAAGGAAGTCATTACCCATTTAGCATGTGCCAGTGCAGACCCATTCAAGTTTAAAAATCTGTTAACCAAAAAAATCTGGATACTGTAAAGTTCCCACCAATACCACTTTCTAAGCATGCCCAGTGATGGATATAAAAGTCCTTTTTTTCACTTATTCATGCATTTGTAACATCTACTGCAGAGTTCTATCCTGTTGTGAAAAGCAGCAGTGTTAGTAATTGCAATACGGTTAGTTTATACAGTATTTTGTTTCATATAATTAATGGATGTGAAACTTACTGGCATATCTAGGCTGCAGCCCCATGCAAGCAAGCAGAAAGCAAAATATTTAAAATGGAATAGAGAGAGAAACTGGCTAGCAGGCAGCTAACTCACCCTTTTGTACAGCCTATGGTCCACCAGAGGGCTTCAGATAGCAAAACAATACCAAAGAGCTATTAGCATACACATGGCATCAAAGAAACCTTACAATAGTTTCACTTCAATGGAGGGAAGACAAAGTATTTCTATTTGCCTGGAGAGAGAAGGGCCCACTCCCCAGATGCTGCCTGTGTGATTCCCTCTCTTCACCAGTCAGCAGCAGATCAGGGTTCAGAACATTTTAGGACAGTAAAGTGCAATACAAAGTAAAATGAAGACAGATAGTTATTCTGGTGGCATTTCCAGCCCCAACCTATCTTCCCTTGCATGATAGGCTGTTTTCTATCTCAGTCCTAATTTCACTGGCTAAAACAGGACTATAATCCAGATGAAAATCACAGCCTAGCAATACTATAGAGCTACCTAACAGAAGATAAAATTTTAAATATAAACTGAAGGAAAAGAAAGGAAATAGAATGTTAGTTTACTGAAAGCTGACTGTGTGGATTGCAAGTGGGTGTTGATTCAGCTAAATCAAGCCCAGTTAGAACTGACATTGGTTCCACCTTTCCCTGTAGCCTCTAAATCAATATTATTTATGAACAATTGACTAGCTGAGGATAGTTGGTGAATCATTAAATATGCAAGCCTTTAATTCTGATCTCACACAGGGACACTGTGCTGGAGGGCAGGTCAACAAGCAAAAGGTACTACTGCAACCTTTACACTTAAAACTAAGAGTCAGTCACTCACTGGCTACCAGGCCTGGGTATTATCCACATTCAGAACTATTCAGCTGTGGATCTCTTGAAAGACCTGTTCTGTCTCATGCTCTGTAATAAACACTTTCAAGGTAAGACATGCTGATACCATGATATGGTAGCATAAATGTTTTTCTTCACATTCCTGAGGATATGTAACAGATGGACAAATAGATATTTTTTCAAGATCTATAGTAATCTCTGCATCTCCTGTCTTAAGAGTTACTGTCGCAGATGAGTGTACAGAATCTGTTATTGAGGGTATTTTTGTCTACAGGATGTCTGCCCATATTCATATGCATATATCTTAGCAGAGATGAGCCTCAGCTCCAAAAATCCTGCCTTCATCCAACAATGCACACTTAATTGAAATTCACATTTCTCTCTATCCTATGCAATGTTCATGTATCAGTTACCAAGGTAACCAAACCAACTGTAAGTCTCTCTCATGAACTGACCCAATGGCATCTGAACTGCAGTAAGTGAAAATTCATGACACTCCTTTAACACACTGGGTCAGATCCTCAGCTGGTATAAATCAGCTTTGCCCCATTGAAGATCTGAGCCAATGAGTAGATCTAAAACCACGAGAGGTACCTTAGAGCTGTTTTTTGGATCTGGACAGAAAGGAACTTTTCATAATTTACTTAAACAGATTTAGACAAAATATCAGTCAGATGGTTACCAGGAGAAAGCCCAAGAAAAGAGCTTAACTGAATCTTGCATAAAGGGAACTGAATAATCTCTTAGCAAGAATTATTTCCAGGATCCACTTCCAATATCTAGATGTGGCCAACAGAACTAGGTTAAAGCAAATTTTAAAAATGCAGAATTAGCAAATGTTCACTCACAAGTTACACGTTTAAAAACTTCTGCAGCTGAAGGATTCACTGGCTTTACACTTAGTTTGATGGGTCTGTGCCAAGGTCTGGCTTTCTTTCGTTCTTCTGCTGTTTTTCCCTCCCCTCCATTAGCTGATAGGTCTATTTCTAATAAGTCTCACTTTCCTTATGCTGCTAAGCTCTCTCTCTGTTCCTTTCTATCATTCTTTCCTTTCTCTCTATGGTATTCATAGTGCATCAGTCATCACAGTATCTTGCGTGCTGATGCGAATTTTCAGAGGCAAAAGAAGTAGCTCCATCATGTCATTTTAGAGAGCCAGAGACGCCACTAGTCACATTTCCCACCCCACCACCCAGAACATCCAGAGCAGTAAGTGAAGTCTAGACTTCAGAATGTGCTAGCTCACCCCCTGCAATTGTCACTGGAGCTAGGAGCCTTCTCCTGTTGGTGTGCTCACTTTTACATTTCCAAGGGAATAAAATCCAATTTACTCTAATAATTTTACTAAAAAATCTGGATACATTCCCAAATTCAACACAAAAAATACCCAACATCCCCACTGTGCCGTTCTTTGTGTGACCTTTTCAGACCACGGTTTTTATGCGGAATCCTTATGCTGCTTCACTGAGTAATGAGATTTTGAAACTTTTGTTTGTAATTTTCTCCAATGCCAGGATGCCTCAAGGTAAAACTCTTTTGTAAATGATAAGATTAGTAATAAGGAAATATCAGTGTTAAACCTTTGCAATTGCCCAAGTAAAGCACATGCACATTCTGCAGTAGAAACACGTACATAGCACACAAAGGATGTGGGCATATTTTCAGTTTAGAAGGGGAAGCATGGTAATTTGGGAAATATGATAAGCTCTTCCTTGGAAATGAGAGTCAGGAATTTCTTTTTGTTTAATTCCAGCCAAAAATTAGGGATTAATTCCAAAACAACCCTGATTTCTTGCAAAGCAGTGCATTACCCTCTGAGCTCAGAGAAGGAATTGCTCTCAAGATGGTACATGAGTACAGAGCAGTGAGCTACAGCCAAAGTGCCTGAGGCAGGAAGAGATTTATTCTCTGGGTCACAGTTAATTTCCCTCCCCTCCTTGCTTTTTCCCCCCCGTTTAAAAGCAACCAAGACCTAATTCCCTCTGTCTCTACACAGCTATAGTGACCCCACCTGACCAGGTATTGCAAGGAATTAAGCCAGAGACATAGGAAAGGTCTACTCCTTCATGGTCTTGAGGTACATATGAACACGCAGAGCCCTACTTTAAGGAAACGAGCAAATAAGGAGAGGCTGACAGAAGGAGAAGGGTCAAGGACAAGAGAAGCTGTCAAAATTGCACATTAGATAGGCCAAGGAAGAGACTGGCCTATTGAAAAGCCTGGGAATGTTGGTGTAGTCCAAGTATTTGGCTCACTGGTGGGAGATTCTGCACTATGGCTAATTTTAGGGGACCTTTTTTGTATGTGCAAGTATGTTTATGGGGGTGTCAAAGTTAGCCAAATACAAGAGTCCCCGGCAGCTCTGCTCCACTGGCCATAGGGAAGGGAACACAGTACTTCAATGTGGACTGCCCTGCCTTCTAAGAGATCTGAGGGGCTCTACCATTTCTGAGTTCTGTACCTGTTCTATGTGGGGGTAGACCTGTATGGAGAATGATCAGATGAACCTTTGAGTTCACCTCTGCCTGCCCTGTTGTAGTGAGGGACAAGCCAGCCATACTTTGACAAAATGCTGTGTCAATGTCAAGAGCACTTGGCGCTAGTTTAGAAACCTAGAGTAGTCCCTCTTTTGGGCTGCATCTGCTGCTTGCCATGTGAACCTGCAGGGCAAGCTGTCTGCCCACTGCTAGGGCTACGCCAGCCTCATCCCAGTCTGTATCTCTGACCTCATACAAAGATGACTATTTCTAAACCTTTTACCAAAATACTAGTAACACGATGTGCTTCCCTCCGTTTCAGAGCTTAGTTTGCTGAACCAGCATTGGCCTTAACTAAACATATTTTGGTTTGACTAGCTTCAAGTATTTTACCTTGTCTTACTAGATGAGATAAGTGTGTGGTTATTATGGAGAAGACATATGCTGACAGAGCTGAATTCATTTCTACTAGTCAAGACAATGTTATGGCTGACAAGTTAATCACAAACAAGATCCTTTCATTAAGTAATGAAAGCAAGTCACCTGAACACAGTACAGCACTGTTATGGGAGCTCCAGCTGCCACATGTTGCAGGCAAACAATTGAATCAGTGTTGTCCTGAGTTCCTGGTACTGTTAGGAGACCCTTCTTGCCTTGTGTATTTATTCTCCAATTTAAAGTTTATTTAGACATGTGGCATGGCTGACATTTGCACTGACTTGTTTGCTGTTGAGTCTCTCCCCTCCTAGAGGGCTGTGGGGCTCAACTTATCTAGATTATAAACAGAGTCATCCATTGTGACTCCACTAAATGTATACCTGTGTCTTGATGCTTCCAAGGTATAGTGGATGCTGTGACATGCTGCACTACGAGGCTAAGGTGCAATGAAAAGTCTGTGAAGCAGTTAGGATATAATCTATGTAGCGAAAAAAAAAATCATTCAGCTGAACTCTCCTCCAGAGACCCCCAAGCCCAACTGCACTAAAGCCAACTTCAGTAAAGTAAGGAGTATAACTAAGAGTTTCTTTGTTCTTCTTCCACTCATCACAGCCTTAGCTTCTTTTACTGTACCTGCAATGCAGCTAAATGTCTTAGTGACAGTCCCAATCTAGAGATTTTTTTCCTAGTGTTTTTTGTAAGCAGCTGGGCTTTGTTACTTGATGTTGCGAGTGATTTGCAGTGATTCTGTTCTATTTAAGTTCTTATACTGCACCCACCGCAATGCTCTGGGGATGGCCTAGGACTGATAGGTAAGGAAAATCCATATAAAAGTGATGTCATACCTGTGGCGGCAGCGTCGTAAAAACCGCATGATCTTGCGAGCAGCTTGATCCTGCTTTTTGGTGAGCAGACTGCTTCTAAACACAAACAAAGGAAAATCAGGGCATGGGCAGTATTGAGGAAAAAGAGTACTAAATGGGAGAATAATCATTCTATGTGGACTGTGCATTTCTCACCTGGCTCTCCTGTAAAATGTGGCACAGTCCAGGGCTGCGTTAGATACCAATATACAAACAGTATAAGCCCTTAAGAACCTCACACGCTACCTCTATTACATTTTCCTCTGCCTCATCTCATTTGTGTAGTTGGAGAGTAAGATTCTTATGACCTGTCCCTTTTTTCACTGTTCCTTAAATGCTCCTTTGATGTGTATATCATCTCTTTAATTTTAAAACTGATTTTTATGCATTGCTGGTGATGCTGTCTTGAGTCCCTAAGATGCTTATTAATTTGCTTTCTGTATGAGGCCATTCACAATCTGAGATGAGAGAATAAACTGAGTGAACTGTTCTTTCTAACCCGGACTTATGGAGGAACCTCAAAGCCAGCAGAACTAGCATGCATGCTGCTATGGGGATCTCCATTCAGAAATCAGGATGCTGCTCTCATTTCAAAAGCAGCGTCATTCAGTTTTATTTATTTTTTGCTTTGGGCTTTTCACTTGTAATGCCAGTGTCCATGATTCACAAACTGCATCGACAGGAATATCTAGGTTGTTCCTGCACTTCAGTTCTTGCACGACAGCTCAGTTTGCCTGAGAGCCTTCTTTCCTCTACATGCTAATTTAGCTCTCCTCCTCTCTTTCTTCCAAGAGTAAATTTTCAGCCCTTTACCACAGACCCACCTAAGTTTCTGTTGTACAATGGCAGCTGCTCGATTTTTTTGTCTTCTCTTCCCACATTCTTTGTAGCTGCGATAGTACTGCTGGATCAGCACTGCGGCTCGTCGGCTCTGCTGGAATTTTTTCTGTTCATAATAGCTTCTGAATTTGCTCTGGATAAGGATGGCAGCTTGTGTCATCTTTTTATAAAGTGCATACTGCAAGGGAGACAAAGAGAGGCTAAGGCATTCCAGCAGGAAGCAGGCTTCCAAGACTCTCGCCCCACTGCAATGTGATGGGGGAGGATACTCTCTGTTCTCGCTGCTATGAATAGAGACCAAACTTTGTATTTCCTCACTGACTGGAAACCGTCTGAAATATGGCCCTGTGACAAACGGGTGCAGTTGTAGGGTTGATCATAGAATATCAGGGTTGGAAGGGACCTCAGGAGGTCATCTAGTCCAACCCCCTGCTCAAAGCAGGACCAATCCCCAATTAAATCATCCCAGCCAGGACTTTGTCAAGCCTGACCTTAAAAACTTCTAAGGATGGAGATTCTACCACCTCCCTAGGTAACACATTCCAGTGTTTCACCACCCTCCTAGTGAAAAAGTTTTTCCTAATATCCAACCTAAACCTCCCCCACTGCAACTTGAGACCATTACTCCTTGATGCTAGGGTCTAGTCTAAACTAGAAAAATTAGTACCTATAGTACAACCTCTGCCAGCAATGGTGCAGTTGTGCTGCGGGGTTTTTTTAATTTATATTTCTAATTGGTAACAATGGTGTAAGTACTAATGTAGACATGGCACAGATGTTTTAACTTTTGAGTCATGAACATGTGTTCTGATCTTGTGTCCAGTCTACAGTCGTAAGTACTTATATTTCTAGTGCACATACATTCTAGTACAAAAGTAAGCCAACTGCAGAGGAACTGGTATTTACTTTTAACAGTTACAGCAACATTCACCATTACAAGATGCCAAATGCCACGAGATAAAGGTCTCTGGTTCTTCTACACACACAGCTGTTGCTGTGTCAAGACTTGCACAAACAAGAGGGGACTATGTCTAGCTAGCAGACTAATGAAAAAACAACGTAACATACTATACACAAAGTGCTGATAAATGCACAAAGTAAGTATGTTGAAAAAAACATTTTGTCTCTAAAAGTGAGATTTTATAACTGAGAAGTATTAAACAGATCATTTAAAAAGTATTTTGCTTTTCAATGTTCATGCCATTTGTAGTTCACACTGGTCAGGCAATGAAGACAATATTTGTGTTGCTCATACTGTTTACGTCCAAATGAAAACAGTAGTATCAGAAATTACGTCATTCAAAATATTAAGAATCATTTGTTTTAAACCAAGCCTAATGTTGGGCCTAAACTATTGGAGGGTACCCCTTTAATCATTATAAATGAGAGTGATTTTTCTGTGTTTTATAAAGTTATAATCACCATGCACTGGATTTGCAAATTTGCACTACTGCTCACATACACTAAAAATCCCCCTCCAGTACTGGGTTATTTCCAGACCAGCAATCTTTCATGCCTCTAACCTTCCATCTGTAAAACTTAACCAATGAAGTGCTTTCCATTAGGGTCCTTCTACCTTCTGAGACATGCCTGAACAAGTCATGTGCTCTATTTCTGGCTAGTTCCTGTGTGAAAGATTGCTAAACATGGGCAGAATGCTCCTCATTCAGAACCTCATGGATTAGCTCCCTGCACTGAACACAGCCCAACATCAATGGCCTGGATCTATTAATTGAAAATGGGAGTTGTACTCTGCCCTCAGCTATTGCATTCTGTTGAGTAGATTTCTATAATAAGGTTTACCTTGCATAATAAAAGACACATATTACTTAGCCTTCTGCAGAGCAGTCAGTAAAGAGGAGAGGAAGCAACTCTCTAAAAGCAAGAATCTCTTAAATTTTCTCCCTTCAAAATAACCAGTGTAAGACAGCCCTCCCTGGTACATGGAAGTCATCTGCATTCAGGAATATTTAAAATTGCACACGATTTACTTTCTAAGTGGTAAATGCAGATATGGACTGCATCCATCTGGACTGATATGTGAAGGCCACATTTAGCACTCTGAACTGATGTGTAGAGCAGACTTCTACTGTGTGCTGGTCTTCTTGTGAAGAGTATGTCATAAAGTGTTAAATATCCCCAGACAGTTTGCCAGACTTTGACTCACTGCTCATCTAATTACAGGAGAGATGTGACACATGGGCAGCAGCCACGTCTCTAAATCTGACAGTTATATATCATACTTCAGAGAGTTCCCTCTTCTTAAAAACAAATAAACAAACCCATCATATCATTATGGAGTAACACCAACATTTACCAAATTTAACTCTTTGGAACTGAAGCAGTTGTTGGTTGCTGGTACATTTTGTTGTCATTTTTTTATTTTCGGGGGGGGGGGGGGGGGATGTTAAATAAACTCTTACAATAATTAGATGAACTAAGGTTTGGTTTTAAATTAGCTATTTCAGGCTGGTGGGAGCTGGGAGAACAAGGGAAACAGTAATTAGCTTCAGTCAAGTAAGTGTCTCCAGCCAGTCTAGGCGCATGATGACAGCCACGTTCACCTTCCTTGACAAAATAGTGCTTTGGCCCAATATGAAGTCTTTGGTGAGGGAGGAAGCTGGGGGTGGAAGAACAGTTCTAAGAGGACACACCCATCTTCATATTACATTAAGTCTCCTCCGGAAGAACAACATGCACTCTTATGTCCTAGGTACCCTGACAGCATTGGAAAACGCCGAACTGATACCGACCACTGCCATGGTCAGGGTGCTGCACAGGTAGGAGACAGGCTGTTACAGTCACAGCATATTATCATAGGACAATTCTAACAGGACACTGACTGAATTAGCAGTAACACACAAGTTGCACTGTAATTGGGAATTCAGTGCACAGGTTTTTAAAGATGAAAATTAAAAATACTCATGGATACAGACAGAGCATTGATATCACAGTCTGTGTGGATGTTCAGAGCAATATTCCCTCATGTTGTCCGTGACCACGGAGGCAAATAACGGAACCTAATAGATCTCAGCAGCACGGGCAGCAATTTAATGACCCAGAGCACTGCGGACAGTAAAGGTTCTTGTTGCTCAAAGATAATGCTAAGAACAGCTATAGAGCAAAATTTTTCTTCATTAAGAGGTAGCACTGATGCAGTCCCCTCACCTCAGCCCTTCACTGCTCGGTAAGTGTATTTAGAAATATTAATTGTGCTTCTATATTAACATGCGTTGTGTTTCTGGTAACACAGCCCATCTCTGTCTTACAATAGGGATTTGTGTTTGTCGCAGACCAGTCTAGCTGACAGATACATTCACTGCTGGGCATTATCAAATCATTTCATTGAATACCAGGTTTTCCTGGTTTGTACTGAATGTGAAAGTTTGTAACTCAAAGGGAACAGTTTCCAAGGCAGTGTTAGTTGATTCATTACCTTCAAGGCTATCCAAGTAAGCTTAGGGGAAAAACAGAAAATACAAGGTTAATGTTAGATCTGCAAATAAAGGACTGAGAAACAAAAACCAAACACCCAAAAGAAATGGCTCCAGGACCCAAGACCAACCTTCTGGAGCAATATTTGAAAGGGAATTCACACTAGGATTATACGACGCATCACTCCAGAATGTCACTCTACGGTTTCCCAAATAAATGTTTCTAATTAAAAGTTATGTAACGGCCTCTCTTCAATATTGTCATCCTAGATGTCAATCTGTCTGAGCTGGGGGGAGAAGTGTGTTTGAACTGTTGCTAATAGGCTCCCCATTGTTCCCATTTAAAAAAAAAAAAAATCTTATTTCTGGGTCTGAGACCTCAGCCTAAAACTTGGCTCCAGACAAAAGTGTGCTGAAAGGTTTCAGTCCTGGGACAAATTATATCAAGTGAAAAACTGGATTTTTCATATTTTAAAACTTGACATGTGGTGTTTTCCCCCTTCTCCCCCCACAGTCCAGCTCGTCTTAAGCACAAAACCATCTTAAATTTCACAATGATATTTGGAAAGCAATTAGTCAGAAGTACAATGTAACCACTTTGATAAATAATAATATATTAATATACATGTAAATATGAAGTACAGCTTGTTCCTCGGTCCAAATGTGCAACTATAGACACACAGTTGCTCTAGTTTCAGACCAGCTCATCACTAGGGTGTTAAGAGATAAATTGCAAGACTATTTGATAGCAAACCAGGGAAAATACAGAAATTAAAATGACAGTTTTCAGAGTAGCAGCCGTGTTAGTCTGTATTCGCGAAAAGGAGTACTTGTGGCACTTTAGAGCTTATGCGCTAATAAATTTGTTAGTCTTTAAGGTGCCACAAGTACGCCTTTTCTTTTTGAGAAATTAAAATGTTCTCAAGGAAACATCTTGTGAGATTAGACTTACAATGTGATTTTTCTCTCCTTTTGAGCTTAATCATAACACAATCTGCATATTTATCACTGCATATTGAAAAGCACACTTTGGAGGTTCTCTCTTTGGGCCAGTTCCCAATATATGTAGAATCTGCTGCCAGTATTCACAGGTGCACATTATCTCACAGAAACTCAATTCTTCACTTACCTGTTTGTATTTTCTATAACAACGCTGAATGACAGCAGCAGCCACTTCCTGCTGTTCTCGGAGAGGACGGCCCTGTAACGAAATGTGAAGAAGTTATGAGTCAGCATAAATCGCACTGAACAAACAGGAGAGAGGATGAGAGGTAATGGCTCTCTGCAGCCTGAGTATGACCCCCGGTTCCCACTTACCATCACATCATCCTCTTTTCCAGTTCTAGCCAGCGGTCTCTAAAGAAGGGGTTTCTATTAGTAATTATGAAGATGACAGAACACCCTCCCCAATCTACCAACAATGAGTTTGACAGTTTGCAGGAGAGGATGAAAACAGGCATCTGAACAAAGACTTCGATGTGTACTTTCCTGCTATGCTTTGTGGATTGCCATACTGTTGCAGAGGAAGCACTGCACATGCTAAAATCTGGACTCATCTCCCTTTTTATGCTAGCTTGTTAGACAAATTTCAGCAGCATGAGAGTCCCAACGTAAGAATTAGCAGGGTTACACAAGACACACTGGGAGAATTATTTTATCTAAGAAATATATAGTCTACATTCGATTTTCTAATGGATTCTACTTCCACACGCTCATGGCAAAGAAGTGGGATGCTCCTGCTACTTACCTTGTATTTCCTGAACACAGTCTGGACAAGTTTGGCAGCTTCATAGAGTTCTCTTTGCTCATGATCAGACAGAGTTAACTGTGCAAACTCATTCTCTACCCTTTCGCTGGTGGATGCACTCAGAAATTCTGACCAATCTGCTGCTGAAGGAAGGCTGGGTTTCTCAAAAGCTATTTCACTGATTGGTGAGCCTACTGGGCTCAAGCTGGTGTTTGAAGAAGGGGTCAGGGGTTCACTATATAGACTTCTGAAATAAGAGGCACAAAAAGAACACTAGGTCACAGAGAAGCAGGACTGGCATGACTAGTAGCTTACTACATTTTTATGTAATAAAAGGGCAAAGTTACCTCTTCAAATGATGCTGCACAACCCAAAGCCCCATGAGGTCCATGTCCTGTGACATGCTGAATATGCACCTGGCTGCAGTGGAATTTGCAGGTTGAACACTGGCTTTGGGATTCTGTTTCATGATCTGAGATATTTTTGCCTCCCCCACCTTTTACAAGACTCATGTGTATGATGGTTTCACCTCCATCTTTAAAAGGCACAGAGCCAAATTAATCTCTGGTGTAACTCCACTGATTTCTCCCAAGAATGGATTTAGCTCACAGTGAACTAAATGCTCCACATATATTACAGTGTAATTTCTCTGTTCTTTCTAATCATAATTTTGTCATTATAAAAAGGTTTGTGTGAAAGGATTTTTCAAAACAAACAACAAATTTGTCTCTCCTGAAACACTTAAAAAGGAGTTGATCTTTCCACCCTGAGCAGAGCAAGCATCTAACCTGGGCCAATTTACTTTTTCTCCTAAGTTTAGATTTGGTACCAAAGCTGGAAAGGTTTTCTCCACCCATTATCTAATGCACAGCATTCTGGGAATTCAATGTCTCAATTCTATCTTGAAGTCTGATATTTGTTTGCCATGAACTCACCATGTGAACAGCACAACTGCTTCAGCCCTTTCCATGCAACTGGGCCATAACCAGAGCAAGCAAGTGGGGCAGTTGCCCAGGGTGCAAAGCTGTGGGGGGCAGAAAAATGGGGCAGAGACATGCCAAAATAATCCTGGCAGGGGGTACAATTGTGCTTGCATGCCCTGGATGATAAAATGTCTAGTTACAGCTCTGCCATGCAGATATAACTGTGCCCAAACACAGAGTGCGCATCTGGGAAAAATTAAAGAGCTCAGTTTGTTCCAGTAACTTGATTTCTAGTTTTTGATCTCAGAAATATTTGTGGATCAGTCAGAGATACAAATGCAGAGGCTGATGAATTCAGAGGCAGAAGCTCTCAGAGGTGGCTGACCTTCTATCACTTTAAATAGCCCTGTGGTCTCCTGGGAACTGGGCATCTCTAAAATAAGTGGAAGTTAATTTCTTTGCTGTTCAGATAGGGACTGTTACATTCAGATTAGGATTTAACAACAGACTAAAATCCATTTTAATCTTTTTGAATGATCCTGAGTTTCTGACTATAGTGCTGTGAAATGAGTTTCATTAGGGCTGCCTTGTCTTCCATTTCTCCGTGCTGCTGGAGGCCCCAAGCTTCATGGCCTAGTTACACTCTGCACTGCGATCCAACTTCAGAACCCCATGTTACTCCACATCCTTTTATAATAAAAGGCAAGAATTCCAGCAGCTCCCAAAGGGGAATGTCATAGGACATAAGAAATTGGTTAAAATGAGACAGGCGTGCAACTCTTATGGGATGTTACAGGATGGTCTAATGCTGCTCACTTCTCCCTTTCTGATGCAAACAGCAAGGGGTAAGGGATTAATGTTGCCTTGCTTTCCCAACAGAAGTCTTCCCATAGACCTCGAACAAGACACAAAAATTCTCGTGACATCTGCAGCAGTTGAGTTAATCTTCAGCATGTGAAATTAAGACAGAAGTTACTATTTAGAACAGACTCTGCAGAAGTTATCTGCAAAATCAGCGTGTGGATTAATATTGCTAATAGTCATAACCTGACAATTATGGCTGGGTCAGATCTGGAGGATTCTGTGGGTGAATCCATCAGCATTTTTAAAACACTTGTCACTAGGCACTTGCCATGGATTACAGATAAGACACTAAAACCCTCCATCCTACTTTTGCTTTGGCACTTGGCTTCTGCCTTTGTGACCAGTGCTGGGGTTTATCTTCTGATCCATACTTTGGGGAAATGCTTTCTTTCCCCTTTCCTACCAGCCCTAGTGAGGGGAGGTGAGCTTTGCAGTATAACATGAAGTTAAAAGGAACTCTTCCTAACATTCTCTGGGATGTCATCCAAGAGCCTTCCCATACTCAGTACCATAAAAACGGGCATTCCAGTCATTCCCATCTATCTTTTCACTTCCTACTCCAGAACCTCTAGGACCTTGGGGTCCCTTTTCCTCATCTTTCACATTCTGAATTTTCCTCCAGGAACTGTGGATAGAGCCGCACATGGAACAAGCTGTGACTTCTGGACAACACTGCTGGGTGCAGGTCTGTGTGTGATTTTGGGGGAACAGCAGCAGCAGCTGGGCAGGGTGCCAGTGCAGAGGAGTCCTAATGAGAGAGACTAATTGAGCCTATGTTGGAAATCCACAAGTGCTTATTTACTTGAACAGAGACTAGACTGGAAAGGACATCCCAGGCACTAGGACTGACAAGCCCCTGACTCTCAGTTTGACTACCCCATGGTCGAAACAGGAACCATTATTGCTCACTTTGAACTATTCTGAGTAGAACCTCAGAGTTACGAGTTTGTAATTCTGAAATATTCGTAACTCTGAACAAAACATTATGGTGGTTCTTTCAAAAGTTTACAACTGAACATTGACTTAACACAGCTTTGAAACTTTACTATGCCGAAGAAAAATGCTGCTTTCCATTTATTTTTTAATGGTTTATGTTTAACACAGCACTGTACTATATTTGCTTTTTTTTGTCTCTGCTGCTGCCTGATTATGTACTTTTGGTTCCAAATGAGGTGTGTGGTTGACTGCTCAGTTTGTAACTCTGGTATTCGTAACTCTGAGGTTCTACTCTATAGCTGTTTAAACCTCTGAACCTAGTGTATTTGCAACCTTTCCCCTTTCCTGCCAGCCCCAGTAAAAACATTCCCTTAGCCATGTGCCTAAGTGGTTACTGGGGCCCACCATATCTAGCCCCTACAAGGCCTACCTGCTGGAGCACCTACAGCGGTTGCCTCTGAGACATAGTTTGCCAGGCACGCCATTGGTATCCTAGCAGTCGGGGTACAGAATAACACCAATAATTACAGATGTAGAGCCAAACAGATTCTGTTGTTTAACCAGCTGAACTTTCCTCGTGGTCTCAAACAAGAATCTGTTGGTCTGAAAGGGTCTGTTTTATAGCAGGGGTTTGCACTTTTCCGTCAATTTACAGTTGTACCTAACAAAGGAAAGCATGAAGGCAGTTGCTTATATTGCTTGATGTTTGTATGTGCGAGACCAAGTGTCAGTCCTAGAATTACCTGCATTAAACCCAATTAAAAAGCAAAACCAAAAGGTCAAAGCACACACACACAAACAAAATATCAGACCAGCAAATCTGTAGTGAAACAGGGACATGTCCAAACCTGCCTTGTGGTTAGTGTTGCTGACCTTATCTGTGCAGCACTTGGTATATGATCAACGTCAGCGAGGTAACTGGCCAGCCAGCTCATCGTAGTGTTAATGGCAGCACTGTCTGTCCTCTCCACCAGCGGTGACTCCATTGGCACAAAATTCTCCTGCTTGATCCTGTCAGGCGTTGCTTCAATGATGTGCTCTGCAAGTGTCATCATGTTCACCTGGGAAGGGGCAGACAAAAGCAATGTTTGCCAACTTCCTGCCAACACCTTTGTGGTGAAACAGTTCACAGCTTTACCCCAGGATGAGCAGAAGGGCCTGTCCAAGTGGATGGAAAGTGAGGGTCACTAACTGGACCTGATCCTGAATAGCTCATTCAGGCAAAAATGCCACTGGCTTCAATCTAAGACTATGTCTACACTGGAGAGCTTATAGTAGCTGCGTCGCTGTAAGATCTCCAACGTAGCCGCTCTATGCTGATGGGAGAGAGCTCTCCCATTGACATAATAATTAATCCATCCCCCAATAAGCGGCAGTAGCTATGTTGGCGGGAGAAGCTCTCCCGCCAACGGAGTGATGCCCACACCAGCGCTTAGATCAGTTAACTTATGTCGCTCGGGGGGTGGCTTACTCATGCCTCTGAGTGACATAAGTTATACCGCCATAAATGGTAGTGTAGACATAGATTGAGTTACAGTTTTTCCAGACCCAAAGGCCAGTGTTGGATGGCTGGGAGGGGACTGAATAACTTGTGATCATTAGGAAAGAGAGAAAGGCATTGAGTGATTTGCACTGGTTATGCTGTCAGCAACAAATAGGGATAGAAATTTAACAAGCATGGATTCTCCTTTACAAGTCTAGAGACCTCCACAGACTGAGGCCTTGTTTCTGACCCGTAGAGGAGAGACAGGAGAAAAGCATTAAATCTTCATTTAGCATCACTGCTGCATACTTTATAAGGCTGTTCCAGTACCCAGAACATACCTATGTTCCCATGAAAGAGACAGTGGAAGAGGACACAAGTTCAGAGTTCATAACAGTTTGTCACACTTTACCTCCAACCCCATTCCAATTAACTGCCCAGACTGGTGGGCGTCTTCCCTCTATATTTCTATTCTTATTGCTCCCTGAAGTTTTTTTTTTTTATTTAGAAATAAATATTCATGTTTGGTATTTCACTCTTCCTTTTGCTAGACTTGACTCCTTTCCCTCTGGTTTCTGTATAGTTTCTAACACTGTTGTATTGGAGTGCTTCCAAGCATCAGTGATCCTCTCCTGTAGTGAAGAAAACAGTCCATGATACAGGTATGGGACATCGCTCCCAATATTAAATATTTGGTGTTGGCAACATTCAGGGACACAAGCATGACACCTCGGTTCCTATGACTAGGGCCTGTACAGTGCTATAGCGGCACAGTTGTAGCGCTGAAGTGAAGATGCTCCTACACTGACAGGAGAGCTTCTCCCGTTAGCACAGTTACTCTAACTCCCCAAGAGGCAACAGCTCTGTCAGTGGGAGAAGCTCTCCTGTCGACATGGCGCTGTCTACACGGGGGTTAGGTTGGTATAATTATGTCGCTATGGTGTGTTGATTTTTCACTCCCCCGAGCGACGTTGTTATGCTGACATGGGTCTGTAGCATAGACCTGGCCTGAAATTCTAGGATGTTATTGTCCCACGAACTGGCAAATTTTCCAGACCTTTCATGTGTAAACTTGGAAGTTTAAACAAAAACTTTTGTGCAGCAGTCTTATTTCTGTTATGCTTTTGCCACCACACCTGTCAGACCACTAGAAAATCCACTGCCCCTTGCACACTGGATTTGTGCCACACACACTACAGACTTCAAAATTAAATGGTAACAGGATAACAGCAAAGACAGAAAATGTCAGATTCTGACATTCATGACAACAATGCAAGAAATCCAAGCCCACCAGCAACTGTGTAAGAGAAAAGAAGGTGGGAGCATGATCCACAGAGACTTCAAGAGCTTCTCAAAACCACTATGCCTGGAGACCTATCCCATGACAGCATGAATTATTTCTGTCAGGAGATTTTTCTATTATTCCTTCATTTAGATCCACTGAAAGGGTGATGGTTACTCTAAGCAGCTCCTATAGAATATTACAGGGATTCAGAATGTCTATCACATATAACAAGTGTGCAGCAAAGGTCATGAGCTGATATACACAATCTATGCTAATGCTCCGGACCATTACATTTGTGCAATGGCTAGCATACATTTTGTGATATCATCTTTGTTGAATTACGCAAATACATATAATCAAGAATGTTTACAGAAATCCTCCCTTACAACTATCGTTAATTGCTAGTATTCAACCTAAGTTGGCCAGTGACAGGAAGAGATACTGTTTTGGGGGAACAGCAACAATTCCACACAATAAATGTTTTGTGAAAAATAGCCCAATGCCCTCCATTGCCAGGTACTATTTATCAGAGCTAGATGGCAGTTCAGACACAATTATTAATGTTTAAAACAACAATTAAACGCAGTTAAGTCTCTTAAAAATACTCTGTCTCAATGCCTCCTTTCTCACCTGGGTTGTGGAGCTGCAAGGGAGACGGATTAACATAGGATCAGACTAAATGTTACCATTGAGACCAACTGAACTAAAAATCCAGGATCCCACAGCGTGATGTTGGCTCTTCTGCCTCATGACATTAGCTTTACATATAAATTCCCTTGGGCTTGAGTGTATTTTACTATTAAATGACTGGGATTGCCTGGGCTTGTTTAGTCTGCAAAAAAGAACAAGGGGGGATTTGATAGCTGCTTTCAACTACCTGAAAGGGGGTTCCAAAGAGGATGGATCTAGACTGTTTTCAGTGGTAGCAGGTGACAGAACAAGGAGTAATGGTCTCAAGTTGCAGTGGGGGAGGTTTAGGTTGGATATTAGGAAAAACTTTTTCACTAGGAGGAAGGTGAAGCACTGGAATGGGTTACCTAGGGAGGTGGTGGAATCTCCTTCCTTTGAGGTTTTTAAGGTCAGGCTTGACAAAGCCCTGGTTGGGATGATTTAGTTGGGGATTGGTCCTGCTTTGAGCAGGGGGTTGGACTAGATGACGTCCTGAGGTCCCTTCCAACCCTGATATTCTATGATTCTACGACTTAAGTAATTCTATGAGGTGCAGCTCATTCTATGACACAAACTGCACCAGACATGTTATGATTTGCAAAGTTCCTGACCTCTCCCACTGTGTGAGGCACATCTGAAATCAGGCCACATGAGTTCAACTCACCTGTTATGGCTGATGCAGTCAGGAGCCATGGCCAGCATCTGCTGACACTGGAGTTGGAGAAGGCTACCTGCCTAAGGTTCAACCTAGAGGTGTCTGAGGTTGTGTTGGAACAAACAGCAATGAGCAGATGAGTTCTCCTGCTGGGGAAGTGCGCCTGCTAGTTGTTAATATAGTTTGCAATATAGGGATCATGTTAGATCTCAGCTGCATGGCCCTGGCTCTAGCAGTGGTAGCTGGATTCTCTCCAGTTACTGTCCCTTTCTTCCTCAGAGGCCCCAAAGATATTATTAGGAAATGCTCATCTGCTCCAAAGACTCTCTTAGGAAAGTACCTCAGGGTTTTTAATTCCTTTGCCCTCCTTTTCATCAACTGTATGAGATCCTGAGAAGAGTTAGTAAAGGGGCATAAGCTACAGAGCCGTTAGTATGCTAACACCTCTTACCACTCTCCTGATTTCTAAAAGTACAGAGACCTCACAGCTACCACTAATGCAGGACAGGTGATATACGAGACTCACATCATAATCGCCGGAGTCAAGCTACAGGAATCAAAACGTAAACTAGGCCTGCATTCATTGCTCGTAGATCACCCACTCACGCTGCCAGTGTAGTGCTGAAATCAGATTGCCTGGGGTCAAACTGATCTGAGAACTCCATATGCTGCCAGGGTTGCTCTGTTACAAACTTTAAATGCTGAATTCAAGATCCAAAAGCCTATGCCTGGTGTAAAAGAGGATAACAGAAAAATCACATTAAGGAGAGAACTTTACATGACATAAATATGACTTTGCGAAGAAGCCTTCTGATCCAGGCCCCACACTGTGCATAAAGATCTGGGAGGCTCAAATAATTCAGAACCCAAGGCAGTTCCAGAAATATGAATGCATCTTTTGCAAACACTAAGCAGATCCATCCCCGCTTTGCAAGGGTTTGTTTCCCTTCATGACTTTGGCTGTGTGGAAGACTCTCCAGATGTAGTGGGTGGGTATATTTCTGAGGCTCCGCTCTCTTGGCTGCCACTTCACTTACCACCCCTCGTTAGATCAGAAAGCTTATGTAATCTTCCTCCCCTAAAAATTAAGCTACTCATCTCTCTCCTCTCCCCATCTTCTTTTTTTGCTGGATATTATTTTCTCCCCTACACCATATCTTGGTATATTTCTCTTCCCAAAACACTATCCATATAGTCCCTTTCCTCCTCAAATCTAGAATGCCCTTTCCTTCACATGCCTCATGTACTGCAGTGATTTCTTCTTCAGCCAATGGGCACCACCTTCAGCTTCGCATAGTCATTGTAGCTGCTCATTGCCGCAATGCTTCTTCATTAGTGGTGCAGGGTTGGTATCGTGCACATGTGAACTCAAAGGTGTTCAGCAGCCAGGCTGTTACACCCCTGTTGCATGAACAAGGACATTAGTCTCTAGTACCTGGGTTCAAAATGCAAGCTGCTTGAGCAGAACAGCATCAGAATTGCCTGTGTCTGTAGATCAGAATCATAGGACTGGGAGGGATTTTGAGAGGTCCCCTGCACTCATGGCAGGACTAAGTATTATCTAGACCATCCCTGAAAGGAGTTTGTCTAATCTGCTCTTAAAAATCTCCAATGATGGAGATTCCACAATCTCCCTAGGCAATTTATTCCAGTGCTTAACCACCCTGACAGTTGGGAAGTTTTTTCCTAATGTCCAACCTAAACCTCCCTTGCTGCAATTCGAGCCCATTGCTTCTTGTCCTATACTCTGAGGTTAATAAGAACAATTTTTCTCCCTCCTCCTTATAACAATCTTTTATGTACTTGAAAACTGTTATGTCCCCTCTCAGTCTTCTCTTTTCCAGACTAAACAAATCCAATTGTTTCAATCTTCCCTCTTAGGTCATGTTTTCTAGACCTTTAATCATTTCTCAAAAAGAAAAGGAGTACTTGTGGCATCTTAGAGACTAACAAATTTATTTGAGCATAAGTTTTCGTGAGCTACAGCTCACTTCATCGGACACATTCAGTGGAAAATACAGTGAGGAGATTTAATCATTTCTATTGCTCTTCTCTGGACTTTCTTCAGTTTGTCCACATCTTTCCTGAAACGTGGTGCCCAGAACAGGACACAATACTCCAGTTGAGGCCTAATCAGCACGGAGTAGAGCAGAAGAATTACTTCTCATGTCTTGCTTACATCCCAGAATTATGTTTGCTTGTTTTGCAACAGTGTTACACTGTTCACTCATATTTAGCTTGTGATCAACTATGACCCCCAGATCCCTTTCCACAGGACTCCTTTCTAGGCAGTCATTTCCCATTTTGTATATGTACAACTGATTGTTCTTTCCTAAATGGAGTATTTTACATTTGCCCTTATTGAATTTCATTCAATTTTCAATAATGACAAATGCAAAGTAATCCACTTAGGAAAGAGATGCGAACACCTGGAATCTCTGCAGGAGCTCAGCTGCAGCACGGGGATCTCTTGTGTCTAGCTGTAGCAGTATGGATTGCTCCTCCACTCTTACAGGGCTAGAATGCTTCTTCTACCTCCTAGGGTTGCCAAGCATCCGGTTTTCGACTGGAACACTCAGTCGAAAAGGGATCTGGGTGACTCCAGTCAGCACCGCTGATCGGGCCATTAAAAGTCTGGTCAGCAGCACAGCAGGGCTAAAGCAGGCTCACTGTCTGCCCTGGCTCTGCACAGCTCCCAGAAAAGGCTTCTAGGTGGAGGCGTGGCCACGGGGGCTCTGCGTGCTGTCCCCGCTCTGAGCGCCAGCTCCGCAGGTCCCATTGGCTGGGAACCGCGGCCATTGAGAGCTGCAGGGGCGGTGCCTGTGCACAGGGGCTGTGTGCAGAACCACCTGGCTGCGCCTCTGCCTAGGAGCTGAAGAGAAATGCTTCCTGCTTCTGGGAGCTGCCTGAGGTAAGCACCACCCAGATCCCACACACCTAAAATCCTCATGCACCCCACCCCCCTGCCCCAGGTTGGAATCCCTTCCCGCACCCAAACTCCCTCCCAGAGCTCGCACTCTGCACCCTGCCCCAGAACCCCAATCCCCTTCCCCAGCTCAGAGCCCCACCCCCCCCCACCCTGAACACCTCATTTCTGACCCCAGTCCAGAGCCCGTACCCCCTCCCATACCCTATCCCCCTGCTCCAACCTGGAGCCCCCACCACAATCTAAACCCCTTATTTCTGGCCCCACCCTGGACCCCTCCCTCATCCCAACCCAGTGAAAATGAATGAGGGTGGGGGAGGGCAAGCAATGGAAGGAGGGGGGATGGAGTGAGCGGTGGCAGGGCTTCGGAAAGGAGCAGGGCAGGAGAGTTCGGTTTTCTGCAATCAGAAAGTTGGCAACCCTGCCACCTCCATTAGTGGCAATGCTAACAGACTCTACCTTTTCCTTATCCTTTGGACCATGCACTTGCTGCCCACTACATTGAAACAGCACTTCCTGGGAGTGACTGATGGGAGCTGTTGAGTTCAGAGCACAGTCAGCTCTCAAGCTTCACATAGCCTAGCTTGAGGTGGACAAGAAACCTTTCAAAAGGGCAAAAAGGCAAGAACCATCCCCACCTCTCTGGTACCCTTCTGTATAGAAGATAGCACAGCACTAGCTACCCAGAGCAGGGGCCCTTAGCACATTCCTCTGCTTTGGTTCCATTCATTTCAAGATGGAAAATTCCATTATAGCTGGCAGAACTTTACAAGGGAGCAGACTGTCCAATTAATACAGTGCAATGCAATACAATGCACAACCATTCATGCCAACAGTCACTCTCACAGCAGGACTGAAAGGACACCACTTACCATCAGAGGGGAATGTGCAGAGTTTGCAAGAACCATGAACTTTTGCAAAGCATGCTTTGGGGGCTCTATAGTTGCAAGAACACCTCCCACCACAGCACAGAGGTCAGTCAGGTATAGTCTCAGAGGCTGACTCACTTCAGCTGGCCTCGCTACCATGTTATATATGTTTACCTGCAAGTCATCCATGTGCTGTAAGCAGTCCTCATTCTCCACATTGTCCCTGTAGGAAAGCAGCTCCCCATCCACTATCTCCCTGTCAGCCATCATCAGCACATTCATCTGCTCTCGTTGACGCAGCCGATGGGCTACGGTGTCCTTCCCCAACGCAATCCCCTTTTGGCTTCCCGTCACCTGCACCGCAGACACACCAATATAAATGTCTTTTGGGTTCCACTTGATTCCTGCCTGGCCACCAGAGCCCCGGTACCCAGCAACTTCTGGGATGTGCTGGGAGAGCTCCCTGCCATAGTCTCTTATCCCTTCACTGTGGCTGATTGTCTCAGGGATGGATTGCTTGGAGCTGGAACTCTGCTTCCTGACACTTGGCTGTTCCAGGCTCAGTGCTGTGGAAAGCAGCTTCTCTTGCCGTGCCTGGAAATACTCAGGGTTCAGTTTATGTTTTTTGGGTGCTGGGTAATCTTTCTGACTCTCACTGCTGTAGTAGTTGGAGGGCTCAGACCTCGGTCGTCTTAACTCTGGAAGCAAACAAACCATTAGTCAGGACTGAACAATTGATGTGATAACTGCTGAAAGTGCTCCTGTCATCTACAACACCTCCCTCCTGCCAGGAGTGCAAGTAACAGTTCAGACCATGCCCTGGGATACAATGGTCTAATTTATGCAGGAGAAGTGACTGTCACATCTGGGAGGATGCTAAGATGAACCACTCCTATGAGTAGTTCATACTTCCCTTCCAAATAGCTAGAATTTTGTACCTTTTGACACACTTTTACACTTGCCAATGCTCCTGCAAATACAGGGAATGCTAGAGAGAGACAGGGAGCTGGGAGCAAAGAAACAGGGCAGAGACAGAACAGCTTCACTTAACATCCTCTCCACCTCCAAGTAAACTGCCTGCTCCAGGCCACTATGAGTATGTCTACACTGCAGCTGAGTTGTGATTCTCAGCATGGGCAGACAGACTCACACTAGCTCTGCTTTAGCTGCATGCTAAAGATAGCAGTGTGGACACTGAGGCATGGACAGCAGCTTGGGCTACCCACTTGAGCTCAGAACCAGGGGATTGGGCAGGTTTGGACTTGGGTGGCTAGCCTAAGCCGGGCCCATTCCACAACATCCACACTGCTGCTTGTAACATACCGGCCATGCTTGAGTTAGCATGAGTCTGTTTACCTGCACAGGGAATCACACCTCCCAGCTGCTGTGGTAGACATACTCTGCATGTCGTGTGTTAGCACAGAGAAACCTACAGTCAGGTTTTTTTTGTTTTTACCTGTATTTGAACTGGACATAACAGTGACACCCTTCTGAGGCTCTTGAGAAGTAATTATTTCACTTTGCCACTGGGCAACCCAGCTCTCTGTGTGGGGCTCCCCACTCGAAGGGCAGTGAATTCTGGGACTTTGCCCAAGCTGAACTTGTTCATCTCGCTGTAGCTGCTCCAGACACTCTGCCAACTTCACATGACCCCTAGACCGAGCAATAGCCAGTGGCAGTCTCCCAAGAGAATCAGGAATAGAGATGGCTCGGCGGTCCCATTTATACAGCACAATGGCTGCATCCATGTGGCCCAGTGCACATGCCCACATCTGAAAGAGAAAAGGACAATTGGCTAACCCAGGACACATCTGTAGATGCTTCACTCTCTGGCTAAGGCAGTGGAGTCTTCTCTTGTTCTCTTCTCAGATCACTGGCAAACAGCTCTTATCAGCAGAACTTGGCAAAAGCTTCAACATGAGAGGATAGCTTTTATAAGTGTCACAACTGAATAAGAGGTCATTATGGAGGACTAGACAAGTCCTACTCTCTACTTCCTGGGAGAAGGAGTTGCCTATCCATCCATAATAAATTAAGGTGAAATTTTCTTATTGAGCAACAAGTGAAACTTTCATATGGACATAAATCTCAGCAATACTCCAGAGGCAGAAGAGCTCAATTGCATACACACAGGAATTATAGACAGATGAGCACATGAGCAGCAGGATTAAAGCTAGGAAAGGGAGAAATGTAGGGATCCTTACACTTCACATGAATTTTGTATCTGGCTTTCAAAGGACCAAGTGGCCACATGGGGAGACATCAGCTATGCCATGCTTGCTTTGGAACTCTGCTCACAAAAGGGAACGCAATGAGTTTTAACATGGTAGGAAAGGGTCAGTCAGAAGCAAACTGCGAGGCAGGCTCGTGGACAGCTGGGACTTGTTATAATATATGTTATATTGTCATCTAAAAAATTCCACCTGGCTTTGGGAATTAGTTTTTATTTGGTTCATTATTTGGTTATTTATTTTATTCTTGGTTCAATGTATTTTAGGTAATTTGGATTTTCTAGGTTATCAGGAAACGTAACTGTGAGTTCACCGGCTTTGACACAATAGGATGATTGAGACCTTCACAGACAGGAAAACATGTAAACAGACCAACTAGTAAAAAAAAGACATAAGTTCTTTTTCCTCAAGGCACCAAAGCAGAGATGCTTGGGCAAAAGAAGAGATCTGGAAACAAGAAAACCCACCCCACACTTCTTCAAAAAATTGGGATAACTATTTTGGTTTCTCTCAGAGCAAAACACTCTAAGACTTGCTAGAGTCATGTTGTTATTTGTACAGCATAGCAGTATGCAAGATACATCTACTCCATTAGACTGCAAAAGTTCAAGAGGACTGAGAACGGCAGCAAAGAAGGAGCTCATCACCCCGCTGAGGAGGATCATTCTCCTGTCTCAGTGGACTGAGTCACTGGCACAGAAAGAATGCTCTGCTACTTACCAGTGGAGTGCAGGAGAAGTGATCCACGTTCAAAGGGTCAACTTCCAGTTCCAAATCAATGCTGTCTGCATGCTTGGCGCTGCACAAGAAATGAGAGCAGAAATGATGTTCTGTAGCTTGGTTAAGATCCTTACACAAAACCACAGCTTTACACCCCAAGACTTGATCACAAAAAGAAGAGCTGAACACACCTGCATGCCTACAATGCACACTTGCTATAGCTGGTGGCCTGGGTTTTGTGCCTCTTCTCAACAGCTCGTGAGAAAGGAGAGTCTGGATTAGGGAGGAGGATGGTCTAGTGGATAGGGCACTGGACTGAGATGAAAACATGGGTTCCATTCTAAGCTCAACCCCAAATTTCCTGGGTGACCCTAGACAAGTCACTTGATCTACCTCGTGCCTCTGTTCCCCACCTGAAAAATGGGCATAACGCTTCCCTATCTCACAATAGTGCTGCTTACAACGCCATGAATGATTCTGCAGCATTCAGATACTACCGTGATGAGGGCCAATAGGTATCTAGACAAAGAGTTCAGGATCTGCCTCATAGATTGGGGCCTTTAGCTCCCATAAACTCTGGTGACAAATACTAGGCTGCTATTTTATACCGCATGCACATCCCTACAGACTGCTCACAAAGAAAATAGGCTAAATTAAGTGAAACACTTAACAGTACAAAGAAGGAAATGGGAAATAGTGGCTCCAGAACAAATGGATGGGGAAAATCTAGAGAGCTTATTGGGATCCACAGCAAGTCAAGTTTAAATCAGCTTCTATTTATGAAGTGGAAGATGGAGACAGGCCAGCAACGAAAACATCAAACATATACAACTAATGTAATGAGAACCTAGATCTTCCACTTCCCAGGTGAGCACAATGCCAGTGCAAGGCCGGCACATACATGTCAACCCAAGCAGGTTACTAGCTTCCATGTAAAAGGCTGCGGCACTTGGCCCTGGGAAACCACAACAAGGGGATAATTTTATCCCCTAAAATCAGAGAAGAAAGCTATGTGACAGACTGGGGATTTGTCTGTGGTAAGGGTGAACTCCCTCTTGTTTTGTGAATGCCATTTTGTTCCAGGGGCCCCACTTTATTGTAATCTCTATTGTGGATTAGAACATCCATATTGTAGTGGGGGCTTGACACCTAGTTAAATGATGTTGTCTAAGAAGCTGACACAGAGCAACACAGGCACATCAGCTGATTGTCTCTCACAGGCAGGTCAACCCTAGGAACATTTAATTCTCTACACAGCAGTCTGGATAGGAACAGAGGCTGGAGTTTCTCAACCTGGACATGTGGCCAAATTTAAAGGGGAATGTGCTGTGTGAAGGGAGGTCATGATTGGCACCTCAGAATAAAGGGCTTGAGGAGAGAAAAGGCAGGAATTCAGGAAGGTTTTTTCCAATAATATAATTCCCCAGTGCTTTCAAGAGTAAAAGTTTCTCTCATTAAGAAACCCCTTTCCTAAGACTGTGTTCCTTACTTGCCTGCCAAGTTGTTCCCAAAGAGATTAATTGAGAGGCTCAGAGCATCCACAGCAAAGTAGATCTCAGAGAATGGATAAAACAAATTGGGTGGCTCAGGAGGGCTGGAGCACTGGTTCTGATTGTACTGAAGGATCCAACTGCCGAAGAATGGTGTCAGACATGGGGGATGCTCCTGGGAGTGCACCTGAGATCCCCAGCGCTAGGAACAATGACCAGTCAACTATCCAAACCCAGGGGGCTTAGAAGCATGTGGGATCCAGCGGTTGGGTCCACTCACAACAGAGTGGTATCCATGCACAACAGGGGCCTGGAGCAGGTTGCAACAAGCAGCATCCTCTGCAAAGTGCGAGAGACACCCAGAAACTCAGGCAACCAGAGATTATACATGCTTCCTGCAGCCTCTGCACTGATGAGTCAGAAGTCTGAAGCATTGGGTCTTACCGCCATTTGATGAGGGTCTGGATCAGTGTTGCATAGCCCTGAGCAGCAGCAAGGTGTAGCAAGGTCATTCCTCGGAAAGTCTTCGAATGGATCAGGTGTTTGGATTTTGTCCAACAGGCACGACTCATCATCTTCTCACACACCACCACCACACGGCTCTCAAAGCAGCTGCCCAACGTCCCGGTCCCAGACACACACTGCAAGGAATATGCACATCTCAGAAGCTGTCATCTGGGAGGGGGGCTTGGACTCACATCCTGCACAGGGCAGGACTTGTTAGACCATTGTGTGCATTTGCTTTTAAAAATAATTAGTGATAGGGAAGTGACAGAAGGGGATGAATGTAGCACGAGGAACAAGACAAAAGCTGACCCGTTACCTCATTTATTTGCACTAACCTGTACTTACAGTCAAGTCTATATGGTAACTTTCCACATCAGGGAGGTCATTGCAATCCATTACAAGTGGCACACTGGGTACAAGAGGGTGCCCTTCTCATGGACTACCTGAGCTAGGAGGAGACGCTGAGCACTCCACTCCCACCAAAGCCAGTGCCTCTCAGAACCAGACCTGGAAAGAGTACTTAAACAGGGAACAGCTGCAATGACCAAAAGCCAAGAGCCATGGCTGGTCAAGAGCTGTACAGAAAGATTCTGGGAAGCAGAATTGCAGGTGTTCTGTCATGTCTGTGGATAAAGACGACTTCAGTCACGTGTACCGCACCCCTAAGAAGAATTAAATCACAAAAAGGCCTCTTAACAGGAGGTAGCATGTGTGTGTTACCGCCCACGGCAAAACTGTGGCAGTGCTGACAGGAACTGTGACTGCGAGGTCTCTGGAGCCACAGAGATCTAGGAGTCTGAACAAATAGAAAGCCCAGGTACTGTGTGCTGAGTTCAAAAGACTCCTGTTATGAGTTGCTTCTTCACTGCTACCCAAGGCACTGTTCTCTCAGGTCACCCAGAACTCCTAGACCAGCTAATGTCTTTGATTTTCTCAGTGATGATCAGGTGAAAGACCCCTAAATATGCAATTATTACCGAGTTTCCTGCCAGCTCCTTCCCTGGTTTATCTGTTCTGTAGGCTGGAATGTGCTTGCAAAGGCAGAAGCTGAATAATGGGCTCAGTGCTTACTCGATCAGAGCTATAAATGCTGGATGTCCTTCACAGACCAGAGACTCTGAAATGGAACTGCCCAACCCTATATGCTTACAGACTGGATTTTTGTTCCAGCAGCATATCTCGCCAATGGGGCACTTCTCCTCCCCAAGGGGTCCCCCACTGCTGCTCTGCTCCTCATCCCCATCATCAGGTACATTTTAAACAGACTCCAAGTTACAAGTGCTAATGGAGCTCTTTTTATGTGGCTAGTGAACCTCCCCCTCCATGCTATAATCCCCTCCTGTCTCATTGGACTATGTCAACATTGAGATGGGAGAAGTCCTAGGTAATACTGCAGGAGCATAGGGATGATTCAACAGGTGACTCTTCCACCTGAGCAAGTACTGAACCAGTGCAACAGCACTGATGTTAGGCAGCTGTAGGAGGTTCAGTCTCTAGAATGAGATATAAAGCCAACTCCTGCCTACTTGTGGACTGTAATGATCCCATGGAATTTTTTTGCATAACTAAAGCTGTTAGCTCCAGAGCAATGGTCAAATTCCACCTCTGGTAACTTATTTGGTTGTATTAAGTTCCCCAGTGGCTTTAACTGCTGTGGTTCCTACAGTGTTCTTCACTTCCAACCCTAAACTATTGTGTTGCTGTGTGCCATTAAACAGCAGCCATATTTGACCCCCTCATGGTGAATGAATTCCCAGGGTGGATGTAGTGATCTCTGTTTGTGGTCTGTAGATCAGTAGTTATGTTTGTAAATTGCTTTGGACCCTTGGGAATCAAAGGTGCTTTTGACTGTCAAGTAAATTTAAACAAAATGTAAAGTTTAAAATTTAAAAATCCTGAACTCAGAGGGAACCCCTTGCTCAACGGACAGATCTTCTGATAATTCAATACTTGTTTTGTAACATGCCCCGCTGTGCCTAAGTACTGCAGCAGCACACGCTGATCTGCTACCCCTTCCATTCCTAAACACAACTGGGAGTGTTCAGGGTGAGCTTTAATTTAACCTCCCGGCTTTGTCGCTGTGTGACAGCCCAAGTGCATAGCATGGGCTAGTTCTCTTCCTTAAAGAAGTTCATGCTGAAAAGACAAAAGAAATCCCTTTCTAGAAGTGCAAGAGTTAACTCAAGAGATTTGAAGAGTTCCTCTGGAAGTCATTATGTTATATTGTGTAGCTATTTAGTTACAGACCTTTTAAAACAGGTATTTATGTAATTTCATATTTAGGTATTTTTCAGATGAGAATTAGTGACATCAACACCTTCCAATGCCAGTTCCTGGGAAGGGATGTTTTAATAGTAAGGGATATAATTAACCCAAAATGCTGCTTCAGAGCAACAGACGACCTGTAGGGAAATGTACGTTTGAACAGAAATACTGGGAAGCAGAATAAAAGTCTTATGAGAAATAATGAACCCTACAAAGAAGATATTTCAGTTAAAACACCTCAGCTTCCCTGTCATTCCACCCTAGGGGGGTGGCAGCCTCTACCTGCTCGTGGGTTACTGCTGCTGTTCTATGCTACTACAGCCTACCCTGCTGCTGTCGCTGGGATGGCGGAGACTGCCTGGTTGCTTTGCTTCTGGGACCAAGGCCAGTACAGATGTTGGAGACAGCGTATTTCTGTTCTGCGGGGCGTGGTTCTATGATATTTATTAAATAACTATGGAAATGTATGAGAAATTTGGTTCTTTCATATTACACTGTACTATATTACTAACAAAGTGATTTATCGTTCTGATTCATCACACAGAAAATAGTTAGTCCAGATAGTTTATGAAGCCAGTGGGGTTGTGCGTAGCAGCCTGCACCCTCTGCTACAAGCACACACCAAACAACTACCTGCTCTGGGGGCCATTTCCAACCTTCAGCAGCAGTTCTACGTGCTCCCCAGCAAGAGCTCAGTGAGAGTTAAGCTGTCAGACTAGCATTCAACTAGTACGTAAAAAGGGAATAAGGTATCACTAACAGATGTAAAATATTTAGAAGCCTTCCTGAGCGTCACACTGACAGAAGCCTCATTCTTCTTACATCTGTTAGGCCAGCCAATGCTAGGTTGTCTTTATTCTTCACTATGTGCCCATTTCCAAAGGGAGGCTACAGAATTTGGGTTTCTATGTCACTAGAGCAGACTTCCATGGACCATAGATATGCATCTCCTAATGGATTCACAATCAATCCATAAAAGAAGTGAGAACGACTATTTATAGGGCTGGAAAAGATGGAGATTTTGAGAGGAGGTTGTAATTAAAAGGTTCTCAAGAGGCAAGTGGTGTTTAAAAGATATCTCCCCCACCCTCCAAAAAGCGAATTCCAGAAGTAACGCGTATAAAGCAAAACTGACTCATAGACGAAGGACTCATACTTGCGTCTGGGTTCCTCCATTCCCGCTCCCGTTGCCCCCGCCTCCTACTCCTTGTTTGTGCTGCTGGGATCCCGTCATCTCGGCCATTCTCCTTTCCATCTGCTCAAGTCGTTCCAAGATTGACATCCTGAACTGATTATCTAGGTCAAAACAGACAGCGTTATGACATTTCCATGGAAGACAAATGTAAGCTTTTGGTGACCTCCTGCACAAAATCACAAATGGGACCTGGCACCAGTAGGAGATGCACGGAAGGCGAGCTCTGTTTTGTAATTCATACTGTCAGAAGCAGGATCCCGGAATAATTTCCTGTCTCAGACAGACTCTCTGACCAGGGAAGCTGGTGAACATCTCCAAAGCAAAAGGAAGTAAAGATTAAAGACAGTCAGAACTGGAGATTTCCTGGAAGAACTCTGGACAGTTCTCATGCTGTACTCGGAGTTCACCTCCTCTTCAGGTGGAGGCTGTGGAGTGGAGTTGCTCTCCTCTAGATCACAAGAGTAGAAGGGCACCTGCTTCTGTCCCATTATTGCATCTCCTTGATACTTTCTGCTTGTTATGTTCAAGTGTCTAACAATTCAGTGTCTTGGCTTCCTCAAGTGGGGGGAAGAGAAGGTGGCTGATATTTTATGGCTAATCTACAATACAATTGTTATAAATGAAATATGTAAGAGAGAGATATGGCTTCGCCTTCCCTGCCCCTCTCCAAAATCTTATGGTTTCCTATCGAGCTGACCCCCTTCCCCGCAACAGCTGGCTTTGGGCAGCCCTGCCATCACCCCCATTTTACAAAGGCATGCTTTACCTGATGAGAACCATGAGTGACTGACTGCTACAGGAACAAGATTCCCTTGGGCTTTTTACTTCTCTTGGAACAAAGAGCCAGTAGAGGAGCACATTCCCTTCTTCCTAGGCCTAGACCCAGATCCCAGTTTTCAGAAATTAACATGGACAAAGCCCATAAAATGTGCTAGTTACCTGCAAACTCATAAGGGGTCAGTAATAATTACTTTAAATGCTACTGAAAAGTAAAGTAGTAGACAAACTTCCTCCACTCCCCCAGGCTGGTGGCAGCTGCCAACTACGTGGATAGCATCTGGGTACATCAAAGATTGTTTACAAAGTGCTTGTTTTACTTGGGATTCATCTCTGTGGGAGTTGGCAGGCACCACTGGTTACTCTCCTCCTCCTGAACCTCAAACCAGTACAAGGAAGCAGCTACTAGGGCTAAAATCATGGAATATATTATTTACCCTTTCACATAACAAAAGAACCAGGAGTCTGCCAACGAAATTAATAGGCAGCAGGCTTAAAACAAACACAAAGAAGTACTTCTTCATACAACTTACAGTAAATCTGTGGAACTCATTACTAGGGGACGTTGTGAAGTCCAAAAGTATAACTGGGTTCAAAATAGAATTAGATAAGTTCGTGGAGGATAGGTCTAACAATGGATATTAGCCAAGATGGTCAGGACATGACCTCATGCTCTGGGTGTCCCTAAACCTTTGACTGCCAGAAGCTGGAACTGGATAACAGGGGATGGATCACTCAAAGTTGCCCTGTTCTGTTCATTCCCTCTGAAGTAGCACTGGCCACTGTCGAAAAACAGGCTACTGGGCTAGACAGACCATTGGTCCGGCCCAGTATGGCCGGTCTTATGAACTAAGAGATGGAAGCCAACACAAGCATGTTGCTTCACCAAGATTATTAAGATAAACCTGTCCTGTGCCCTGTATCTAGGTCAAATCAGTACAGTGAGAAGAGGTGAATCGCTCTGGTCAACTGAATGTCTACACAGACTGGTCTCCCTCTCAATACTCTTATTGGTTGTGCATCAGTATATCTGTGGTGCACAAGGTCAGAGGTCATTCAGAGTTTTCTGGACCTTCTTGCATTAGCTGCTAGGGTCTGTTCGGGCCTCAATGGAAGTTATGTAATTGCATCAAGGACAGAAGTAATTAGTGACTATTTCTTCCTGACTCACATCAAATCTGATCTTCAGGGTAATTTCATGAAGCAAAGGGGATTTCCAGACATTGTGATCGGAAGGGAAGCAGTAAATTGCCAGGGAAGGGATTTATGTTTTATGTTCCACACTCCCTGTGCCCTGTTGCCAGCAGAGGCATATGAGCTGGATCCCCCTCCTTAAGAGAGGAAGCTGCGTTCTCTGTGAGGGCTCCAGGATTCTGGAACTTGCTTCCCCCTGGGTTTGAAAAAGCCCAAATATGGTGACCTTCTGGCACACTCAAAAAACTACCCTCTTGAGAGGGCTGATAATGTGCTTTCTGGAATGATGAAAGGATAGAAAAGAGCTTTTTTATAGGTGGTTGGTTGGGCAAGCGCTTATATGAATTAACTTTTAATAATGCTGGGATTCTGCTGTAACGTTAACTACGTGTTCAGATGTCTAGAACTTTAGATAACTGTCTCTTATTATTATTATTAAAGGGAGACAGATTATGGATGTCAGCCAGGAGGCTGCAGGAACAGTCAGGCCAGCCTACACTTTGCTACTTTACTTCCAATGATGAGGCCAGGGTCTTCAGACTGCCACAGCACAAGTGCATTCCAACGGCAAGAACGGCCCACGGACCCGCATGTGATGGCATCAGAAACGTGTGGCACCGACATCAATTGCCATGGTGGGAATTGACACTGGCAGGGTGAAGGAGGGATGAAGGAGACTTGTCCATTTTTAACTTGGCTTTAATGCAATAAACATTTTGTGTTTTTTTGAAAAGGAAATCACATGGCTGGATTTTGTGCTTCACCTCATCACCCTCCCATGTGCTCCATCCTTTCTTCCCCTACCTGTCTCTTGCTCCTCCCCTTCCCCTCCTATTGTACAAGCAACTAACTGGCAGGGAAGCCATCTCTTTGGAGCATCCTGTGGTAAGGGGATTCCCATTTCTTCCCCTCTTATGTAGCAGTGGCCCCAAAAGGAAGCAGCCAGGCTGGCTTCTCTTCTTCCCCAAGGGCTTTTACAGGCTTAGGCTTTTCTGGGCAAAAATGAGCCAGCGGAAACAAAGAGCAGGAGCCGGCCCTATAACCCACAGACTAAGGTCCCAGGAATAATGCGTGCAAGGTGCTTACAGGAGATCAAGCCAGTCAGAACCGATCCTCCAGAAATGCAGAGTCTAAGGGCTGGTCTACACTGGCAATGCTAAAGTGCAATGTGGCTTGTGTAGTCGCAGCACAGCGCTCTTCCAGCGCTCTAAAAAGCCACCTCCACGAGGGGCGTAGCTACCAGCGCTGGTGCACTCTCTATGCTGGCACTTTACGGCACTGAATCTTGCCGTGCTCGGGGGGGTGTTTTTTCACACCCGTGAGCGAGGAAGGTGCAGCGCTGTTAACTGCCAGTGTAGACAAGCCCTAACTCCCATGCTGCCCTGTCCTGGCAAATCTTTACTCTCGTTGGGCTTTAGGTACCAGGTGACATGGCTTGCTGTTGCAGACCATAAAATAAAAGGTCTGATTCAAAGCTCATTGAAGTCAGGGAGAGTCTTTCCACTGACTTCAATGGGCTTTGGATCCAGCGCTAAAAGAGGAGCAGTGCTCTATGACTTGGTTGCATGCACTTCCTCACAGAGATGATGCGGGCCGTGGCGCCAATCCAGAGGCTTCGGGGGGAGAGGGGACAAATCATGGACCCCATCCCACCCCCAGGGATCCCATTCTGGTTCCCATAGTCCCCTCCTCCTTCAGTGACCCCTAGTCTCCCCTAGCCAAGGAGTCTCCCCTCTCTCTTACCCACACAGTGCATGAGCTGATGTTGCCATGAGTTGGATTCTCAGCGTACTCCCCAGTGCTCCACGATCCAGGAACCTGCGTGCCAGGTTGCAAAACCATTTGGCTCAGCACCCCTCCATCTAGACAGAAGGGTGGCTGGGCCAAATTTGAGTGGTGTTGTGACCCTGTGCACTAGGTCGCAATGCCACTCATTGATATCTGGCCCAGCCACCCCTTCTTCTGTACAGGGGGATGACGGGGTCAGATATCTGTGGTGGTGCGACCATGCAGCTGGAGTAATGCTCTGGCAGCAGCTGCACTGATTTAGTACAGGATCTTTGCTTAAAAGTGGTCAGGCCGTGGCCTCCCCTTAGCTTTGCAGTCTATGGTACTTTGGCACGACTGGATGCAGGGCTGCCTTGCTCTAGAGTAATCTCACTGGTAGTCTCTGGTGCCGTAATACCGCAACCATCCTTTTGGTCTGGTTTTGCAGCGTCTAGCTCACTGAGGCCCTGATCCATGCCTGGGACTCCCAGGCGATTCTGCAATACAAACAATAAATAATAAAACCATCCCTACAGTGCAATTCCAGCATGCTGGCACTAGAGTAATATGTTTCCTTAGGACACGTAGGTCAGGAGTCAGCTGTGTCAGAATCGCACTGCCCTTTTCTAAAATGCACAGATTTACAGGGAATATTCCTGTAATCAAAGGTGGCAAATGCTGTGTTTCTCTAATCATTTGCCAGTGAAATGTCAGGTATGCTTTACCTGCTGAGTTTCCTGGCACAGGACAGGAATTCCATAAGATACAGCTATGCAAGATTCTTCATTAGGAAATCAAACCTGAGACACAAACTTATGTGCTATGCTGAGCCCAAGACCATCTGCAGACCATTAATTAGAGACAGAATATTACTGGGGTCAGAGTGAAGCTCCCATGAGTTTACATCACGCTTTTGCCTGTCACTAGAAATTACCTGAAGTTTGACAACAGATAAAGAGCACACCTGACCCCTTCTGCCAGACTGGACTCTCTCCTGCAGGGATATTTGAATTCAGCTTTACATACTAATTAATAGTGTAAGATCAATTTACAAAGTATCTCTGCTGCTAATGAGTGTGGGAGGCCAGTCACCTCTCCAACCCTATTTCAGAGGGTGTAGAGGTTTTTAAGATAGTGATGAGCCCATTAATTGGTTTTCTTTGCCAACAGAAAATTGGAGTCTCACTAATAATTTCCTTGTTCAGATCATTCCAAGGCCTCTGGGGCTAAGGCTGGCAGGCAGTTGTATGAGGAGACCTACCAACTCAAAGTGGCACCAGGCCCTGCCACAACAACAGATAGAAAACCTGCAGACATAACTCCACTGCTACAATGATAAATGTCCCCCACAACACATCTTTCAAGATCCATGTGGTCCTACACATGCCTATCACAGCATGTGGGACTGTACCTCATCCCGTGCACTAAATGCCCTGACAACAACTATGTGGGTGAAAGCACCTTGCTCTCGAATGAACTCACGCAGAAAAATGATAAAAGATAAAAACACCTGTGGGCAAACACTTTTCATGAGTATCTGACCTCTCAGTCCTCATCTCAAAGGAAATCTGCACATCTTCAAAAGATGAGCTTCGGAGCTTAAATTCATAACTTTGCTAGGCACTAAGGGCAGTCTTCATCAGCAATGTTAAAGCACGGCTGCGCTTTAACGTGGCTGTGTAGTCATGGCACCAGCACTCCAGCGCTGTAAAAAGCCCACCGCCACGAGGGGAGTAGCTCCCAGCCTTGGTGCACTGTCTACACTGCCACTTCACAGCGCTGAAACTTCAGGGCTCAGGGGTGTGCTTTTTCACACCCCTGAGCAAGAATGTTGCAGCACTGTAAAGTGGCAGCGTAGACAACGCCTAAAAATCATGGTCCTAAATAAGGCACTGGATTTACAGCTTATTACAAGTTTCAGAGTAGCAGCCGGATTAGTCTGTATTCGCAAAAAGAAAAGGAGGACTTGTGGCACCTTGGAGGCTAACAAATTTATTTGAGCATAAGCTTTCGTGAGCCACAGCCCACTTCATCGGATGCTGTAGCTCACGAAAGCTTATGCTCAAATAAATTTGTTAATCTCTAAGGTGCCACAAGTATTCCTTTTCTTTTAGCTTATTACAACAATCTGTAACCCACTGCTCCCCCCCCCCCCCCCCCACTTTTTGTCCTATGACTGCAGACATTAACTGGCCACTTCACCTTGAATGGTCTCTTACAATGTGCTAATTACTTGTGCTAAACAATCTGTTCCACCTTTGTTTAGTTGTGACATTCTGAGTTTCTTTCCCTGTCTGACCTGACAAAGAGCAGTGGGTAGCTCAAAAGCCTGTCTCTTTCACCAACAGAAGTAGGTCCAGTAAAAGATATTCCCTCACCCACCTTGCCTCTCCAACGTGAGGAGACTGACTTCTCTAAAAAGCAGGTGACATTTCCACGCCCTGCTCCCAAACAGCGGCCAGCACACAGCCACTACTTAGGTAGTGTTTTTCCAACAAGGCTTTGTTCTGGCAGTGCTGCAATGTGCTGCAGTGCAGACCATGTCATTTCCTCCTCCTCCCGCATTTCCATGCAGAGCACGTACACTGCAGAGACTGAAACTACCTGACATCATTGAGCCAGCTCCTTCTCACCACATCTCGGTTTCAAACACAGCTATGTCTGTAACTTGCTAAGAGCTAGAGAGCCACATATTTGCTGCAGAGGTTAACGGCTTTCCACTGTCTGCATGTTTAACACCACTCCCTCTGGCTGTACAGCCAGCACCTTCATTTTATTAACGGCTCAATGAACAGTCTCATGAACATCATCCTAGTAGCATTTCTCTGAGCCTCCAATTCCAAATGGGAGAAAGTAACAGCTAATCAACACAGGAAAACATTTAAAAAGCAAAATGCTGAATGGCTTAGCGCAGACAGCTTTGACAGATCACACACTTGCTCCCTGCATGTAGCTGTACATAAGGATTACATTTTAATCCTACAAACAACAACTGCATGAATCAGCTGTTCAGGTGAAAGCTGGATCAGGTTATTCTGACCCTGAAGATCCCACACTGTATTGGAGTTTCAATAGAAATGTATTTTTACATGACTGATTTGTCAGAAATAGCAATTTGAGCCCTGGGCTTTTCTGTATGCAGCTAATTATCCTAGGTTGTATGCTAGCCTTCAAGAATTTATCCTGTGTTTTTTCTTAAAAACTGATCCAAACCCATCCCTTTCCTGATCCATCAGATAAGGATACTTGGATCTTCCATAATATCTTTCATCTGCAGACTATCGCTATCATTATCCCCATTATACAGATGGGGAAACAGACACAAAGGGAGGAAGTGGCTTCTCCCAGGTCTCACAGGGTATGTATACACAGCAACTGGACACCCATGGGTGGCCGACAGAGTGGGAGGGTCCCAGAGCTCGGGCTCCAGCCTGAGCCCGGAAGCGTACACAGCAGTGAAACAGCCCTGCAGTCTGAGTCCCGCAAGTCCAAATTGGCTGGCACAGGCCAGCCATGGGTTTTTCTTTGTAGTGTAGACATACCCACAGACAGCGAGCGGCAATCCCTGTAATAGTATCCAGGTTTCCCAAGCAGCCTCTACTCAAATCTCTGGACAGTGCTCCACAGGGGCACCCAACATCTGCACTGCTCAAGGGCACAGTTTGACTTACAAGGAGTCTGAAGTATAGACTGTAGAACTGTATCCTGATGAAGAAGTTACTTGCCTTGTGCAGTAACGATGGTTCTTTGAGATGTCTCTCTCTATGGGTGCTCCACTGTAGGTGTCCTTGTGTCCCTGCACTGCTGACCCGAGAACTTCGGTAGCAGGTCCGTTAGGCCCGCACATGCGCTGTCTCCCCTCGTGCCCTGCCACGAAGCTAGTCAGCATGTGCAGACTAACCTCCCTCAGTTCCTTCTCTACAGTAGAGTCATTGACAAGAACTCTAAAGTAGAGGGGAAGAGGCTGGGTTGTGGAACACATCTTGAAGAACCATTGTTACTGCTTACGTTCTTATGCACAAGGTGAACAACAACCGCTTCTTGGAGTAGTGTCCTATGGCTGTTCCATTGTGGGGATTCCCGAGCAGTATCCCTACTAGAGAGCTGGGGCTTCGGAGTCGGGTCAGTTACAGATGACAATACTGTGGAGCCGAAGATGGCATTGGAAGGGGAGACCCCAGTGATCACAGTGTTCTGCAAAGGCGTGGACTGACACCCATGTCACCATGCTACAGATTTCTGAGATAGGGACATTCTTGAAGAAGGCAACAGATGAAGAGATCGACCTCATGGAGAGCGTACGAATACTGTCTGGACGGGTCATATTGCAACCCTAACAACATTGTCTAATGCAGTTCGAGACCCACTTAGAAAGCCTCTGGGCTGATATTGCTGAGCCCTTGGATCTTTCCGTAATAGAGAGGAAAAGCATAGGAGACTTCCAGAAAGCCTTTGTCCTATTCAGGTAAAAAGCTAGGGTTCTCCTGACCTCTACTGTGTGTAATACAGCCTCCCTGTTATCACAGTGAGGCTTGGGGTAGAAAATTGGAAGGTGAATCAGTTGGTTCATGTGGAACAGGGAGGTTACCTTAGGGATGAATTTTGGATGTGGCCTGAGCGTAACCTTGTCCTGAGAGAATACTCTGTAGGGGGATGTGCCATCAGAGCCGCCATTTCTCTTGTTCTCCTGGCCGAGGTGATTGCTATTCCCTTTAGTATCTCACCAGGGCTCTGGCTAGTTGTGTTCATAGATGGCTGCAAAATAATGGTTAGTTTGTTGGCAATTCAGAGACATTAAATTTCCTGAGTACGACAGGAAGTGGAATTAAACCTTCCAATAGCTCTAGGTCACTGGCAATACTGATATGAAAATATGTCTATTAGGTATCATTAATAGTTAACAGAGAACCCGGGGTGCCATCCTCCACACAGCCATTTTTCCAGATGAATAATTTTGTCATGTAAATAGCCATAATAAAGCTCCTACATAGTGGAAACTTCAAAATGCCTTACATGTAATGTTGCTGTAATCAGGCAGCAGGCTTATGTGGCTACAGACAGATTGAAATGGCTTGTTAAGAATCAAGGTTCCAGTAGCCATCCCCCCTGCCTCCCAGCCTAGGTGCTGGACCTGATGGCCGCTTCCGGGGCGCAGCGTGGAGCCAAGACAGGTAGGGACTAGCCTGCCTGAGCTCCACAGCACTGCCACCTGGACTTTTAATGGCCCAGTTGGTGGCGGTGACCGGACTGGAGCCAGCAGGGTCCCTTTTCGACTGGGTGTTCCGGTTGAAAACCGGACACCTGGCCTCCCTTCCTGCCCTGGCCCCACGCTGTTCCCAGAAGTGCCCAGCATGTCCAGCCCCTAGATGGAGGGGCAGCCAAGGGGCTTTGTAACAGGCATGCTGCCCACACCCGCAGGCGCCGCCCCCAAAGCTCCCATTGGCCACAGTTCCCTGATGGCCCCTCCACCCAGAAGACTTGCCACAGTCCAGATTAAATTAAGTAGAGAGCCGGATCTGGCCTGTGGACCAGATGTTCCCTGCCCCTGTAGTAGAGGAAGGATTGATATTCAAACTTTTTATGTTATTTTAAAAGATCTTAGTAATTTGTGCTTGCACATATCTCCGCTAAGATGGTGAAAGTACATTTATTGTTAAACTGCCTATTCCAATGTCTGGAAAGAGCTGGTCACATGGTGTTGGCATCCGTCCTATTTGCAGGTATCCCTGCATTATAGGTAGGTAAAACCCTTTCAATACTATTCTAATGCTACTCTTCCATTTAAAGCAATTGCTGCAGCTGCTACAGGGAGTCTGTGCCATTGTGAACTGGATGAGGGTTGGCTGACAGACACTCTTAAGATATGATCCATGTTATGAAGAAGGTTGAGAATGGGAAATGACGGCCAAGGAAGGAGTATTACAGAAAAGGATCTGGGGATCATAGGGGATCACAAGTTAAATATGAATTGTTTAACACTGCTGCTGCAAAAAAGCAAACATTATTCTGGGATGTATTATCAGGACTGTTGTAAACAAGACAGGAGAAGTAATTCTTCTGTTCTACTCCACACTGATTATGCCTCAACTGGAGTATTGTGTCCAGTTCTGGGCGCCACATTTCAGGAAGGATGTGGACAAATTGAAGGAAGTCCAGAAAAGAGCAACAAAAATGATTAAAGGTCTAGAAAACATGACCTATGAGGGAAGATTGAAAAAATTGGGTTTGTTCAGTTGGAAAAGAGAAGACTCAGAGGGGATACGATACAGTTTTCTAGTACATAAAAGGTTGTTACAAGGAGAAGGGAGAAAAATCGTTCTTGTTAACCTCTGAGGATAGGACAAGAAGCAATGGGCTGAAATAGCAGCAAGGGCGATTTAAGTTGGATATTAGGAAAAACTTCCTACTGTCAGGTGGTTAAGCCCTGGAATAAACTGCCCAGGGAGGCTGTGGAATCTGCATCCTTGGAGATTTTTAAGAGCTGGTTAGACAAACACCTGTCACAGATGGTCTAGATAATACTTAGTCTTGCCATGAGTGCAGGGGACTGGACTAGATGACCTCTTGAGGCCCTTTCCAGTCCTGCAATTCTATGAATCCATGTCTCACTCACCTGCACTGCAAGAAAGAGCTGCTGGGATTGAGTAGTGCAGTGTTCTAAATATGCTATTTCTGTCCTTAAGGCTACCTCTAATTTAATAAAAAAATGAAGAAACCTTCTGCAGTGCCTCTCAAACCAGACGCTATGAGACAGCACTTTGTACAAATTAAGGTACAGGCACCACTCCTCCTGATGGAAGCTTGGATTATGAGAATCAACAGTTTTCCACAGGAGGTTCCATCTCAGGTTTGAGGCTCAACTGTTACCCAACCATTAAAAAAATGTGAAGCGAACACTGCTGCCTACTAGCAACTCAAATGCTCGTGTTCAAATTCTAAAACTCTTAACTGACAGTGTGCCCTGCAGCCAAAGGAACCCACCAGCGGTAACTGGGGTTTGATCACAGCACCATTCTTTATGGGCATTAGGATTTTTTCCCTCTGTTTTCCAGAAACTAATAAAGCACGCAGAACAAGACATGCAGCATTAGATCATCTAACACATGCCTGGGGCCAATGGAGGACAGTTTACTATAATACTACTCGGTCTTTGCTCCTGTATTATAGATAGGGCCCTACCCAATTCAAGACTATGAAAAAAGCATCAAGGACCGTGAAACTGGTCTTCACGATGAAATCTGCCGGGGACGGGCAGGACCAGGGGCACGACAGCTGGGTCTCCTACCATGTGCCGGGCTCCATCTGCTAGTCCAGACTTCCTCTTCTCCTGCAGGGGCTGCTCTCTGGGCCAGGTTAGACCCACATCTGGGAACCTCCCTTGATTATAAGAAGCTCTGTGGCTACAGCCTATACAGGCCCCCAACTTCCACAAAGGTTTGGCACCCTTGCCCTCAGCTCTGCCCTCCCCAGCTCCGGATCCAGCACTCATGCATATAAAGGGCCTTGGACTAGCTAGGGGAGTGGGGTCGGTGGGGGGGGTAAAAAGGGAACCACAGCGTCCCCTGGCCATGAGGCCCTGGGCAGTCACATGCCCGTAAGGCTAGCCCTGCCCCTGCCCAAAAAGTGATGACCCGCTATACCATGGCCCGCTGCTCTCTGGCTGTCCAGCTCTGAAGGCAGCACCTCCATCAGCAGCAGTGCAGAAGTAAGGGTGCAATAATGCGACCACCCCACAACACTCTTTTGATCGGGACCACCACGGTTATAACCATGAAATTTCAGATGTAAATATCTGAAACTGTGAAACTGAGGATTTTTAAAAGCCTATGACCATAAAATTGACCAAAATAGAATATGAATTTGGTAGGGCCCTAAATGATAGATTACCCTGCAATTTACCTTAAAAGACTTGCAAAACACTTCTATACAGATCCCTGTGAATTCCATCTGGACTGACTGCCCCTGAGGAATTCTCTCTGGAGGAACAAATGCTTGTGAAGATAACAGTAGCAATTTTTTTAGCACAATATTAGTATCACCAGGTCTTACGTAAAAGAATTTAAATAGACTGAATTAGGGATATCAATAGGATAACAACAATAGATAATGAACGGTTTTCACAAGTATTTGCTCCTCTGGACAGTATTCCCCAACATCACACAGAATAAATTTAGATGGATTCTGTACTTCAGATTCTAAGATCTGAGCGAACCTCCAACTGTCAATATGTCTGGATAGGTATATAACCCTAAGCGTAGCAGTGCCTTGGGGCAAGTGTGCACATTCCTGTACCACTAGGAACTGGAGTTATAGGTCACTCACCTGCTCCTAGTCATGTGCCTTACACAAACTTTCATATAAGGCTTTTCTGCCTCTTAGGGTATATCTACACTGCAACTGGCCATCTGCAGGTGTAGACAATCCGGTTTTGGCTGCAGCCTGAGCTCTGGGACTCTCCCACCTTTCAGGGTCATAGAGCCTGGGCTCCAGACCAAGTCCAGACATCTACACTGCAATTAAACAACC
The DNA here is from genome assembly GCF_965152235.1 of Eretmochelys imbricata. NCBI lineage: Eukaryota > Metazoa > Chordata > Testudines > Cheloniidae > Eretmochelys > Eretmochelys imbricata. The sequence goes on along the minus strand of NC_135589.1, from coordinate 23,599,094 downwards.
CCACAGCCCAAGCCCCCTGAGTCTGAGTCAGCTAGCACAGGCCAGCCACGGGTTTTTAATTGCAGGGTAGACATAGCCTTAGGTATGTCACACTGCAAGTGAACGTGTGATTGTAGAGTGGGTAGGCACATCCACTCCAGCCTTAATCTTGCTAGCAGGGGTAACAACAGTAGTGAACATGAGGCAGTGTGGGCTAGCTGCCCCAGTACAGCCCTGCTGAGGAGCCATGGTACATACTCAAAAAGAAAAGGAGGACTTGTGGCACCTTAGAGACTAACCAATTTATCTGAGCATGAGCTTTCGTGAGCTACAGCTCACTTCGTCGGATGCATACTGTGGAAAGTGTAGAAGATCTTTTATACACACAAAGCATGAAAAAATACCTCCCCCCACCCCACTCTCCTGCTGGCAATAGCTTATCTAAAGTGATCACTCTCCTTACAATGTGTATGATAATCAAGTTGGGTCATTTCCAGCACAAATCCAGGTTTTCTCACCCCCCCCCCCCCAAACCCACTCTCCTGCTGGTAACAGCTTATCTAAAGTGACCACTCTCCTTACAATGTGTATGATAATCAAGGTGGGCCATTTCCAGCACAAATACAGGGTTTAACAAGAACATCGAGGGGCGGGGGGGGGGGGGGTAGGAAAAAACAAGGGGAAATAGGCTACCTTGCATAATGACTTAGCCACTCCCAGTCTCTATTCAAGCCTAAGTTAATTGTATCCAATTTGCAAATGAATTCCAACTCAACAGTTTCTCCCTGGAGTCTGGATTTGAAGTTTTTGTGTTGAAGAATGGCAACTTTCATGTCTGTAATCGCGTGACCAGAGAGACTGAAGTGTTCTTCGCCTGGTTTATGAACATGCTCAGGCTGCTAGTCTGTGGCGGCACAGGCTACAGCACGAGCTAGCACCCAAGTATGTATGCAGGGCCCTCGGTGGAGCTGTACTGGGGTGCCTGGCACACCGTGAAGTCTTGCTGCAACATTTTCACTACTTTGATACCCTCAGTAGCTAGATTAAAGCTAGCTTACTCCTGCTAGAATCACACCTTCCTCTGCTGGGCAGACACACCTTTAGGAAGGGGAGCAGACAGAACAGACTCAGGATCAGGGAAGGGACTCTCTACACTTGTCAGACTCCTGAGAGGAGGGAGAAGCCTAGTCTCCTGGGCTTTATAGACCTTCCCAGCTAAGGGCTGGACATGGTTCTGGGGGCCGTGAGACTGTTTGGGTTGATCTGGTTTGAATCTTAGGTTCTAAGTTAACAAAGTATGCTTATAAAATTTGCAGATGAGACCAAACTGGGAGGGGTTGTAAGTACTTTGGAGGACAGGTTTAAAATTCATGACAAATTGGAGAATTGGTCTGAATTCAGCACGATGAAAATTCAGTAAAGACAAGTGCAAAGCACTTCACCTACTAAGGAAAAATCAAATGCACAACTACAAAATGGAGAATAACTGTCTAGGTGGTAGTACTGCTGAAAAGAGTCTGGGGGTTACAGTGGACCACAAACCGAATATGAGTTGTCAATGTGATGCAATTGCAAAAAAAAGACTAATATGATTCTGGGGTGTATTAATAGGAGTGTTGTATGTAAGACACAGAATGTAATTGTCCCACTCTACTCAGCACGGTTGAGGCCCCAGTTGGAGTACTGTGTCCAATTCTGGGCATAACATTTAGGAAGCTTGTGGACAAACTGAAGAGAGTCCACAGGTGAGCAACAAAAAAGATAAAAGGTTTAGAAAACCTCACCTACGAGGAAAGGTTGAAAAAACTGTACATGTTTAGTCTTGAGAAAAGATGACTGAGGGACAGCCTGATAACAGTCTTCCAATATCTTATGGGCTGTTATAAAGAACACAGTGAACAATTGTTCTCCATGACTAGGAATGGGCTTAGTCGACACTGCAGCAAGGGACATTTAGGTTAGCTATTAGGAAAAACTTTCTAACTATAAAGGTAATTCTGAAAAAGGATTCCAAGGAAGATTGTGGAATCCTCATCACTGGAGGTTTTTAAGAACAGGTTGGACAAAAAACCTGTCAGGGATGGTCTATGTCTACTTGGTCCTGCCACAGGGCAGGGGGCTAGACTTAATGACCCTCAAGGTCCCTTCCAGCCCTACATTTCTATGTTTCTATGAAGAGCCCTGGGCAAAGGAACTGGAACTCAGCCATTGTCTGGAGTGTGAGGGTCAGCCCATCAGCTTACGCTGCATAATGAAGAAAAGTTTAGTTGTGCTGTTCATAGCTGCTGTAAGCAGGTACCTGCTGCAGCTTCAATTTATTTGCACCTTAAAGCACTAAGCCTCAGATTTTAGGAGTTGCTTCACTCAAAGATGCAAGGTCTAGCTGCTTTAGGAACCCAAATCTCATCAACAGGGATTTAGGCACTTAGGAGCCTAAATACCATCAACTGTAGATTTCTGAAAATGAGATTTAGGCTCCTAAATCTGCTAGGAATTGCGACACTGAGTGCAGTAATGCCTAAATACTGTTACAAATCTGGACCTAAAACTAGAAGAAGCAGACTGACTATGTAAAAAGAACAGGAGTACTTGTGGCACCTTAGAGACTAACAAATTTATTAGAGCATAAGCTTTCGTGGGCTACAGCCCACTTCATCGGATGCATAGAATGGAACATATAGTAAGAAGATATAGATATATATATACACCCCCCCCCATATATATATATATACATACACACACACACACACACAGAAAGTGGAAGTTGCCATACAAACTGTAAGAGGCTAATTAGTTAAGATGAGCTATTATCAGCAGGAGAAAAAAACGTCTGTAGTGAAAATAAAACTGTGGCTGCCTAGCTATTTCAAGAGGATGATAAAATACTTAAAACCAGCACAAATTCAGAGGCTGTACGTCTGTGTTTTACTAGGAGACTTCTCCATATTCATCTTGTAGCTTTGAAAAACATTTCTATTTTAGTGTACCAAACAGTGTGAGGGATATCACTCAGCCTTATGCTTTTAGTGCTTTGGATGTTTCTAGAGCATAATATCCAAGCACTAACTTTTTATACTTTGAAATATTTTGGAAGGGATTGAATAATCTATTATATAAAATACTCTGTTTAACACCAAAAGCTGATGTTTGCATTGGGTAACAGAACGTGAAAGGAAGTTTGCCCTGACTTTATTATAGGCTGAATGAATCTAAACACCTTGGGTGAAACCCCCCACAGAAGTCGATGGGACCAGGATTTCATCTCTTAATTACAGCTTTCAATTTAAGTTTTTCAGAGCACTCAACTCAGTTATTCACATTTGCAGTGAGCTTTCTTTTGTGCATTAGGCTCTTGCATTATTGTCATGGCAGCCCCACACAGCTACAGGTACTCAGTCTTCTCCTCCGTGGCTCTTTATTTCACATCAGGGGCCCATGGGTGCCACAATTATATAAATATTTAAATCGGGAGTTCTACGTACAGTTTTACACTTGAGAAAAGAAAAGGAGTACTTGTGGCACCTTAGAGACCAACCAATTTATTTGAGCATAAGCTTTCGTGAGCTACAGCGCACCTCACAAAAGCTTATGCTCAAATAAATTGGTTAGTTGCTAAGGGTGCCACAAGTACTCCTTTTCTTTTTGCGAATACAGACTAACAAGGCTGCTACTCTGAACACTTGAGAAAGTTCACCAACTAACTTCTACAATATGTTGTGTGAAGTCATTAAAATACTTTGACCAATTTTTATATTAATCTCTTGAAATTTAAGCTTTATTCTCAAATGGAAGTGGTTTGTAAGGAGCAATTTTATTAAAGAGGGAAATCCCAAGTTTCTAGCTCTATTCATTGCATGTCTTAGAGTCCTAAAAGCGATTTAAATAAATTGTTTAGCTCTATATTTATTGGAGAAAGGGAATCTTTAAAAATGTGAGACCAGCAATGACTCAATAAAACAGCCAGGGGCAGGCCTGCAAAAAATATTTAAAATATACTCGGGGTTTCCTTGTAATCCTATTTCATGCAAAAGAAGAACACAGATGCTCACGGTTACCCAGTGTCATTTGACACTGAAGTTTACTTGTACAACTTTTGTTTTCTTACACAAATGCAATGAGAACATGATAAATACTTACCTCCTTCTGGAAATGGTTTTTACATTATTTTGAATAAACAAAGGAGGTTGCAACCACAGAGTCTCTCTCTCTCCCTGTACAAATCTTGTTCTAATTTTGGTAAACTAATACATTCAACTACTTCAGAACATCCTCCCAATACACCCCCCCCCCATTATTAATAATATGAAAAACACAAATGCTGCTAGCTAAACAACTCAGCATTCAGCAGACTCTCAATCAGCATTAAACAAAAACAATCTTTGAACAGACAGAACGCCTGAATGCACCATCATACATTAAGGATTCATTCATGCACTCAAAAAAAGCCATTAAACTGCTACACTTTTAAATGTAGTGAAAACACTACTTTCATTATTTCAAACTTTGCCATCACTATAGAAACAAAAATTATACAAACTACTAAACATATAGGGGGCATGTCTTAACTCCTTAGTGACTACTGGATGTCTCCCATATTGGTGTTTGAGGCAGTTTTTCTAGTTTATATTATTTAAATAAGAACCCATATCAAATAATATTGCAAGTTATAATTATTTATTTAAATAACGTGTGTTCCCTAATAAAGTGATCTGCAGCTGCATTACTAGTTCAGGATGAAAGCTTCCGCTCCATCTCCCCCCCCCCCACTGCATGCATCCGATGAAGTGAGCTGTAGCTCACGAAAGCTTCTGCTCACATATATTTGTTAGTCTCTAAGGTGCCACAAGTACTCCTTTTCAGTTCCATTTGTAATTGACAAGAGCCCAAGGGCATTCCCACAACAAATGTATTGGGGACCTATTGGCAACTTACAAAGGAATAAAAAATGCAAGAAAATTAATACTGAACAACTGAACTTAAAAGCTACATGGTACAATCTGAGTGCCACAAGTACTCTTTTTGCGGATACAGACTAACACGGCTGCTACTATGAAACAATACTTAAAGTTGTATACCTTTGTCTGTGGTCCTACAACAAATTAATTTTTATTTAAGCTCTCACTGGTAATTTAACTTTTATACTGAAAATTTCACTGTTTTTATACATAGATAGCTACAGATATAAAGTTCCTTTTCTTTTCAGCTATATCGGAACCTTAGATGAGACTGTTTAAACACCTTTAGGTTATATTCTTAACTAGCCAAAAGGAAATCTACAACAATGGAATTACCCCATCATCACCATCCTCAGGAGATTTTCATAAGCATGCAGATGTAGCAGACCGAAAGCACAGCATCTTTCCCTTGTGCCCGTGCACACCACCACCATTAAATTATACTCCGTAAGAAGGAATGTCGTTCCCCCGTTAACATGCATGGGTAACGGTGCAACGAAGTCAGGTTAAAGGCAAACAACACCATCTACAGCTGTAAATCCAGCTGTCCTACAAGAAAAACATGAAAAAATAAGACACCGTGTCCCCCTTTTACAAAGAACTCTCAAAAATAAATCACTAAGGGAGCTGCAGCTTCTCCCTGTCTCATAACAAGATCGCTACAATCGTCTTTAAAATTGCAGCTGGCCAAACCTGCCCCCATTTCCTTCTCGGCGGGCTTCACGCACCATCCCGCAGCCAAGCGCTCACGGGAGCGGCTCACGCCAATCGCGAGCGGAAACAATGACATCACCCTCCCGCCGGCAGCGGGAACCCTCCTCCCAGCGTTCACGGCCAGGCCGAACCAAGGACCACCCCAAGAGCCCGGACCGGACCAGCTCGGCGGGGCGCGGCGGGGCAGAGCCCGCCACCCCGGCTGCAAGCGCGGCTCGCTGGTCCCTGCCCCCGTGAGCAGCGACGCTGGCCGCGCCCCCCAGCCCGCCCGCCCTGGGACGGGGAAACAGCAACGCTCAATAAAGCGCCACAAAACCGGGCGAAGTCCGAAGGAGGCTGGTGGGCCCCGCGCTGCCGCGCCAAGGAAGGGACTCCGCGAACAGGGGCCGGGCTCCCGCCGCCCAGCGGCTCCCGCCTCGCTCCGCCCTATGTCCCCGCGCTCCCTGCCGGGCCTGGTCCCTGGGGGTCCCCTGGGCGAGCGCCCGGGCAAGTCCCGAGCGCCCTGAGCGCTGCGAGCCGCCGGGCGGGAGCCTGCCCCGGGGGCCGAGCCGAGCCCAGCCCAGCCGGGCTCCCACCGCGCGCGGCCCGGGGCAGCCGCTCCAGAGCCAGCAGCCCCGCCGAGAGCCGGCTCGGCGCCCCCGCGACGCCTCAGACCGGCCGCCCGCCGAGAGCCGGCTCGGCGCCCCCGCGACGCCTCAGACCGGCCGCCCGCCGAGAGCCGGCTCGGCGCCCCCGCGACGCCTCAGACCGGCCGCCCGCCGAGAGCCGGCTCGGCGCCCCCGCGACGCCTCAGACCGGCCGCCTGCCGCCAAACCCCCGCCCGGCCCCTCACAGACCCTCCGGGCGCGCCGCCGGCGGGGGCTGGGCAGCAACAGGTCCCCGGCCGCCCCGGCGCCGCGCGCCCGCCCGCCCCCCGCGCGCAGGACCCCGGGCCCGGCCGCCACCGCCTCCCCGCCCCGCTCCGGCTTCCCCGGGCCCAGCCGCCGCCTCCCCGCCCCGCTCCGCTCCGGCTTCCCCGGGGCCGGCCTCCGCGCGCCGAGCCGGCGAGACAAAGGGCGCGCGGGTCCCTTCCCGCGCCGGGCTGGAGCAGCCGCGCCGAGCGCACCTACCTCCGGGAGCAGCCGCGGCAGGGCTGGGAGGGGCGCGCTGCTCCCCCTGCCGCAGAGCCCCGCGCCGCCCCCGCCCCGCACCTCCGGCCCGCGCCGCGCCGCGCGGGGCCCCGGCCGCCCCAGGCCCGGCCGCCGCCAGCACGTGTCCAGGTAAACAGCGCTCGGGTTGGGCCGCCCGCCCCCCCGGCCGGCCGGCCGCCCCCCCGCGCGGAGCCCGCAATGCAGCCGCCCGGGGCCCGCCCGCATTATGACAAACCCTGGCAGCGGCGCCGGGGGACGCGGCGAGGGAAGCTCGCGGAGCAGGGCCCCGGGATCCCCCGGCAGCTGCCTCCCCAAGCCCCCGCACGCTCTGCCCGCCGCCTTCCAGGCTGTACCCCCGCCCCACCAGCCCCCCAGGGCCCCTGCCTTCGGCTCCCAAAGCCCCGCACAGGTCAGCCCAGCAGGCGCCCCGGATCTCCTGCCCTGGCCCCGCAGTCTGAGGCACATGTTGCTATGTCTACACGGCGGGGAAAGCGAGTTTGTAACCCGCTGGCTCAGCCGCCTTAGGCAGCTCTGTCGGTGCTGGAGCTAGGGAGGCTGGGGGTGCTTCCGCACCCCTGGGGCTTGAAATGGTTTCCTTTGTAAAGAGGTTTTACAGCTTGGTTCAAGGGCTCTCAGCACCCCCCACTATAAAAATTGTTCCAGCACCTCTGCGCACCTCCTTAAAATCGCAGTGCGAAGGTAACCCAGTTTTCACTCTGACAAGCAACTTAAATGCAGCTGCAGGCTCTCCTAGAGTATAAGCCAGGGGTGGCTAAACATACTGACCCTTGGAGCTGCCTGGGACAATCTTTAGAAGTTCAAGAGCCGCTGCACACCTGCTGGGGCTCAGGGCTTCATCCCCACAGGCAGCACCTATTCGGACTCAGGGCTTCAGCCCCACTCCTGCTCGTCTTGGCAAGTGTGCCCCACATGGCTGAAGTCCCCAGACCCCCTTCCCTACTGGGCAGAAGCCCCTACCCCACCAGCCTGCTGCAAGGCAGAGGTCCTAAGCTTCCCCCTTCCAGTCTGGTAGGTAGAGAATGGGGAGGTTGTGGGGGACTCCGCAAGCCACACATGAACGGTAGAAGTGACGCATGGGGCTAGCGAGCCACAGTTTGGCCACCTTTGGTATAGGATTTAATGGGGACTGCTCAGCTGAGTTAAAAGCTGAGTTGCCTGTCTTCACTGCTATTTTAACCTGAGTTAAGAACACACCTTTTTTTGGAGTGCAGACATTGAAGCAGTGAGGACAGCCCAGTGGAGTGAAGGGACAGGAGATGTGTATGGTGTAGACTAATGCTCCATGTACTGCTTCAGCTGCTGTACCCATGGGAAACTCTGACTTGTCTCTTTGCACTGCATGCCAATAGTTAGGGAGCAAGCTGGCATAGCCAGGAACTGTTTAAAATCCCATCTATACTACACCTTGTGATTGTGCAATAGCCAGGTCCCCCCTCACTCATTGTAGTGCAGAGGTCGGGGAACTTAAATTCCATGAATCCCCCTCAATTCTCCCATGAACTGTTTTCGCATCAGTTACCTGCTCAAACTCCTAGTTAAGTCCACACACAGCTTTTACAGTGGGATAGGAGCTATAACAGACATCATCCCCAACAGTGTGAGGAAGGGAAGATCCAAGGCTGGCCCTGTCATCAGACTGACGCAAATACAGCATCTCCATCTCTCACTCCTATCATTCCCTGATCGTAGGCAGCGCAACAAAACATGATCTTGGGAAAATAAGCGCTAGAGCTGTCTTGCTGGGGTGAAGGAGAGCTGAGATGGGGCCCAGAGAGAACAATGGGAGACAAAACGTTCTCAGAGGCTGGTCAATGACTGTGGAATGAACTCTCCAAGGAACTAAGGGCCATCACCAACCTCACCACCTTCCACTCCAAGTGGAAGGTGCAATTCTTTGTCCTTTAACTGCTCTAACAAATAAATAGCAACATATATATTTTTAAAAATCCAACCCCTAAAACCCTACCAACACAGGACACTCCCCTGCACATTCTTCTCCCCTGGGGAGAGGATGAGAGAAAAACAACAACCCTTAGATGTGTAGTCAGTTGCTTCATGCACTATCAGCAAGTCCTCAGATACTACAGTGATGAGCATGGTATGAGATGCTATATAGAACAGAATGAAATGAAGAAAGGGGAAATTCAGGCTGAAGATCAGGAAAAACATTCTAAGAGTGAGTGCTACTGAGCTGCAGAATAGTACCTAAAGTGAAGTGCTGGAAGGCAGCACTGCCAGCAGAGGACATAAGGACCTAGGCCCCACTCCTGCAGACACCCACGTGTTTAACTTTACTGAGAAGAATGGTAATAAAGTTTCACAGATTCATAGAGTTTAAGGCCAGAAGAGACTATTATATTATCTAGTCTTAACCAGTTAAGTTAACATATGCATAATTGTTTGCAGGATTGGGCTGTATTAGCCATTTTCCTCTGTAATTTAAGAGGCACAAAAGTCACAGAGTTTAATGCCAGAAGGGACCTGTAGATCATCTAGTTCAGTGGTCCCCAAACTTTCTGTGGGAATAGCACATTCCTATTCCCAGAAGACTGTGGTGGGCGCCAGATACCCCACCACTGAGAAGCGGCAGCGGAAAGAAGCATTGCAAAAGTGGATGGGAACCTGGGAGGCAGTGACCATGAGATGGTCGAGTTCAGGATCCTGACACAGGGAAGAAAGGAAAGCAGCAGAATATGGACCCTGGACTTCAGAAAAGCAGACTTTGACAACCTCAGGGAACTGATGGGCAGGATCCCCTGGGAGAATAACATGAGGGGGAAAGGAGTCCAGGAGAGCTGGCTGTATTTTAAAGAATCCTTATTGAGGTTACAGGGACAAACCATCCTGATGTGGAGAAAGAACAGTAAATATGACAGGCGAACAGCTTGGCTTCACAGTGAAATCCTTGCTGATCTTAAACACAAAACATACGCTTACAAGAAGTGGAAGATTGGACAAATGACCAGGGAAGAGTATAAAAATATTGCTTGGGCATGCAGGAGTGAAATCAGGAAGGCCAAATCACACCTGGAGTTGCAGCTAGCAAGAGATGTTAAGAGTAACAAGAAGGGTTTCTTCAGGTATGTTAGCAACAAGAAGAAAGTCAAGGAAACTGTGGGCCCCTTACTGAATGAGGGAGGCGACCTAGTGACAGAGGATGTGGAAAAAGCTAATGTACTCAATGCTTTTTTTGCCTCTGTCTTCATGAACAAGGTCAGCTCCCAGACTACTGCACTGGGCAGCACAGCATGGGGAGGAGGTGACCATCCCTCTGAAGAAAGAAGTGGTTCGGGACTATTTAGAAAAGCTGGATGAGCACAAGTCCATGGGGCTGGATGCGCTGCATCCGAGAGTGCTAAAGGAGTTGGCGGATGTGATTGCAGAGTCATTGGGCATTATCTTTGAAAACTCATGGCGATCGGGGAAGGTCCCAGACGACTGGAAAAAGGCTAATGTAGTGCCCATCTTTAAAAAAGGGAAGGAGCAGGATCCTGGGAACTACAGGCCAGTCAGCCTCACCTCAGTCCCTGGAAAAATCATGGAGCAGGTCCTCAAGGAATCAATTCTGAAGCACTTAGAGGAGAGGAAAGTGATCAGGAACAGTCAGCATGGATTCACCAAGGGCAAGTCATGCCTGACTAATCTAATTGCCTTCTATGACGAGATAACTGGCTCTGTGGATGAGGGGAAAGCGGTGGACGTGTTGTTCCTTGACTTTAGCAAAGCTTTTGACACGGTCTCCCACAGTATTCTTGCCAGCAAGTTAAAGAAGTATGGGCTGGATGAATGGACTATAAAGTGGATAGAAAGCTGGCTAGACTGTCGGGCTCAACGGGTAGTGATCAATGGCTCCATGTCTAGTTGGCAGCCGGTATCAAATGGAGTGCCCCAAGGGTCAGTCCTGGGGCCGGTTTTGTTCAATATTTTCATTAACGATCGGGAGGATGGTGTGGGTTGCACCCTCAGCAAGTTTGCAGATGACACGAAACTGAGAGGAGAGTTAGATATGCTGGAGGGTAGGGATAGGATACAGAAGGACCTAGACAAATTAGAGGATTGGGCCAAAAGAAATCTGATGAGGTTCAACAAGGACAAGTGCAGAGTCCTGCACTTAGGACGGAAGAATCCCATGCACCGCTACAGACTAGGGACCGAATGGCTAGGCAGCAGTTCTGCAGAAAAGGACCTAGGGGTTACAGTGGACAAGAAGCTGGATATGAGTCAACAGTGTGCTGTTGTTGCCAAGAAGGCCAATGGCATTTTGGGATGTATAAGTAGGGGCATTGCCAGCAGATCGAGGGACGTGATTGTTCCCCTCTATTCGACACTGGTGAGGCCTCATCTGGAGTACTGTGTCCAGTTTTGGGCCCCACACTACAAGAAGGATGTGGAAAAAATGGAAAGCGTCCAGCGGAGCACAACAAAAATGATTAGGGAACTGGAACACATGACTTATGAGGAGAAGCTGAGGAAACTGGGATTGTTTAGTCTATGGAAGAGAAGAATGACGGGGGATTTGATAGCTGGTTTCAACTACCTGAAAGGGGGTTCCAAAGAGGATGGATCTAAACTGTTCTCAGTGTAGCAGATGACAGAACAAGGAGTAATGGTCTCAAGTTGCAGTGTGGGAGGTTTAGGTTGGATATTAGGAAAAACTTTTTCACTTGGAGGGTGGTGAAACACTGGAATGCGTTACCTAGGGAGGTGGTGGAATCTCCTTCCTTAGAAGTTTTTAAGGTCAGGCTTGACAAAGCGCTGGCTGTGATGATTTGGTTGGGGATCGGACCTGCTTTGAGCAGGGGGTTGGACTAGATGACCTCCTGAGGTCCCTTCCAACCCTGATATTCTATGATTGTCGTGGAAATGCCGCCGAGAAATGGCAATGCTTCTCGGCAGCATTTCAGCTGGCGGTTCTCCAGCGGCCGTGCTCAGCAGTGGCATTTCAGCGGCACTGTGTCCTGCGGCCACACACAACTGCCCTGGCAGGCACCATTGCACCCGCGGGCACCGCAATGGGGACCCCTGATCTCTTCTGATCTCCTGTTTATCCCAACCTAGCACCACACCTATACTAAACCTAACAAGCAAATAAGACCAAAGCATTACAACCCAAAGGAGACTAGACTATAAGAGGGTGAATTAAGGCTGGTTTATCATGTTGGAATTTTTGCCCTAGTGCAAAAATGGGATATATTTATGATGCAAAAAAAAAAAAAAAAAAAAGTGGGATATATTTATGATGCAAAAACCCATGGATGGAGGGGAAAAAAGGGTCTTAGTGATTTTTAAGCGGTTAATCTTGTTTTGCTACAGTGTGACCAAAGCCACCCAACAGAAACTGCAGGGGGCCAGATAAATTGTTTAGTTTGGCCCCAATCCTGGAAGAGAGCTAGATGCAGATGTGGTGGTTCACTCCTGCACAACAATTCACAAGACTGGGGCCTTAGACCATAAGAGCCTCCAAGCTTGTAACACCTGTCACTTTAAAAATTATATGCAAAGTGTTATGTTTGCACTGAGCACTATGTAAATAAGAAATAATTGAGATTTTTAATCATTCCTTACTTCCCTTCTGTGACAAATATGGCAATTTTCTGCAATATCCCGGACAAACCTTACTGAATTAAATTAAACCTTACTGAATTACTGTATCACCATGGGCCAGGGTTTGTATTTAATTCCATGGGGTAGGGCGACCACAGCCCACCAGGAACTAAAAACAGTGTGGGGTGATTCACTCAGGTTATAACACTTCCCCCAAGAGGTACCACTACCTGGAAAGGTTTGCTGGTTCAAACTAGATTCTCTTGATACCAATAGACCAAAAAGGACTTTCGGATAAATAGCCAGAGTTTAAACTGACTCAAGGCCTGCTTTCTGATCCAGCAGACAGGTCCTTCTGTCTAAGGGAGGCCCCAATCCTTCTACACAATCAGGCAGCAACAGAGAAAAAAAAATACAGTACAGTGTTAAACATAAACTACTAAAAAAATAAAGGGAAAGCAGCATTTTTCTTCTTCGTAGTAAAGTTTCAAAGCTGTATTTAAGTCAATGTTCAGTTGTAAACTTTTGAAAGAACAACCGTAATGTTTTATTCTGAGTTACGAACATTTCAGAGTTACAAACAAAACCCATTCTGGAGGTGTTCGTAACTCTGAGGTTCTACCTTACAGTATTTACACTCTCTGAGGAGAAGGCAAAGCAGGTGTGCTGAGGCAGTTTGACTTGCTGGGGAATTCACAGTATAGGCAGGGAGCTGTGCAACCTGGGAATGCTCCAGTCAGGAGGGAGAAAGATGTGTCTTTGCCCAAGAGAGCTGATAGCTAGGTAACTGGAAGCCTAAAAATGGGTGCCCTTGCTGGACCACAGAAGGGGAATACAGGTGCAGTTACCCCAAACTGTGACACCTTCTTCCTAGAATTCCTCTTACATATCTTGGAACTCTTCAGTCTTGCTGTCTTAGTGTATTAATCTCTAGATGTGTGGTTCTTTGTAGCTGTACTGTATTTCTCTTCTAAAACCCACAAATTAAAATGTTTACTAAATTCATTTCCCATACATTTTGAAAATGTCTCACCCATCTTAGATAGAAAGATGGAACATACTGCAGATACTGCTAGATAAATAGGAGTGTTAGGGTACGTCTACACTACAAGTGCTACAACTGCAGCTGTGCCGCTGTACGGTAAACACTTACTACGGCGATGGAAGGATTTTTTCTATCACTGTAATGAATCCACCCCCTTAAGAGGCAATAGGACAACGAAATAAATCTTCCGTCAACCTAGCGGTGTCTGCATGGGGCTTACATCAGCTTAACTAAGTCTCTCAGGGGTGTGAATTTTCTACTCCCTTGAGTGACGTAGCTAAGTTTTAGGTGAGTACCTGGCCTTTGTCTCTATGGATCTGATCCAAAGCCCACTGAAGCCAATGGAAAGAATCCCATTAACTTCAATGTGCTTTGCATTAGGCCCCATAAACACCCTTAAAATACCACCACCACAAAATGTAGGTATTGTCAGTTTTAAAAACTCAGCAATATAATTTGTGCTTTTGTAGAAAGTGTCAATATATGGCATGATACCCATTAGTGGGCTCACTGAGGGGAGATATAGAAAGTGCTTCTAAGTAAAATACCAGAGGTAGGTCCAGCAGCTCATTTAATTTCTATTTTGTTAGGTAAAGTTGTTAGAACTGGGAGCAAACAATATAAGCACAACAGTTTACAAAAACACAAACCATATTTCTTCGGAAACCATTAGTTTAAGCTAATGGAAAATTCCCTGACAAGTTTTGAAAGCAGTAGTTCCCACGTTGTGTTGTGGGGAGACCTGGCTGTTAATATGATAGGGGCTGCAAAATCATATTCAGGACAGATAAAAATACAATACTTTCCTAATCTTCCTTTTCCACTGTAATATACAGTGAGTGGGAGGGAATATGGGCCATCACTGTGAAAGTTTGAGACTTGCTAATTGTAATTTTTATAAAGTCTAAGGCTATGTCTACACTACCGAGGTAAGTCGACCTACGCTATGCAACCTTAGGTTGAGTTACCGCGGGGTCTATAAACTCTCCCGTAGACTTACCTTACTCTTCTCATCAGGGGTAGAGTACAGGGGTCGAATGGAGAGCAATCTGCTTCGATTTGGTGGGTCTTCACTAGATGGGCTAAACTGACCCCCGGTGGATCGATCTCAGAGTGTCGATCCCAGCTGTAGTGTAGACCTGCCCTTAGTTAACTAAAAGTGTCCACATGACAACTCACTTCAGACTACACGTTTAATACTGCCTAAATTACAGATACTGGGGGTGAGAGGAGAGACAGACAGACAAGTTCTTCAAGTGAAAAGGAAAAAAGGCAAACTAAACTCTGCTTGTATCAGCTCTCTGAAGCTCTTAAAGCTGCTTTAAACTAGATCTGTATTTAGTTATTCCATGTGTTAGCTCACAATGGTGATTATCCTTGAGCAATCTCGCAGGAAATTTATGATTTTAATAAACACTTGGAGATGAAAATACATGGTCCCACTTGAGGCTTCCCTTCCTGTGCAGTCCTACTTCTCTTTTCTAGCATCCGGAACATAGAGGAAAATGGGAATGAAGGAATTTTCCTTTTTCTGACAGTTTCTCGTTATAGCTCAAGTACTCAATTCAGGCCAAATTAGCCCCAAAGTAAAGTGGGATCAATCTCTAGTTAAATCCTTGCTCCTACTTACAGCAGAGCTGACTTTGGCCCTTTGAGCTCATGAACTGGACAACTGGTTTCTGGCTCATAAGTTAAAAGTTCCACTTATTTCAAATAAGGATGGAGGCTTCTCAAACTTATGGGAATTAGCACAGGGGAGGGTAAACTTTTTGACCAGAGGACCACATCTGAGTATGGAAATTGTATGGCAGGCCATGAATGGGGTTGGGGTGCAGGAGGAGTGGGGGCTCTGGCTGGGGGTGTGGGCTCCAGGGTGGGGCCAGAAATGAGGAGTTCAGGGTGCGGGAGGGGGCTCCAGGCTGGGAGGTGGGGTGGGGGGTGAGGGGTTCAGGAGGCAGGAGGGGGATCAGGGCTGGGGGCAGAGGGGGGTGAGGGCTCTGGGGTGGGGCTGGGGATGAGGGGTTTGGGGTGCAGGAGGGTGCTCCAGGCTGGGATTGAGGGGTTCAGAGGGTGAAAGGGGGATCAAGGCTGGGGTGGGGGGGTGGCTCAGGGGTGCAGGCTCCGGGTGGCACTTACCTCAAGCGGCTCCTGGAAGCAGTGGCATGTCCCCCCTCTGGCTCCTATGTGGAGGCCCGGCCAGGAGAGTCTGCTACATGTTGCTGCATCCACAGGCGCTGCCCCTGCAGCTCCCAGCCAATGGGAGCTGCGAGGGCCGTGCTTGGGGCAGGGGCAGTGTGCGGAGCAGAGCCCCCTGGCTGCCCCTACATGTAGGAGCCAGAGTGGGGGGCCATGCTGCTGCTTCTGGGAGCCGTGCGGAGCAGCCCCAGACCCTGCTCTGAAGCTGGAGCGCCGGAGCGGGGAAAGCCCCAGATCCTGCTCCCCAGCAGGAACTCGAGGGCCAGATCCGGCCCATGGGCCGCAGTTTCCCCACACCTGAATTAGCACATCACAAATAAGGGACCAAGTGACAAAGGACTATGATGTGAAAGGGGTCCCTCTTGTATGTGGTGCTTATGCAACTGGTGTCATCCAAGTATTTGTATTTGTTATTAGTAGAGTAAAAGAAAGGAAGAACCATTTAATCTCTATCTTTATTAAAATCATTATTTTTCCTGCAAGATCCATCTGGGAAAATCACCATTATTGTAAATCGCTTCTTTCAGAATGTGCATGGATCTTTGAAAGAACTGAGGACACAGATACCCATGTTGGTAGGATAGTTAAAGCACAAAGATGTAGAGTTAGTAACAGTACTTTCTCTTAATAAAATCAATGATAAATCAATGCTAAAATGGTATTTGTTGTTTGAATAGAATCTACTTGCTTGAATAAATAAATCAACATTGAAATGCCCTCATAATTCCCCTAATCTATTGTTTGTTAGAATAATTGTTAGTTATTACCCAGGTCATTTACACTGTCACCATACATGAATGGGCTGTGGTGCAGAATCACTCACACTGCTAAACTAGTTTCAATAAACAAGAGACTGCCTACTTCAAGACAGAAGAGCCTTTACATCCTAAAGAGATAAGACAATGGATCCCCACCTCTCCTCAAGATTAATTTCTCCCATGACTACTCCTACTCAAACTGAAACAACTGCAGCAAAATCAACGAGAAGTCCGAAAGCTTATGCCCAAATAAATCTGTTAGTCTTTAAGGTGCGACCGGACTCCTCATTGTTTTTGTGCATACTGTGACAAAGTTCCTCCTCTACCTTGGTGGGTCTTGCGCTTATTGGCAGATTTGCTTGCCTTGGAGCTTCACAGCAGCCCTCAGCGTGGCCGTTCTTCTGAACCCACAGTCCAGGTCGACTCCTCCTGTGTCTGACCAGGAGTTGGGAGGATTTGGGGGGAACCCGGGCCCGCCCTCTATTCTGGGTTCCAGCCCAGGGCCCTGTGGAATGCAGCTGTCTAGAGTGCCTCCTGGAACAGCTGTGCGACAGCTACAACTCCCTGGGCTACTTCCCCATGGCCTCCTCCCAACACCTTCTTTATCCTCACCACAGAACCTTCCTCCTGGTGTCTGATAATGCTTGTATACCTCAGTCCTCCACCAGTCCGCGTTCTCACTCTCAGCTCCTAGTGCCTCCTGCTCCCAGCTCCTCACACACGCACCACAAACTGAAGTGAGCTTCTTTTTAAAACCCAGGTGCCCTGATTAGCCTGCCTTAATTGATTCTAGCAGGTTGGCTTGATTGGCTGCAGGTGTTCTAATCAGCCTGTCTTAGTTGTCTCCAGAAGGTTCCTGATTGTTCTGGAACCTTCCCTGTTACCTTACCCAGGGAAAAGGGACCTACTTAGCCTGGGGCTAATCAATCTGCCTGCTATTACTCTCCTGTAGCCATCTGGCCCGACCCTGTCACATATTTCCCCACCCCCCCGCTCAGCACTATGGGGTTGGGCAACTTGGGATGTCAGGCAGTGTACTCCTGACAAGCCATCTGCATTGCCATGGTGGCTTCCAGCCAGGTGTTGTATGGTGAATTGGAAAGGTTGTAGGGACAGGAACCATCTGGTCACACTTGCATTCTTCTCTTTATTTCGCTGCATCCACTGGAGGGGTGCATGGTCGGTTACAAGGGTAAACCGTTGCCCCAGAAGGTAACAATATAGTGTTTCCATGGCCCATTTCACAGCTAGGCAGTCTCTTTCAACCACGGCATACTTCTGCTCTCTCAGGAGGAGTTCACTGCTGAGGTAGAGGATTGGGTGTTCTTCATCTCCGACTATCTGCGATAGGACAGCTCCCAATCCTACTTCAGATGCATCTGTTTGTAAAATGAATTCTCTGTTGAAGTCTGGGGCTATAAGCATGGGGTTGTTGCAGAGGGCTGTCTGTAGATCCACGAATGCTTTCTCTGCGGCATCTGTCCACTTCACCATGTCTGGACCCCGGTCTTTTATCAGGTCTGTCAGGGGACTCGTTCTGGTAGCAAAATGGGGAATAAATCATTGGTAGTACCCCACCACACCCAGGAATGCCCGGACTTGCTTTTTCTGAGTCGGCTAGGGCCTCTAGTTTGTTTAGTTGGGGCTTGACCATGCCCCTTCCTACAATGTAGCCAAGGTATTTAGCCTTGGCTAGCCCTATAGCACGCTTGGCTGGGTTGGCTGTGAGGCCAGCCTGTCTTAGCATGTCCAGAACCCGCTTCCACCTTTCCTAAGTGGGTTTCCCAGTCGGGGGTGTGAACAATCATATCATCCAGGTATGCCGCTGCATAACTGTTATGGGGCCATAGGAGCTTGTCCATAAGACGCTGGAAGGTGGCAGGTGCCCCATGCAGTCCAAAAGGAAGAACAGTATATTGAAACTGACCCTCTGGTGTAGAGAATGCCGTCTTTTCTTTTGCATCTTTGGCAAGGGGAATCTGCCTGTATCCCTTTGTTAAATCAAGGGTGGTCAAAAATTGGGCATTGCCCAGGCAGTCAACTAATTCATCAATATGGGGTATGCATCGAATTTGGATCTCTCATTCACCCGGCGAAAGTCATTACAAAACCTAGTGGTGCCATCGGGTTTGGGCACCAACACATCGGGCTTGACCACTGACTGTGGGACTCTTCGATGACTCCCAGCTCCAACATCCTTTTTACCTCTGCCCTGATCTCCTCCCTTTTTGCTGCTGGGACCCGATAGGGCCTTAAATTACCTTTGCCCGAGGGTCTGTGATAATGTGGTGATATGCTTCGGTGGTCCGGCCTGGTTTGGCTGAAAACACGTCCTGGTATCTGTTGATCATCTCAGTTACCTCCTCCTTCTGGTTTGGTGTCAGATCAGTGGATATCCTGATCTGCTCCTGCATGTTATTTCCCTGGATCGGGGTCTCTTGGGCCACTAGACACGCCTCTCGTTGGTGCCAAGGCTTTAAGAGGTTAATGTGATAAATTTGTTCTTGTTTCTGGCGTCCTGGCTGTCGCACCTTGTAGGTTACTTCCCCCACGGGTTCAACCACCTCATAGGGCCCCTGCCATTGGGCCAAAAGCTTCCTTTCTGCCTTGGGTACCAACACCATCACCCGGTCCCTTGGTTGGAACTGTCGGACTTTTGGTGCCTGGTGATTGTAATGGGTTCGCAGGGCCTCCTGCGCCTTTTCCAAATGTTCCCGTACAATAGGGATGACCCGGGCTATCCGTTCTCGCATCTGCAACACATGGTCAATTATATTTCTCCCCTCATTGGGTTCCTCTTCCCAGAATTCTTTTGCAATATCTAGTATGCCACGGGGGTGGCGTCCGTATAATAATTCAAAGGGGGGAAAACCCAGTTGAGGCCTGAGGTACCGCCCGGATTGCAAACATATGGTAGGGTAGTAGGGTGTCCCAATCCTTCCCGTCCCAATTTACAACTTTCCTTATCATTGCCTTGAGGGTTCGGTTAAACCTTTCTACCAGCCCATCGCTCTGTGGATGATAGACTGAAGTTCTCAGGGTATGTATATGGAGCAGCGTACAGAGGTCCTTCATTAGCTTCAACATAAATGGGGTACCTTGGTCTGTTAATATCTCCTTTGGTAGCCCCACTTGGGCAAAGATCCCCACCAACTCTTAGCTATTGTTTTAGAGGCCGTGTTCCGCAGGGGGACAGCTTCTGGGTAGCGTGTAGCATAATCCAGAACAACAAGTATATATTGGTGGCCCCAGGCTGTCTTCTCCAGGGGGGTCCCACTAGGTCATGGCTATTCACTCGAAGGGGACCTCTGTGATGGGAAAGGTTACTAAAGTGGGGATGGGGACTGTGCAGCTGACACTCCGGGCAGGACGCACAGTACCTCCACACTTCTTCAGGTACCCTAGGCCAGAAGAATCGTTGCAGGACCCGTGCCAGGGTCTTCTCTACCCCCAAATGCCCCCCAAAAAGATGACTATGGGCCAGATTTAATGCAGCATTCTGGTGTTTTTGAAGTACTAGGATCTGCTGTACCTTCTGCCCCTGTACTGGTGCAACCCGGTATAAGAGATTCTTCTTCATTATTAAGTAGGGTCCTGGTCCCTGGGTTTTCCCTTCCACGATGACCCCATCTATTTCAGTCACCTCCTTCCTAATGTTGTCGTACCTTGGGTCTTCAGCCTGGTCCCGTTCAAAATTTCCTCTCCCGGAGCTAATCTGCCTGAGATCTAGGGGGCCAGTCTCTGTTGCCTCTACTGGTTCAGAGGCGTTAGGGTGTGGGTCAGTCTCGGGTGCTTCTCCCTCCTGGGTGGCCTCCTTTTCAGCTGCTCGGGTCCACCTACCTACGAGAGCGACCCTCTGGCTTTGGGTCAGTATTCGGGTTCCCAAGGCCTTAGCTGCCCTTCTTTCCCTTTTCGTCTTTCTATGCTATCTGGGAGTGGAGAACAAAATCTGGGGATATTTCAGAGAAGGTTGGGGGTTGACAGTCTACTGTGGATGCCTCACTACTTTCAGGGCTTCCCCCTTCCTCCAATTCCCCTACCGGGAGTAAGTCTCCAAACCCTGGGAAGTCCCTCCCTATGAGCACCGGGTATGGGAGTTTAGGGACTACACCAGCTGCTACCTCAGTAGTGTTCCCCTGAATCTCAATTTTTACTGTGATGGTGGGGTAATAACCAACTGTCCCATGGATGCATGTTATCCCAGTATGCTTAGCCCACAGCAGCTGAGTACGCTTCACGAGCTTCCCCGAGACAAGCATGATAGCACTCCCCGAATCAACCAGTGCTGTGGTCTCTACCCCATGTAGCTTCACTGGTCTGGTGTACATATGTGGGGTTAGTGAGACCCCCAAAAGGTGGATTAGGGAGCATGGGTCTGCCCAGTTCCCCAGGTTACACTGCATAGGCTCCTCGGCATTGGGACATGCTGCAACTCCTTTTTAAAACCCAGGTGCCCTGATTAGCCTGCCTTAATTGCTAGCAGCTTCTTGATTGGCTGCAGGTGTTCTAATCAGCCTGTCTTAATTGTCTCCAGAAGGTTCCTGATTGTTCTGGAACCTTCCCTGTTACCTTACCGAGGGAAAAGGGACCTACTTAGCCTGGGGCTAATCTATCTGCCTTCTATTGCTCTCCTGTAGCCATCTGGCCCGACCCTGTCACAATACAGACTAACACAGCTACCCCTCTGATACATTTTGCTGCAGTATTTCATGTCAGGTATGATCGTGTTAATTCAACTTGGTTAACAATTTTACACGTTAGCAGTTAATCATCCACTATGTGAAGTGTGTATGAATGGATTTCTGGATATTTGTGAATAGGCCTGCCTCTTCATTTAAAATACCAGGAAGAATAATTTAAAAATGAGGGAAAGAGGAGTAAATAGGGAAGAAGAGAAGTAGTACTGCACATGTGAGTGCTGGGTGGTGGTGGTGACCTGGGATACACAGGAGGTCAGACTGATCTAGTGGTCCCTTCTGGCCTTAAACTCTAAGACTTTATGACTCTAAATGAAAGAGAGCACATATGCCCCACACCATCCCCCATGTCAGGCCAGGAAAATTAGTGGATTTCAACTCAGCATGTTCCCTCCTACTCAGCCAGGCAGGGTGGGAAGCACAGTTTGCTTCCCTGTAGAGTGGGCAGAAGCCCTTCCAAACCTAGAGATGTCTTAGAACTCTGGAAATCTGTGAATCCCAGGGCACCTAGAGAGGCCTGAGAGTTTTGTTTACAGTCTTTAAAATGGTCCATGCAGCACAGACCCCTCCCCAGTGGCTGCTGCTCCAAATCCACATGGAGGAGGAATCTGTGAGACTGTATCTCCACTAGAAAAATTTGGACACACAGTTCACCGTAAGTGGTAGTAACACTACTAGCATAAACAGGATGTAAGTGTTTGCACCATCATTTCATCTGACCAACTGCATCTTGTCTACACTACAGCTTTCACTGTTGCTATCGGTTGTGGAGTGAATTACAACTCCAGTTTTTGTGTGTGTGTAGATAACGCCTAAAATAATGCCAGCAGAGCCAGCATTATTTTCTCCTGCTGCTTCAAGGGAGACAATGCCAAACTCATCCTTAGCGTGCCCTCCTCCACAACGTCTGAAACCCTCAGCCCCACACACTCAAGAGAGAGGAGCTTCCCCATCATTCCGATAAAAGGGGGGCATGGCAGAGCCTTGTTCTTTCCATCAAATTCCCACCCTCTCCCATTTCTGCACAGCCAGCCTCAGATCTGCTCTATTGAACAGCCATCACCAACAGAACTGGAGAGGAGCATAAACTACTCAGAAAGGTGAATAAAAACAATGATTTCAAGTGATTTCATTTGATCTGATATTCAGCCTTCTGAGCAGTGATGCTGTTTGTTGAGTTCTACGGCTGGGAAGCCTATATATGTGTAAGGTAGTATTGGGATTAATAACAACAATTGGTTTATTTTATCTTATTAAATGTGATTTTGGAGAAGCAAAGGAAGGGCAAGTATGTCATGGTGAATGAACATTTTCTAAAAATGTTCATGATTTTATTTCTGTGCCCCACAGAGCTGTGAGTGACTGTCTCTCTTTACATCTTCTGTAGAGGTGAGTCATCAGGCCCCTCAAATGTTGCCTATGAAAAGGATGATTCACCCCCTGTGACTGCAGGTTGCCCCAGCTCCCAGTTCTAGTGAGAGACAGCTTCCTGTGCTTCTGGGATTATTACTATTAGACACCATTACTAAACAGAGAAAAATCACCCGATTTAGCCAGACATTGGGCTAAGGAGAAAGTTGTTTCAAAAAAGTAAACTGGCCGGTTTTGTTTACAAACAGGTAATAAGGAAACAGTTGTTTATAGCTTAAAAACGCAGAAGATTTTTTTTTTTCAAACATCTTAGTGTTAAGTTTAGTAAGACTAAGGGGATCAACCAGGAAAGTACTTCGGGTGCTTGCTGCCCTGCCTCTCCAGACCCTGTCTACACTAAGGACATTTTCTAAAAAAATCCTTTAGTAGCTAATACCAGTGGGATGTTTTCAGAAAGTGTCCTTAGTGTAGATAGACTCTTTGGACAATATCCCTCCCACAAACAATTGAGCCCTCTCAGAAAAAGAATTTTTTGGTGTCACATATTGTATTACTGTCAGCAGAAAGTCTCACACTCTCCACTTAAAACCTTAAAAGTAAAACTGTTTGACATATTTTTGCTTTTGACGCAAACACACAAAATCCAACTTCTTACCCGGTTTCCCTAGTCCTGTCTGCTTTCGCCTCCCATGTGCAGACTGCCTGGCATTCACTGGATCTCTGGAGAAAGTATTTGTTGGTAATTCTTATCATACAATTTCTTTGCACTTACATGACATGCTTGAGTGAATGAGAATGATTCACAAGGAGGGGATGACAATCTCTGTGGTGCTTTAAAAATAACCACACTTTACAATTATTCCTGTTCACCTTCATACTCTCCAAACACATTTACAGTAACAGGCATAGCAATAAAAACTTACATTTGATTATTGTACTATGTCTATCTCCTTAGGCATTCAGAATCTCATCCTGCTCCCAGTGATATCAATGCATTACTCCCACTGACTTCAGTGGAAGCAGGACTGTGCTTGTGGTACAGAGCTGATCGATGTTAGGTATCTCCTGACATAATTAAGCTCCCACAGGCAAATTTCAAGGAATGTGATGTGGAGCACATTAGTTAATCCAAAAAGGAATTGCTAATAAGGACAAGACAAATGTGATCAGCTCCAGCAAAGATTCCTTTCTAAACAGTGTGGCATATTTTAATCATCAATCATAGAATAAACACAGATTTTCCAGAGGAAGTTATGTCTGAATATGAAGCAAAACAAACTGACAAGACAAAATCCAGGATATAAAATGAACTACTCCATGCTGCAACTCTGCCACATAGCCTTTGCTTAGAAAAATAGAAAAAAAAAGTCAACTCAGAAAACTCAGAGAAAGCAACATTAAATATACAGGTACCCAAAAAACCCTTATCATGCTGTGTGCCCCCAAAAGATCACAAACAAAACAAGAATGAAAGAGACAATACAGTTCTTAGCAGAAAAATAAACACCGAGCGTCCACACCGACTGACCTGACATACAATGGAAACACCAAGAACGGTGTGAATACAAAAAGTTGCTGTTTTAAACTTAATAGTTTAGATGCATCTCGTGTGCTAATGGTAGCTCCATAACAAAAAGCAATATTTACACAGACTCTAGACATTCCTATAAGGAGCATCCCTGCTGTGCAGAAGTCAAATTTTCAGCAAGTGCATAAGATGAATCAATATAGAAATCTTTAATTACAGAATTTAAGGTTTAGAAGTATCAAGTGAAATTTGCATCCATCCGCATGAAGAGAGTAGCGTGGACTCTGACAGCACAAAAGCAACTGCTCATTTCAAAGGTGTGAGGCAGATAGGAGGTTTGTGTGTCAAAGCAACGTTTGCTGGGCAACAAGGGAGCAGGGTTACTTCACTGTGTAAAAGGAGCAGGAATTCTGAATCTAGAATATCTGTAATCAGTTAAGAGTCCAAACAGCAAACTCAGAGGTTACCATTATTCCAGAGTCCCAAAACAACACTTTGTAGGGTCCCATAACCATCCCCAGGGGCCAGTATGGGATTATATGCTAAGTGTATATTCATGCTTTCAGAGAAACCGCTCAATGCTATATATACATGCTCCACAAGGCAATGCCATCTGAATTCCAAGAGTGCAAACATATTACTAAGAGAAGCAGTTTCTGATAAACAGGCATCCCAAAAGAATACTGAGGTGAACATTCATACATTACACAAATCACTGTATCAAGCTATGTAATGCCACATCAGTTTGGCTAAGAAATGTCAGAGTTGCTGCCACAGGGTACTGCTTCAGCTACCCTATGAGCAGTGCTACCTAGCATGCTTTCATAGTCTCTCAGGCACAAATACACAGTCTCTTTGTTTTCCACCACATGCACCTTCCGTCTTGTTTCCACCCCTCAGTATCTCAGACAGCCAGTTGGCAAACTCCCCTTACAAGGGGACCCTTCATTCGATAGTTTATATTGCCTGTAACAGGCACAGGGATTGGTTACCTAGGGTGTGACAGGGTGCTGGGCAAAGGGTTACAGATTCAGCCCTCTGTCACACCAGCTCCTTGTTAGGGGAACAAATTAGAGCAGGCTGAAGTTAACCTGGCCCTAATTGGAGAGGTGGAGGCAGCAGCTGCATACAAGCCTCAGGGGAAGGAGGCCAGGGGAGAGCAAGAGAAAAGGCAGGGAAGAGAAGAATGGAGGTAGCTCTCCCCTCCTACCTGCAGAAGGTAAAGGGTTATTTGTATGTGGTGAAACAGTGGTGGGCAGAAGCCAAAGAATAAAGTGCACCACTGGTTACAAAACCCAGGGTCTCGAGAGACTTTGTGAGCCTACCAGAAGCAAAGGGGGCCCTGCCACACTCCCCCACATAGGGGTAGGGAAGAATACAAGATGCCAGCTGGGAGGAAATTGGCCCTTTCCTTTTCCCCATGTGTTGCGAGTGTCATCCCTTGTTTTACCTGTGTTCTAGGACTAGCCCCTTCTTTGGGGGAACTGATGGCCTGCTGAGCTGCCTGTAAGCATAGAATCATAGAATCATAGAATATCAGGGTTGGAAGGGACCCCTGAAGGTCATCTAGTCCAACCCCCTGCTCGAAGCAGGACCAATTCCCAGTTAAATCATCCCAGCCAGGGCTTTGTCAAGCCTGACCTTAAAAACTTCCAAGGAAGGAGATTCCACCACCTCCCTAGGCAACGCATTCCAGTGTTTCACCACCCTCTTAGTGAAAAAGTTTTTCCTAATATCCAATCTAAACCTCCCCCACTGCAACTTGAGACCATTACTCCTCGTTCTGTCATCTGCTACCATTGAGAACAGTCTAGAGCCATCCTCTTTGGAACCCCCTTTCAGGTAGTTGAAAGCAGCTATCAAATCCCCCCTCATTCTTCTCTTCTGCAGGCTAAACAATCCCAGCTCCCTCAGCCTCTCCTCATAAGTCATGTGTTCTAGACCCCTAATCATTTTTGTTGCCCTTCGCTGGACTCTCTCCAATTTATCCACATCCTTCTTGTAGTGTGGGGCCCAAAACTGGACACAGTACTCCAGATGAGGCCTCACCAATGTCGAATAGAGGGGGACGATCACGTCCCTCGATCTGCTCGCTATGCCCCTACTTATACATCCCAAAATGCCATTGGCCTTCTTGGCAACAAGGGCACACTGCTGACTCATATCCAGCTTCTCGTCCACTGTCACCCCTAGGTCCTTTTCCGCAGAACTGCTGCCTAGCCATTCGGTCCCTAGTCTGTAGCGGTGCATTGGATTCTTCCGTCCTAAGTGCAGGACCCTGCACTTATCCTTATTGAACCTCATCAGATTTCTTTTGGCCCAATCCTCCAATTTGTCTAGGTCCTTCTGTATCCTATCCCTCCCCTCCAGCGTATCTACCACTCCTCCCAGTTTAGTATCGTCCGCAAATTTGCTGAGAGTGCAATCCACACCATCCTCCAGATCATTTATGAAGATATTGAACAAAACCGGCCCCAGGACCGACCCCTGGGGCACTCCACTTGACACCGGCTGCCAACTAGACATGGAGCCATTGATCACTACCCGTTGAGCCCGACAATCTAGCCAGCTTTCTACCCACCTTATAGTGCATTCATCCAGCCCATACTTCCTTAACTTGCTGACAAGAATACTGTGGGAGACCGTGTCAAAAGCTTTGCTAAAGTCAAGAAACAATACATCCACTGCTTTCCCTTCATCCACAGAACCAGTAATCTCATGATAAAAGGCGATTAGATTAGTCAGGCATGACCTTCCCTTGGTGAATCCATGCTGGCTGTTCCTGATCACTTTCCTCTCATGCAAGTACTTCAGGATTGATTCTTTGAGGACCTGCTCCATGATTTTTCCAGGGACTGAGGTGAGGCTGACTGGCCTGTAGTTCCCAGGATCCTCCTTCTTCCCTTTTTTAAAGATTGGCACTACATTAGCCTTTTTCCAGTCATCCGGGACTTCCCCGGTTCGCCACGAGTTTTCAAAGATAATGGCCAATGGCTCTGCAATCACAGCCGCCAATTCCTTCAGCACTCTTGGATGCAACTCGTCCGGCCCCATGGACTTGTGCACGTCCAGCTTTTCTAAATAGTCCCTAACCACCTCTGTCTCCACAGAGGGCTGGCCATCTCTTCCCCATTTTGTGATGCCCAGCGCAGCAGTCTGGGAGCTGACCTTGTTAGTGAAAACAGAGGCAAAAAAAGCATTGAGTACATTAGCTTTTTCCACATCCTCTGTCACTAGGTTGCCTCCCTCATTCAGTAAGGGGCCCACACTTTCCTTGGCTTTCTTCTTGTTGCCAACATACCTGAAGAAACCCTTCTTGTTACTCTTGACATCTCTCGCTAGCTGCAGCTCCAGGTGCGATTTGGCCCTCCTGATTTCATTCCTACATGCCCGAGCTATATTTTTTATACTCTTCCCTGGTCATATGTCCAACCTTCCACTTCTTGTAAGCTTCTTTTTTATGTTTAAGATCCGCTAGGGTTTCACCGTTTAGCCAAGCTGGTCGCCTGCCATATTTACTATTCTTTCGACTCATTGGGATGGTTTGTCCCTGTAACCTCAACAGGGATTCCTTGAAATACAGCCAGCTCTCCTGGACTCCTTTCCCCTTCAAGTTAGTCCCCCAGGGGATCCTGGCCATCCGTTCCCTGAGGGAGTCGAAGTCTGCTTTCCTGAAGTCCAGGGTCCGTATCCTGCTGCTTACCTTTCTTCCCTGCGTCAGGATCCTGAACTCAACCAACTCATGGTCACTGCCTCCCAGGTTCCCATCCACTTTTGCTTCCCCCACTAATTCTACCTGGTTTGTGAGCAGCAGGTCAAGAAAAGCGCCCCCCCTAGTTGGCTCCTCTAGCACTTGCGCCAGGAAATTGTCCCCTACGCTTTCCAAAAATTTCCTGGATTGTCTATGCACCGCAGTATTGCTCTCCCAGCAGATATCAGGAAAATTAAAGTCACCCATGAGAATCAGGGCATGCGATCTAGTAGCTTCCGTGAGCTGCCGGAAGAAAGCCTCATCTACCTCATCCCCCTGGTCCGGTGGTCTATAGCAGACTCCCACCACTACATCACTCTTGTTGCACACACTTCTAAACTTAATCCAGAGACACTCAGGTTTTTCTACAGTTTCGTACCGGAGCTCTGAGCAGTCATACTGCTCCCTTACATACAGTGCTCCTCCCCCACCTTTTCTGCCCTGCCTGTCCTTCCTGAACAGTTTATAACCATCCATGACAGTACTCCAGTCATGTGAGTTATTACAAGCAAGGGGTTTGTAATTCTGTTCTTTGCCAACATCACAGTCCTGCTGTAGTAGACAGCTTAGTGACACTACGCAGACAAACTGAGGCATTTCAGTATTTCCCAAGGTCCATTGCTAACTTCAGACATAGGCAAAATATAACCACTATAAAGGTGTCTGGGAAATGTCGACTCTCATATCACAGAGGGAAAGCAAAGCGTCGGCGCTGCCAGGGTGTCAGACTGAGGGGAGCCTGTATAGCAAAGCTTGAGGCTAAGCCCTCCCTCCCCAGCATGTCTGAAGAAGGCCTTTGTAATGGAACATCAGTGTCTTAACAACCGAACGCATGTCGCAGTCTTGATGTATAGCTATCTCAGGAGGAAGCCAGGAGTGATACAAACAAAGAAAAATTGTCTCCACTCCCACCCCCAGCTGTAGCCCCTTTACCTCGTCCACATCCCCCGAGCCATGGCACCGCTCCTGGCTCGGGGAGCACAGATGGGGTAAAGGGGGTGTGATCCTCAAAAGTTCGGGGACTGCTGTCCTAGGAATGGGCTCGGTCAAGTGCAGAAAGCAGCTGTTTTAATCATCAAATCAAAATCCTGCAACACTGGAACAAATTCCACATGTCAACACATGGACAAGGACATTGTGCAGAACAACGGTGGCTTTTGCCTCAAAGAGTGTCAGTTCTCTCATCTTCAGTTACACGGTTATGAGCAAAATAAATCACCTCAAAAGAAATAAATAGTTCCTTACCTCTTCTCGTCAGGTATACTACCGTCTTGCCTCTGCCTACGGTTTGTTCTAGGCCATCTATTGGGAAGAGTTTAACGTATCTGTTTCTTTATCTATAGCACTTTAGTATCTTAGAATTATAGAATCATAAAACTGGAAGGGACCTCAAGAGGTCATCTAGTCCAGTCCCCTGCACTCATGGCAGGACTAAGTTTTATCTAAACCATCCCTGACAAGTGTTTGTCCAACCTGCTCTTAAAAATCCCCAATGATGGAAATTCCACAACCTTCCACAAATCTTGTGGGTTCTTTAAATTGAGTCATTCACTTTTTTAATAAAAACACACGCTTAATCTATAAAACCTTTCAATATTAATGCACCAAAAGTTGATTTAAAAGAAAACCCGGCATCATGTCCCTTATGTGACGCATCTGACTTAGACAGTCCTTCTGATTGTTTTTGTAAGTTTCATGGGTCAGAGATCATGACTTTCTGTGTTTGCAAGTGTGACACTCTGTACCCTAAAGCAACACCCTGGCACCCCTCACATCTACCAGGGTGATATAATTATGATGTGTTTTGTGCGAAGTATGCCTTGTGAGGTATCATTTTAAAAATCTTAATCTGTTGAACATTAATATCCTGTTAAGTTATATGTGCTGTCATTGTTTGTGAAGTTATGAAGTTTGGCTAGGTATGTGTTATTGAAACATGATGTGAGGTTGGGAACACCCACAAGCAGCCTTTCAGGTACAACAATGAAGACGCCAGACAGTGTAGATCAGTGTTTTTCAAAGTACTGGGTTGCGGAATGTCGGGCACTGGGTCGACTTGCTGATTCAAATTATAACGATCATTGCTGCGCAGCAGCTCTAAAGGGCCGTGCAGCAGGGACCTGGAGAGGAGAGAGAGGTAGGGAGTGGGCGGGAACCGGGGAGGGGAGCAAGTTGGGACTTGCAGGGCTGCTGCGGGACTCTCCCTTATCCCTGGAGCTCGCGGCTGCCAGTGGGGAGAGGGCTGGGGGGGAGTCCTCTAGCCCCAGCCCTGGGGCAGCCTGACTGCACCCCAAACTCCTCAGCCCTGGCCCCACCTCAGAGCCTGCACCCCCAGCCAGAGCCCTCACCCCCCTGCACCCCAACCCTCTTCCCCAGCCCTGAGCCCTCTCCTGCATCCTGAACCCTTCATCCCTGGCCCCACCTGCAGCCCTCACCCCGCATCCCAACCCTCTGCGCCAGTCCTGAGTTCCCGCCTGAACCCCTCATCCCCAGCTCCACCTTAGAGCCCTCACCCTCAGATAGAGCCCTCACCCCTGCACCCCACCCTCTGCCCTGGGCCACCTCCCACACTCCTTACCATAGGCTTACGAAGGCTAGTGGCTGGTTAGTTATGTAAAGTGGGTTAAACTTGAATGTATTGCAATATTATGATTTTATGAAAACTCTAGTCAAAAGATATAATTATGTTGGGTCAGTGGCATCAACAATTTTCTTCAACTGGGTCACGAGGAAAAAAGTTTGAAAACTACTGGTGTAGATGGCCCATTAAGGGGAATACACACATTCACAAGGATTACCCAGGAACTATACAACGGAAACCTCTCGGAGATAGGATGTACACAATGGAGGCTGTTGGACTCACATCACAGCAAAAGATCCTTCCAGCAAGCTGGAAGAAGCTATAAAAGGGGGAAGTGACATCATCACTTGGCTTCACTCCAACCCTCCTCCCCCAACTCAACACTTGGAAGCATGTCTGGAGGATAAAGACTTTGAATGGGGGAGGGTTGTCCCATCCTGGAAAGGAATTCCAACCTGTGTATGGAGGATCTGTAAACTGCTTGTACTATCAGGATGAGATACTGCTTGATTCAAATCCTGTCTATTTAATAGAACTCAGATTGAAAATTTTATTTTATTTATAGGTAACCAACTTTGATCTGTATACTAATATTTATAATCCCTTAAAATCTATCTTTCTATAGTTAATAAATCTGTTTTATATATATATATTTTTACCTAAAACTGTGTTGTTTGAAGTGTAACGGGAAATCTGCTCAGGAACAGGGGCTGGTTCATTGTCCTCTCCACATTGAGGGAAGGGCGGACTGGGTCATAAACTTACAGTGGTCAGGCTTCTGACCACGGCAAGACAGTTCAACTCTGGGGTCCTAGGCTGGGGAGCTGTGGGGAATTGGCTGGGACCTCTCTATTATTGGTTCATGAGTGGCTGGCAAAAGTATTCATGTAACTCAGCTGAGTGTGTCCCTGCCTGTGAATGTTTGTGTGAGTGCAGGACCTGGAGGGGAGTTGCAGCTTGTCACATGATCACAGTGTGAGAGGGAGCCCAGGTTGGTAAGACGGAGGCTCAGCGGCACCCCGTGGAACTCATCACAGCAAGCACACTGATGACTCTCCGTAAAATAATCTCTGATGCAACAGCCACACAGTAAAACAAGCTGAAGAGGGGAAAATAAGGCATTCTTGGAAACAGTCCATAAAAAGCAAGTGCACATTACAGAGAGTAGAAACACGGCTCATAAGGGATAAAGGGACAACTGGAAACACAGCTGAGACCCCTTCCTCCATTGTTCCTTACACTGGACCAGATGAGCTCTTTGCTTGTATCAGAAAGACATGAGCAGGCCAACTTACAAGAGAGGGCTGCAGAATGTAGCTGGGGTCTGCTATTTCAAAATGGCTGGAGAAAAACAGTCCAGTCCATCTAATAGTGGATCAGAAAAAAGAACTTTCAGGGCAAAGATAAGTGACCTAGGAACCATAGTGCAGAGTTTGCAAGTGCATGGTGGCAGAGGTTCTCTTCAAAAAGCACGTAGATGTCATATTCAGTTCAGCCACCAGACTTCACAAGTGCCAGTCTCCTAACTGCCATGAGAAGAAGTAGCAAAGGGAAGGTGGTTCTGCCATGGTTACATCAAATTCCATTGACTGTTTCCTTCTAATTAACTTCCCGGGTGATATTAAATGTTTGTAAACACATCCTGGCTGTTGAGATGATATGGCACAACACACATAGTATACACTCTCTGCAAAATTCACATCTCTCCAACATCCTAACATGCAGAAACTGAAGCCAGATGCTGTCTCCTGGAACACACAACTACAATCCAAGATGTGACATGATCTTTTGCTAAACCTTATATCCCATTATCCTAATGGGCATGGAGATTTCCTTGTGGAGGAAAGCTTATGTAGTGAAGCTGCACTCCCTTCCACTGCTTCGAGACCCCACTAGCAAAACCAATCATTGGCAGATTCAGGATTAATTGTATTGTCATCTGCCTTGAATGCAGCATCCACCAGTGACAAGTCATCAACCTGAGAGGAGTTTTCCTTAATGATATATCGTCTGAGTAGTTAAAGAAAGCTTCATCTGGCACTGGCAGCTTTGCGTTCAGCAGGATTCACGTGCAAGTCCCTGACAGTGCAATAAGGGACCAAGCAGAGTAAATAGTTGTGGTGGGACACTGTCCAGACCCAGGCATTACTGAACTATCCCTAGAGCATTCTCACTAATCATATGTCAGTGAGATGGACAATGCAACACTGTTTATGCAAGTCCTTTTTACAGGAGAGGGGTCTGAATAACAAGCGTAGCTGGCTCTACTAAAAACTGGTTTCAGAGTAACAGCCGTGTTAGTCTCTATTCGCAAAAAGAAAAAGAGTACTTGTGGCACCTTAGAGACATGTAGGTAGGAATAGCGGTCAGTAGGCAATTTCCATCCCACCATCAACCTCAGCCTGGTCCAGTCCACACAAGAGATCCACTTCCTGGACACTACAGTGCTAATAAACAATGGTCACATAAACACCACCCTATACCGGAAACCTACTGACGGCTATTCCTACCTACATGCCTCCAGCTTTCACCCTGACCACACCACACAATCCATCGTCTACAGCCAAGCTCTGCGATACAACCGCATTTGCTCCAACCCCTCAGACAGAGACAAACACCTACAAGATCTCTATCAAGCATTCTTACAACTACAATACCCACCTGCGGAAGTGAAGAAACAGATTGATAGAGCCAGAAGAGTTCCCAGAAGTCACCTACTACAGGACAGGCCTAACAAAGAAAATAACAGAATGCCACTAGCCGTCACCTTCAGCCCCCAACTAAAACCCCTCCAACGCATTATTAAGGATCTACAACCTATCCTGAAGGATGACCCAACACTCTCACAAATCTTGGGAGACAGGCCAGTTCTTGCCTACAGACAGCCCCCCAACCTGAAGCAAATACTCACCAGCAACCACATACCACACAACAGAACCACTAACCCAGGAACCTATCCTTGCAACAAAGCCCGTTGCCAACTGTGCCCACATATCTATTCAGGGGACACCATCACAGGGCCTAATAACATCAGCCACACTATCAGAGGCTCGTTCACCTGCACATCCACCAATGTGATATATGCCATCATGTGCCAGCAATGCCCCTCTGCCATGTACATTGGTCAAACTGGACAGTCTCTACGTAAAAGAATAAATGGACACAAATCAGATGTCAAGAATTATAACATTCATAAACCAGTCGGAGAACACTTCAATCTCTCTGGTCACGCAATTACAGACATGAAGGTCGCTATCTTACAACAAAAAAACTTCAAATCCAGACTCCAGCGAGAAACTGCTGAATTAGAATTCATTTGCAAATTGGATACTATTAATTTAGGCTTAAATAGAGACTGGGAGTGGCTAAGTCATTATGCAAGGTAGCCTATTTCCCCTTTTTTTTTCCTACCCCCCCCGACGTTCTGGTTAAACTTGGATTTATGCTGTAAATGGCCCACCTTGATTATCATACACATTGTAAGGAGAATGGTCAGTTTGGATGAGCTATTACCAGCAGGAGAGTGAGTTTGTGGGGAGAGGGGGTGAGAAGACCTGGATTTGTGCTGGAAATGGCCCACCTTGATTATCGTGCACATTGTGGGGAGAGTGGTCACTTTGGATGGGCTGTTACCAGCAGGAGAGTGAGTTTGTGTGTGTGGTTTTTGGAAAGGGGTGGGGGTGAGAAAACCTGGATTTGTGCTGGAAATGGCCCACCTTGATTATCATACACATTGTAAAGAGAGTGGTCACTTTGGATGGGCTATTACCAGCAGGAGAGTGAGTTTGTGTGGGCGGGGAGGGGGGTGAGAAAACCTGGATTTGTGCAGGAAATGGCCCAACTTGATTATCATACACATTGTAAGGAGAGTGATCACTTTAGATAAGCTATTACCAGCAGGAGCGTGGGGTGGGAGGAGGTATTGTTTCATGGTCTCTGTGTATATAATGTCTTCTGCAGTTTCCACAGTATGCATCCGATGAAGTGAGCTGTAGCTCACGAAAGCTTATGCTCAAATAAATTGGTTAGTCTCTAAGGTGCCACAAGTACTCCTTTTCTAATAAAGACTGTTGGAGTCTTTCAGTTTCCCATACTACTACAGCACTGTTTATTCTTTGGGTCTTCAGATCCCTGTGCACAAATCTCTGTTCCGGGGAGATCACAGCATTGGAGTCTGCTGTGTACGTGCACTGATCTCGATCCTAGGAGGATCACAGTGTTTGGGCATAAGGTCTGTGGTGCACTAGTCTCAGGGGGATTGTAGCGTTTGGGCGCACAAACTGCATGATCTGGTCTCGGTCTCAGGTGTAATCGCAGCATTTGGGCACATGGTAGCTCCTGGCCCTGATCTGAGTCTTGGTTGGATCACAGTGTCTGGGGTCATGGTTTCCAGGCCCTGATCTTGATGGGATCCCAGCTCCTTTGATTAGATGAGTAATGCCTGAGGCCTTGCTGGTCTCCACGATGAGAAAGGGAGCTGGGGCATTAGTTTGAAGAGCAATGAAGGACTGATCAAGGGAGACTAAACTCTTCCTAATGTATGTGAGAGTGTGAGTAGTGGGAGGATGGGGCGCTGCCTCTGACCAGCACGGGCACTGTGCTGAGAGCCTGGGGGCACAGATGCTGTAACAATGTTCTCCAAAGAATTACATAATTCAGGTGCATCCGATGCATTCGATGAAGTGAGCTGTAGCTCACGAAAGCTTATGCTCAAATAAATTGGTTAGTCTCTAAGGTGCCACAAGTCCTCCTTTTCTTTTTGCGGATACAGACTAACACGGCTGCTACTCTGAAACAATTCAGGTTGTGCAGCTTGCATGGGGTTTGAGAGCCCTTCCCTCACCCAAGAAAGCAGAGACACTTAGCCCCCAGAACTTGATGTCCGAGGACAAAATAATTTTACTTAAACAATATCTTTCATTGATGGCAGTTTTCAAAGAGGTTTCCTGGCTCAGAGGTGGTTTTATGCTCTCAGACAGGACAACCATTATACAGGAGGAGCACAAGCAAGATCCCTCAGAGAACAGCGGCTCTGCCTGAGAAGCTGCTGCAGTGGGGAGAAGTTTGTGTTTTATCTTTCCTGGTAGTGGCAGTGGGATTTTCACTTCCACATGCACAGCCAGTATCAGAGTCTTCTCTGTTAAATCTCAGTTTGGTTCAAACCTTTGGGCACAGATGCAGGATTGCCACCTTGTCCCAATCTTTGCAACCCTTTGAATGTGGATGACTCCCAGTAAAATTCTGCACATATATGTATTCCACAACCTGGTACTCACTATGCCCCATAGATAATATCAGACTGCATATTCTCTGCTCCCTGAAGGCCTGTGTGTTCGTGTCAGCCTCTATAGCATGTTAGGGCAGAGCATGTGAGAACTGCATGAATCCCATCATTAGAAAATTAATCTTCAAAAGACAATCACAGAATAATTTGAGCCATCATTTTCTGATCTGTGGCATGGCCAAAAAAACCAGAGACCCATCTCCTTAAGAAAAGTGACTGAAGTCACAAATAGGAATAGGTTTGCAAGCATCTACAGGATTGCACAATGGAAACAGACTCACTGGTTAAATCTGTTCTGTTTTTCTTTTTAGATTTAATCAAGCTGAATACAAGCTGCTTAGGAGACAGAAATCCTATAGCCATTCTAAAACTGCCAACAAGAGAGATATTATGGGAATAATTGCTCACACCTGAGATCCTTGTGTGACTAAGTAAGTCAGAAATGGACTTCCCCTTTGCTGAGCTTACTTGGCATATGAGAGATTTTATTAACCCTGCCTTCTTCCTCCAGTGGTATCTGTAGCAGGAGTCATTAAGGGTGTTAAACAATGTAGTTTCAGAGTAACAGCCGTGTTAGTCTGTATTCGCAAAAAGAAAAGGAGTACTTGTGGCACCTTAGAGACTAACCAATTTATTTGAGCATGAGCTTTCGTGAGCTGTAGCTCACGAAAGCTCATGCTCAAATAAATTGGTTAGTCTCTAAGGTGCCACAAGTACTCCTTTTCTTTTTGCAAACAATGTAGTGTAAACCAAAATGTTCCTCTGCATTAATTAAACTCAAATCAAAGTTTAAAATTAAGTGAATATTTTCAAGTTCTAAATTCCGCTTGAAATCTTTTCCCCCCAAGTCTATGTAGTTGACAGCAGGGCTAGGATTTAGAGCAGTACAATTAAGGCAAACAGAGAAAAGAACATACAGAGGAAATCACAGACCTGTTCTATCCACAGAATGAATTCACATGGATTTAGACCTTATTATAGCATTTGCTCTTCTAAGCCCTGGGAAAAGTTGCTGGCCCTTTAAATAAACTGGTGTTTTGCTGCATTCAGAGTATTGTGCATGAAGGCAGAGGCCTCTGATAAGCCATGGTTAGTGTAATTATTCAATCTTTTTCCCTGAAGGGCCTCTGCATTGCAGCTGTCTTTCTTTCTTTCTTTTTTTTTCTTTTGCTGTTAGCAATGCCCTAGTTTGTTCTCTGCTGCAGTCCCCCTCCTCCACTTCCCCCCATCTCCACTTCATAAGGAGTTCTAATTGAGAGTTTGCCCACTAACCAGCACCCTGGGCTCACAGACAAGCTATAGGACAAAGGAAACTGCATTCCCAGTCATAGTGGCCATTTTCCACCCCTGCGCCATCTAAATTCACTAGTATTCCCCGGGAACTGAGCAGTGCGATTTTAAAATTTTTCCTTCCCCCTTTCTCTGTAATTAAAAGATGATTAATGGCTGCAGGTGACTGAGCTTTTCATCACAGCAGCTCCTGCTGGCAAAAACAGCTACAGGCATTATCCCAAGCACGACTTGGCAAATCAGGATTTCTAACACCCGTGAA
Organism: Eretmochelys imbricata; assembly: GCF_965152235.1. NCBI lineage: Eukaryota > Metazoa > Chordata > Testudines > Cheloniidae > Eretmochelys > Eretmochelys imbricata. The sequence continues at coordinate 23,561,988 of NC_135589.1, read as the reverse complement.
CTGAATGGTTCCCATATGCAAGGATGTCTCTGGTTTAATACGAATAGTAGAGGTAACCCGGGAGCACTGTTCCTCATCATTAACAGGGAATCTCCCCTAAATATTCCAGGACAAGATGACTGTGTTTTCCTTGAGATTATTTTCAATATCAGGGTTGTCTGTACAAGGATGCCTGTTTTTGGGGGGAGGTATAGGGTGGGATGTCTCAGTTCTCTGTGCATTTGTGTTTTGGTCTAATTTGCTATGGGAGGTCCCTTGAGGGTTTCACTTGCATGGAGACATTGGCACATTAACAAAATTACTCCGTGCACCTGATAGAGAGACTTCAGATAAATTTGTGTGTTGAACTAGTTTTAAAAAAAGTAAGAAATAAAAGAAAGGGACTCTGCACTTTTACTACGAGTATCCTGTTAAACACATAATGGGCCATAATGTTACAGTATTGGAAATGATTTTTCTCTATCTAGTCTAGCAGCTAAAATGATTAATTCCATCTGAGGAGAGATCAATGGAGCTTGTTGCTGACACCCATCTTCTTAGTGTAGATGGACACTTACAATACTAGTGTCCCAGCCACTTTCCTGATAAAGAATCTGCCAACCTACATCCCCCTTGCAATTTCAGTCGGACATTGTGTTTTTCACCTCCCTGCCCTAAACTGCTGTGAACTGTTGTCTAAGTAGGTACCCTGTGTTGGGACACGTGTGTTGTGGTGCCCAACACTGGAGGGTGTATATGCACGACAAGAAAGTGAGGCCAGGGGATCTAAGACACAAACTGCGCAGATAAAGGAATGCCAATACTGTGGACATTTAAATGAAGTAAATCAGGAATTTGTACAGTATTGTGCTCAGTCACAAACATGTGCAGCAGGTATTTCTGGCTCCAAATCCTCCTTCCCACTCTTCCTGGCTCTTTCCAGCGCAATTTGCCTCATGGTTTCATGAGCTTTAAATCCACACACGTGCCAATGAAGGCTAGTTTTGCCCAAGTTCCCATCCTAGGTGTGTTTTCCCCCTGGCAAATTTTCTCCTTTCAGGTCCCTTGATTCACAATTTCCATTTCTCCCTGCTTGTTTCTCAGCTTTACTGTAAGCCTGATGCCAAAGTATACATTTGCTCTTGCATAGTGTCAGCCATGCAAATGGGTACATTGACCACGCTTCAAGTGAATTAGGCTCATTCTGACTAACCCATGGTTACACAGTCATTTTTTAATGACTGGTCAAAACATGAAATATCAATAAATTGATTGTTTGTATAAATACTTCTCAGCCAGTCCACAGAAATTTTATCACACAACAGCTCTGCCTCTCTTTGCATATAAGCAAAGTGGTGTGACGGGGACACTGGTCAATTCCTTTGCATCAAACACATTCAAAATCTGGCACAGGTAGAATCTTAGACCTGGTATTTTATAGTTTGGCAAGCACAGCTCACGCTCAGAAGGAAGCCAGCCAGAGCTGTCAATTTTCTGTAATTATAATTCAGCGAAGATAAAGTGAGCCTTATATATTAACTTTTATTAAAAGTAAACAATCAGAACGGAGACCTTTGATTAGTAAGACTAACTCTAATAACCTCACTCAGATCATGTGCTGGGATCAGCAGAAAAGCTGAAATATCTATAAGAGGTTTTAGAATTTCTTTGTTCTGTTTGAATCCAATGTATCTGTCCTTTGCTGCAGCAATGTCCTCAGACCCTGCCATCTGGCCCTCTTTCCACTGTTGGCCTCAAGACTCGAACTCTTCAGCTGAGATGCTAGTGAGAAAACTGAACTAGATACTCTTAGTCTTAGTGTTATAACTGTGGCTCTTTTCTATCCATCTCCTCTTTTCTCTGCACTTCTTTTCATCATATCCTTATTTAGGTTTAATTCTGGCTCCAGGTCTGGCCCTGCCCTGGGGACTCTTTCCAGCAACAGCTTCCCTACTTGTGCCAAGTTTCTTCCCTTTACCCCTGCCCAGGTCCTTCCTCACTAACCTTGGATCTACTGATACAGTCACAGGAGTTATGTACCAGCAGGACAGTTTAAAAGGTAATGAAGGTAAATGCTTAGCCTCTGAAGGAACTCAACAGCCCCTCTTCCCATCTTTAGTTCCCCATAGTTTTCAGTAATTTAACTTCCACTGCAACAAAAGGGGCAGCTCAAGTAGCATTAACTCATTTGGGTCTCCCATCCCAGCTCCCCAAAATCTAACCTGCTGCCTGCTGGTTAAAACTCAATGAAGACAACAAGCCCATCTAAGAAAGAAAACAGATGCACAATCTTAACCAACATGTACATAAGGGATTAGATTATACTATGAAGGTTGAGTGTTATTGAGAAGGTCCTTCTTTGACCTATGCTCCATTGTGGGTGAACACCCCCATCTGCTCTTCCAGGTAAAAGTCAATGGGATTTAGGAGCCTAAATCACTTTTGAAAAATCAGACAAAGGGTCTGTCTCCACTGCAGATGGGAACGTGCCTCCTGGCCCAGATACAGACACTCATGCTAGCTCAGCTCGAGTTAGCGCACTAAAAGTAACAGTGTAGATGTTTCAGCTCCACTAGAGACTCAAACTAGCCACCCAAACTCAGACCCACGGGGTCCAGTGGGCTTGACAGATTGAGCCACATCCTCACTGCTGGTTTAAGTGCTCTAGCTTGAGCCAAGCTAGTGAGAGTCTGTCTACTCATCCTAGGAGACTCGCTGCCAGCTGCAATGTAGACATACTCCTAAGCAATGAGGCCATGCAATGCTGAGTGGAGTAATGCCTAAAGACATTTAAAAATCTGGGCCTAAACTCTTTGAGACAGTGATTTTTCTGCTTTTCTGTCTGTACAACTCCCAATGCCATGGGGCCCATGATTCTGATGGGAGCCTTGGGGTGTTACTACAGTATACATAATGAGGATAACAATATTGCTTCCAGAATCTGCACTGCAGCTATTACAGGGCTCTTAGCACTAGGTGCCCCTTAAACTTGGGATTTCACACTATGGGGACCACTGAGACAGGATCTTTCCACACATTTCAACATAATGACAATAACTTAGCAAAACACAGAAGAGCTGCCAACGGATACAGCGTGACAAGCCCATAAACAAATCGTGTGTGTGCATCAGAACTATATGACTCATCCTGCCAAGGAAGAGAAACGATTAACACAGCTAAGAGAATCAGACAGAGCAGACAAAAAGGAAAGGCTGTGCCACCAACCAGCAAGCAGTAACATGCATGGTGATGTCCATCTCAGACAGAACAAATGAGCATGATCCAAGCTGCCCAAGACACTAAATGCTCCTCCTGTGCAGCACAGTGGGGTTCCGTCTTCTCCTCACACCTTCCACGACCCTACAGAGTCCTCTGCCACATGACAAAATCCTGAGGAACCAACCCCTTGCCTGAGTTCATCAGCACCAGTGATAGCCTGATGCCTACAAATCTCTCCTTGTCCAGTGCAGCCATCCATATGTAACAGGCACTCCTTTCCAGCTCAGTAAAAAACATCTACAGCACATGCTTATTGCATGATTTTCAAATGCTCAGAACATGGTAAAATCAAACTCAGTTTCCTCCTCTGGCACATGGTCACACATGGGTACGACAAGACCTCGAAAATGTAGGCCCTCCAAAAAAATCAGAAAGACATGAGAAACTGAAACCATGAGCACTCAGATAGTTTGGTGATGTGGGTGGGTGATTGGGTGGGTAGGTAGACAGAACTTGTGACCAGTACAATGTGTGACCCTATGCCCCATATTCTTCACAGAGATAGTGTTATGATATGAATATGGCATAACTAAGATGTGTTCTATGCAAGATGGGTCATGTGAGGGATCATTGGAAAGGTTATGATTTACTGAATATGATTATCCTATTTGTACGCATGTATTATTTCAGTATGTGAAGTTATGAAGTTTGGCTAAGTAGGTAATACTGAAACATGTTGTGAGGTTGAAAACACCCACAAGCAGCCTTTCAGGTACAACAGTAAAAAGGCCGAACAATGTTAATGGCTCATTGAGGAAATGCACACAAGCACCAGGGCTACCCCAGAAACTGTGGACAATAGAAACCTCTCAGAGATAGCACTACACAATGGAGACTGTTTGACCCAGGTCACAGCAAAAGAGGTTTCCAGCAAGTGGGAAGAAGATATAAAAGGGAGTCAATGACATCATGAAGGTACCTTACTCTCCCTACAACAACACACCTGGAAACACCTGAGAGGCAAGGACTGAACTGTGGCAAGCGATGGTCCCAGACTAGAGGGATCTTTAGCTGGTGTATGAAAACCTGAGAAAGCCAAGGCAACTTGTGTCTTAAGCGTATGCTAGTCTGTTTATCACTCAGGGTGAGAATGCTAATTTATATCCTACCTATCTAGTGTGTTAAGCCCAGTTTGCGGTTTTTGTTTATCTACTAAGGTAATCTCCTTCGATCTGTTGGCTATCCTTTGTAACAGGGGTAGACAACCTATGGCACGCGTACCAAAGGCGGCACGCGAGCTGATTTTCAGTGGCACTCACACTGCCCGGGTCCTGGCCACTGGTCCCGGGGGCTCTGCATTTTAATTTTATTTTAAATGAAGCTTCTTAAAAACTTTAAAAACCTTATTTACTTTACATACAACAATAGTTTAGTTATATATTATAGACTTATAGAAAGAGACCTTCTAAAAATGTTAAAATGTATTACTGGCATGCAAAACCTTAAATTAGAGTGAATAAATGAAGACTCAGCACACCACTTCTGAAAGGTTGCCGACCCCTGCTTTATAATAATTTGAAATCTACCTCTTGTACTTAATAAACTTGTTTTTGTTTTAAACCCAGTTGTGTAATTCATAACTGGGGGGTGGGGGAGCTGTGAATATCTCTTTCCACATTGAGAGAGAGGGCGAATTTCAATTAGCTTACACTGTACAGTTTTCTGTGCAGTGCAAGACAATGCAATTTTGGGGTTTACTCTCCACAGAGGGAGTGCACTTGCATGCTGGGCAATTCCTTAGGTGAAAGCCTTCCCATGCAGTACTGATTTCAGTGTCTGTGTCTTTTTGCAGCTGGGTGTGTCCCTACCTGTGTGTGTGCTAGAGGAGGCTTGAGGGCCTGGCTTAGCAGGACAGGGTGAGGGAGCCCAGGTTGATGGAACAGGCAGGCTCAGTGATGCCCCAGTACATCAGGTGGCACCCCAGAAGGGGGAGCAACTTATCACAGGTGGGTGATTGGGTAGGTACGTAGACAGAACTTATGACCAGACAAGTACACTGCTATAATAATGGGGAATCCTAGAAAGAAAATGTAATAGACCACCAAAATCACACACACAGAGGTTCAGAGGAATTATCTTCTCTTGGCTTTTCTGGCTCAAATGCAGCACATACATACATACATACATCTCACTCTCAGAAAGCATCCTAAAGTGGTTTCTACTGAGCTTTCTCTTGCATTCATTTTTATTTGTCTGAGATATTTGTAATGCATCAACCACGATAGTCTCTAGGTGCCATTATATATGCTCTGCCATTACAAGACACCAGAGCTAGGCAACTTGCCCCATCTGACTGTCTTATCTAATCAAGCTCAGACTTATAATACACCATAAAGAAAGAACCTGATAAAGTTTGGGACTATCCAGATAGAGCAGAGAAGCCTGCCAAAGGCTTCTATGGACAATTTCCAAGCACAAACTCCTGCTGGTTTGTAACCAGCCTGCATCAGACTTGAGGCTGAGTTCAAGTGTTTCTGCAGTTTGAGTTGAAACAGTTCTAAATATTAGTCATGTCCGATGTGACTGTATTAGACATCCAATCACACTAGTAAACGTATTCTACTTCAGACTGTTTTAATAACAACTTTTTTATTTTTTAAAATAATATCCAAGATGCCTCTAAGGTGAATTTCCAAAAGCATAGAAGCATAGAATATCAGGATTGGAAGGGACCTCAGGAGGTCATCTAGTCCAACCCCCTGCTCAAAGCAGGACCAATCCCCAACTAAATCATCCCAGCCAGGGCTTTGTCAAGCCTGACCTTGAAAACCTCTAAAGAAGGAGATTCCACCACCTCCCTAGGTAACCCATTCCAGTACTGCACCACCCTCCTAGTGAAAAAGTTTTTCCTAACATCCAACCTAAACCTTCCCCACTGCAACTTGAGACCATTACTCCTTGTTCTGTCATCTGGTACCCCTGAGAACAGTCTAGATCCATCCTCTACAATAGCAAATGTATCTACAGTCTAGATACATCCTCTACAAAAGCAAATGCTGTGTAATGATTGCCACATCTTTAACAGACAGAATAGTATGAGTATAATTGACTAAAGCAATGGTTTTTAACCTGTGCTCCGTGGACCCCTGGAGGTCTGTAGACTATGTCTAAGATTTCCAAAGGGGTCGCACCTCCATTCAAAATTTTTTAGGGGGTCCGCAAATGAAAAAAGGTTGAAAACCACTGGACTAAAGAGTTAACAGAACCATTATTTCCCATGTTCCAGTCTCCAATATGGCATATATTGCATATGTACAAGCTACTTCTCCCTTCACTTCTTTTATGTAACTTAAATCAGTTCTTCTCTCTCTTTATTAGCTACTGGTTCTCTGAATAGTGGGGATTTTTCTAAATCAGATTTGCCCAATGGATTATATGAGAATACAAAAACTGTCAAATGAATGGATCAACAAAAAGTGATGTTAGGACTTTTTCTAAAACTGGACAGAATACATTGCAGTGCCTACCAAATCAAGACTCTCTCATGAACTAAGGGATGAAAAAATGGTAACTGTTCCATGGTCTCTTTCCAGACTGTCAAGGTTGCTAACACAAATCAGCTACTTTCCGCAGGTCTCCAGGGCCTGAGCTGGAAGGCACATCTCCGTGGCAATCACAGACCGGAAGGGAAATGAAGTGGCTGTCCGGTTAGTTAATGTTGGCAACTTGCCTAATGCTTAGCCAAAGAGAAAACCAATAAACTTCCAGCAGTCAATGTTTTACAAAAATAACTGAAACCAGTCACTGGATCAGTTGCTTCCTGGGTGCATTCAATAGCAGCTGCAAATCTCTACTCTTTCTTTCTCAACAGGTTTTATACCTGCTGGTAGCATGTATTTTATGTGGCAACTCAATTCTCCCTGGCAGGCATGCTGAACCCTTCAGAGTAGAGAACTCCCCTGCTTCCCTTTCTATACTTCTTACAACCCTGTTCTGCTGCAATTGGTCACTTTTAAAAGAATTGTTGAGGGGCACAGAATTACCAGATAAATATTAAGGGTAAAGCATGTGTTCCCATTGAGGTTGCCAATAATTTATCAGCTCTGACATCTAGCAAAACCTAACTACATTCTGTTCTGGTCAGTCAAATCAGGGAAAGAGAGATGGACTCGGCTTCAGACTGCCTGGCTAGTAACTAATGATTTTATAGTTTGTAAACCATTCCCACTAAGAATGGGGAATGAGACAGCATCTTAGAATCTTTGAGAAAAAAGCCCGTCCTTGAACCATACATGCCAAAGAACGTCTACGTTGTCCCTGCTCATAGATGTTGTGCAGGCCCATGAGAATTAGACTCCATTGGCATCCAAGATTCTCAGTTGCTGGGCATAATCTATGTCTGTGCTGTTTAATAAATCACGATTTTAAAATGAGATTTGGATACCATAAATACCACAGATTATAACCATCAGGTCTGTGGGTCCTGAATAGATTCAGGAGGTGTGGATCAGCCTTGCCTTGCTCTTGGAGATTCTCTCTCCAGGCACTGACTCACCATCTTCCCATCTGTATTTTGTTTAGTTCAGTGGCTTTCTATCTGGGGTCTGCCCACTACGTCTAAGATTTCCAAAGGGGTCCGCACCTCAAATTGAAATTTTTTAAGGGTCCACAAATGAAAAAAGGTTGAAAACCACTGGATTAGTTACATAGACTTTTTTTAGTGCAGAAAGGGGGAACAAATGTGGCATTTTAGAATTTTTCCTGACAAGATGAAGCTCAGAGTTCTGACAGAAGACGCAGTATGCCTGGCGCTGGCCCTGACAGTGGTGACCAGTCAGGCCCCTTTCTTTGGGACAGTCAGTTTTCTATTACAGAGGAAGCATCCTTTCTCCCCCTTCCCCCTCAAATGGATCAGACATTGGGCCACAGGCTCCCCAGCTAAATATTTTGTTCACACCAAAAAGACAATGAAAAATTTCAGCAAATGGTCTCTAAAATGGAGTAATATTGAAACAATAAGCAAGAGAATCTCAGTACAGCTAAGACTCATCTCCTTTTCCTGCCCCAACACGAGGAGCTCTCTTTACTCCCCTGCACCCAAGTGTGGTAAACTTTGTTAAGGGACACTGAATATACTCCTTACCATCCAAGGACAGCCAGTCATGCTGGGAGGAAGGCAGGGTTGGTAGAGCTCTGGCTTTATATTCAAACACCACAGAGTTGGAGATGATCTGATTGTTGAAGGCAACTTGCAGAGTCACAAGCCCGGTATCATGAGCTAAAAACAAAGAACAAGTGGTAAGAACAGGTATTTCTCTGCAGGAATGCATGATTCAGTTTTGTTCTACAGCTCTCGTCATATGCAAAGGGAGAGAGCAAGAGCAGAAAGGGCTTCTGAGAAGTGTTTCTGTGCTTTGCACAGCTGGAAAGTCAGATGTTTATCAGGTTTCTCTAACCTGGAGATATGCTGTAGACTGCAGACTCCATTCGCAGAAGACACAGATTACACATATGTTGGAGTGATTAAAAGATTAATAAATAACTCAGTATTATTTTATCACCAACTTCCCTCTGACGCTACAGTGAAGTTGTCTTTTCATGCACATCAAGCCAAATACCAAGCTTCAGTGTGAGGCCATACAAAGCCTCTGCAAAGATCCTGAAAGCGCCAAACCCAGTTAAGACCAAAGAGAAGCCACAGAAACGATGACATCTCCATGGGAGATGTAAAGGGACAGTAAATGCAGCTTCTAGTTCCAGTTAATGTTTAATGTTCTATGTTAAAAGGAAAAAACAAGACATTATTTTAAAACTAATTAATTCAAGTCTTCTAAATGAAAACTGGGATATGAGTTTACTAATGCACATCAACTCTCCAAAGTGCTGTTCAAATAATCTATGGGACAACACACACACAGTGGTGCAGCCCGTACAATACAAGGAAGCTGTCCTATGGATACTCTGGAGTGTCTCTGTTGTATTAACAGAAATAGCTTTGTACATGTGAGGGGAGCCTCCTTGGTATTCTATTTGCTATTATTACATATAAAACATATACAGAAACTTCAAATAAGAACAAACTGCTTATAAAAGTGGAAGGAAAGATGCTGAGGGTTGAAGCTTTGCAGCTGACTGGGCAAGAGATCTGGAGAAAGGGGGCTGAACCTGATAATTTTCCTGGTTTTTTTTAACTAGGAACATGGAGGTCAGTTCTCCATCTGGGCTCATGAAGGACAGGCACACTCTGTCCATGTACTTCACTGGGAGTTTTGTCTAAGTAAGCAGTACCTGGGCCCAATGTGGTTTTAAATATTCTTTTAGAAAATAGCTATCTAATGACACACATGAATTGCCATTGCCATTCTAGCTGTCCCATGGAGGGAGCTGCTCCACTGACTTAATAGCTTAGACAGGACACTCTAGTCACCACAGTGGAAAAACCCTCATGGTAAGTGTTACTTGCACCTGTTTCGCTGGGGATCTAGGGATTTCTATGGAGCAGCTCCCTTTTGAAATTCCTCCAGGCCTAGAGGAATTCACATTTCAAGATCTTGTGTGTACTTACTGCATTTAGGTATCAAAACAGCAGTTCATTAATTGGTGCTTCCCTCGTGTCACTCTCTAGATTTACAATTTACTCAGTTTTGGTGCCCTTAGGAAAAGTATACAAGTTACAGCAGGGCTCTGTCCAGATCATTTAGAGTGATTAAAATCACAGAAGCATGACTGCTGACCCCTAAACAACTTTAATTAATAGTTCTCCAAGCTGGAAATAAGCCATCTTAAAGTGCTGCCAGTGACTCTTTCTTATACTCCCCAAAACAACCAACCAGAGATTTGTTTAACAGAATAAAAACCCATGTCATATACCATGGGCTCAGTTCTCTATTGCCTTGCACCTGATGCAGTTGAGTGTAAGACACCATCACCAGTGCGTGTCAGAGAAAAGCTTTCATTTGATTTTGTTTATATCCACCTTGTTTAGGTAGAAATGACAACACAAGGTACAAGGCAGAGGAGAGTCAGGACCAATGTTCTCGCTAATTTTTGACAGGCCGTGTATGCAAAAAATTTCTTCTGTGCAACTTATTGTGCTTCTGTGCAAATTTTTGTGAACGCGGTGTTTTGCCGTGTGCACGGGGTTTAGGATCTGCGCACAGCTTAGAGGGAACAGTGGTCAGGACCAGAGCTGTTAACTGCTTCCGAAGAATAATCTTGACTAAAGTAGTTCCCAGTCCCGGCTGGTCTCTCCGATCAGCTCATTCTCCTAGTACCTTTCCAGCTGCCCTGAGTGCAAATGGATCAGAGGGGTCCTTAGTTGGTATCATCATCTTTTTCTTTGACTGCTGCTTTCCCCATGGTTTTTGGGAGCCTTAGAGGGAGGTGGGTCTGAACATAGTGCTAGGAGCTAGGTGCTGGCTCTGACCCTAATTCCTTCTGTGGCTTCAATAAGACACGACCCTCTCTGCCTCAGCTGATCCATCAGTAAAATGAGGGTGATAATACTTACTTACCTGCCTCTCAAAGGTGTTAGAGGAGTCATTAATTGACATTCATTTGTAGAGTGTTTTGAAGATGGAAAGAGCCATATAAGGGGCAATTATTATTAATATTACTTAAACTTCAGAAGTCTTCAGAGACTTTAATTTTCCCGTAATTTCTTATGATCTTTTAAACTCAATAGCTTGGTTGTTTTTTTTAATGTAATGCAGAAGACAAATGACATGTAAGTTCTCTCCCTCTCTCTCTCTCGTATACTCTTTTGGTCATGCTGGTGATATTTTATCTTGCCAGCTTTTAATTTCCTTCTGCAGTCACTTGCTTTGCTACACTATTTCTTAATCAATCAATGCTCTTAATATTTTTCTTTTTTTTTCTTTTTAATCTCTTGCCCTGAAAAAGCAATACTTGTCTAATTACTATAAACAGTGCTTGTTTGGGTGGTTTGGACATTTTGCAGCATATATTAAATCTACACTCTGCTGTTAGGGTTTAAAACATGGATTCTCTCTATTTCAATTAACTTTTTTATTATTTGTTTTCAATCTGTTTATCTGTATCTCTGTTACTTCCCTTTAAAGCTCCCACACTTGACGTGAAAGTAGTTGTGTTCTAGGACTAACCATTCTGTTTTTCTGATTAAATCATTCTCTGATTTTCCAGTTTGTTTATCCAGCTTTGTCACTTGTTAGAGCCAGAGGGAGATGCAATGAGTTCACCAAAGGTAAACGCAAATCCAGCTGATGGGGGCACAATTTGCAATGCAGAAATGTGGGAAAGAGCCCTGGATGAATCCCAGGGCTGGGATATCAGTACCCTAATTCCAAGTGCACAGAGTCTCTGTTTTCTTTATTCCTCCTGCCCCGTGATATATTAGTTTGAGGCATACCCTGCAAATCTATCATGTAACACAATCTATCATGTAACACATCAGGGAAGGATGTAGGGAAATCATCCTCACTGGCTTCTCCCCTTAGAGCGACTCAGGATATCTGCCCATTTGCAGCACAAGGAGCAGAAGACCCAAGTCTTTTGGAAGAAACATATTTTTTAGTTATGAGTGAAGTGCTTTAACGATGCAGAAGGAGACAGTTCCCTGACCCACAGAATTCACCATCTTACTAGTTCACACACAGCTTGGTGCCACAAGATGGAAACAGTTGGATTAGAAAGTGAGAGATGCATCAAGGATGGCTGCCAATGCCAGGGAAGGTGAGCATCTGGGAGGAGAGGAAGCAGCTGAGGGCACCAAGACTTTAGTGCTGGTCTACATGGTCAGTTAATGCACAGCAGGCTAGCGTGCTGTGCACACACACCCTGGATTGCTGCAGAGAAGCCCTTAGAGAGAGAAGAAAGCCACGATGTACAGACGAGTCTCAAAGAAGGCCCCACGTCTAGAGATGAAGCAACAATGCTTGTGTCAGAGGGCTCAGTGCTTTTGCATCTGGCTCATCACACTGTACACTGGCCAGGACTTGCTGTGGGTAGCAGCGAAGGCCAAGCACCACAAGTGAATGCAAGAGACCCCTCTCATGGGTAAGTGCTACCCAGCACAAGAGAGCTGTACTGGGCTCAGAGGTTTGTTCACAGAACTGCTGAACTATATCTACAACTCCACAGCTATAGCTACAAGTCCACAGCTATTGTGACCTGGGTGTGCATCCTCTCCGTCACCCCCACCTTTCACCTGCTGCTCTCCAGAACATTTGCTAAGTGTCGGTTATTTCTCCTATTCATTTCAGTAAGCTGGGTAAACAGAAACTTTGGCTCAGCTCTCTGCTTAGTAATGCTAACATGAACACCCATGGTTAGGTTCATGCACTGAGATACTGCAGTGCTGTGTCAGAGTCAAGGGGAAGAATTCAGGACAGCTTCCTAATATTTGCTGCCCGGCTGGCTGAGCTGGGTTCATATGGCACAGTCCAATCATTATATCACCAGCTGCATGAGATGGGCATACCTTACCTGGGCAGTAACAGCGCAGCACCCCTGGCTGTATTAAAGATGCAGGCACTGAGATCTGATCAAACAGACAGCTGTAGTTATTGCTGGCTTCCTGCCATGGGCCTGTGATTAGGACTTTCACTCCTCCCTACAAGGAAAAGGACAGGAAAGAGAAGAAATAGCATTACAAAGGAAGCATTCCCCAGGGTGGTGCATGCACTTAAACTTGGAACCATGGGTCAAAAAAAGCATCATGAGAGATAACAGAAAACCAAGGCCAGGAAGCAGGACTCCTCCAATACAGGCTGAGATCCAGTGCTGATTCTCGCAGTGTTGCCAAGTCACTAGCTAAGTGTCTCTGCAACTGACATTGCTCTGGCTATATCACTGCATGGGTTAGCAAGGGCCCCCTTGCCTCAGGCCCTTATAGTGCCATGATCAGATTGTCTAGAGTACCCTTGGGCCTCTGATCTCACCCTGGGGTGCAGGGTTAGTCCCCTAACAACTTTCCTTCTCTTTGCTCCTCCTGCACCCCTCTCCCAAAGGTATAACCATGTGCTGTGCTTCACTGCCTTGACCACAACCCCGCAACAGACACTGCACTGCGTTCTGCTGCCCTCAGCGCCTAATGTGCGCCTGGCTGAAATGGGTTGCAGACACGCAAACAAAACTTCTACAGCTCAAGTCAGGTGGCTAAGCCGCATACATTTCAGCCTTGCCTGGGGGATGGGGAGGAACCCCTCTGATTGGCTCCTTTCCTTTCTGCCCGCCCTCCTGGGGCATAAGCAGCCAATCAGAGATGCTGAGGGAGTGAGGCGGGAGCAAAACAGAGCACAGATGCTGAGGGTAATTCTGCTCCCTCCTTCCCCTGTAAGGGGAGGGCTTTTCTTCTCCTTTCCCCTCCTCTGCTCTTTCCCTCCCTGTAACACTCAGCCCAAGAAGGGGAGAGGGGAGCCCACTGCATCCCCCACAGGCCTAGGACAAGGATGTGAAGAACCCCAGGAGCTGCAGGAGAAGCAGAGGTGGGGCTGGAGGCAGAATTGATTGGGGGGGGGCAGAGACAGGCAGATGTGATTTGCTTTCATTTCTGTAGAAAATGACAGACTCCCACCTTTTTCAGACGACTTTGAGCACTGGCTGCCCTGACTGCCACCGTCTATTCTGCAGAAACAATAGGGAACACTTGAGTCCCTCCTAATGATAGTGGAATGTCACCCGCTGAACACAGCAGAGCACACAACACATGTCACATCCTAAGCCATGCCACACACCAGAACAGAGGGTAGATCATGGAATTTGAGTGGACTGGGGGGAGGATAAATGAAATCTGGCTCATTTATGGGGCAGGGACATGTGTGCAAATCACCAGCAGCTTCCATCAGACCTCGAACTAGGGATCCAGCTGATGCAGCTGGATAAGGAAGGACACAGATACTAAGACACTTGGGTTCCACAGAGATGGTGTTGTGTAAGTATCTAGACACACAAACAAGTAGACAGATAACTATGCTGCCGTGGTGTCTCCCACCAGTGACTTTAGAAATCTGAGTCAAGCCTATTTCAGACCTTTCCGCTTTCCCTGTGGAGGCTCCAGAGAGCACTGTGTTGATGCCACACATCTGATCGGGGGACGGAAAAATCAAGTTAATGATGTGGCCTTGTAATGCACACTAGTGAAAGGCGGCACCAGGGTGTTGTTCTTTCAACCACACTGTATTAGCTCTGTCCAGAGAAAAGTCACACTGACCCCTTCACAGATAATGCTGCTAGTGAAAAATGACAGCTTTACGGGCAACTCTACAGAGAATAAATAGCTTCTGGGACGCTCAGTTGTTGTTTGCGGCACCGTATGAGCTGCCGTTTGAAGCACCTGCCAGTGATATTGGAGGTTTTGTACATAAAATGTAACAGGTATGCAGCACACATGGCACTAAGTGATAATGGTTCAGCAAAGCAAACCAGGCATAAGTGAACTCCAGGAAGCCTGTACTTCTGTTTCGGACACGCTCCTATTAAGCCCCAGTAAAAACGCTTTGTCCTTCTGCAGGTCCTTTCAGCCTAGGACCTTAAAGTGCTTTACACACATGGATTAAATCAGCATCACATCTCCCTTTAAGACACATCAGTATAATCCCCATTGTACAAATAAGGAAACTGAGGCACAGAGAGGAAGAGATGTGTCCGAGGACAAACACAGTAAGTGGCAAAGTTTGTAATAGAACCGAGGAGTCTGATGTATTATTATCATCTATATCACAGTAGCACCTAAGAGCCTCAGTCACGGAGCGGATGCAAGATGCTCTAGAAACACAGAATAAAGCCATGGTCCCTGCTCCTGGCACTCTAACCCATGAAACCAAACTCCCCTCCTAGAGCTCAGACTGGAACTGGAACCCAGAAGTCTTGATTCCCAAGCCCCTGTTCTAAGCATCTAAACTTCTCTTGCAAGTGCAGAGAGCAGGCAACTTCCCCAGCCATCTTGGGCCATGGGGCCAGGCAGGGCTTGATCCAAAAGTAGCCCCTTCAGTTTTCACTCTAACATCCCCCACCCCCTAGTTCTCAACACCCTTGTGTTGGAAGCAACAGATCCTCTGGCAAGGACCGAATGTAGCTCTCTCTGGGGCCTTATCTCCATGCATCTGCCATGCCAGCAGAGCACAACTATGATCTCTGGCGCCAGAGGCTGAGGCTCCTGATGACCCAGGAGTGGAAGCCCTGCGCTTGAGTTTCAGTTTTGGATCTGTCTGCTTCAAGGCTGCTCTGCTGGCAATCAGTAGAGGGAGCCAACTGCCTGTGGCTCAGGCCTCAAGCAGAGCCATGGGGCTCTTCTCTTTACCTGGTCCTTTTGGTTCAGGAGCTCAATGCTTCCTAGCTGCCCTGAGGGATGTGCGCTGGCTCTGCTCCTCAGCTGCACCTCTGTTGGAGGCCCTGCACTTCCCGGGGAACAGCCTGGACAGGCATATGGGGAGAAGGCAGAAAGGATATTCAGCTTGCAAAGTATCTCACAGCTATCCAGTAGATAAAATACTGCAGAGAAGGCAAGGTTGTATTTAGGGGAATGGGAGCCCATCCAAAAGTTAAGGAGTACTTGTGGCACCTTAGAGACTAACCAATTTATTTGAGCATGAGCTTTCGTGAGCTACAGCTCACTTCATCGGATGCATACCGTGGAAACTGCAGAAGACATTATATACACACAGAGACCATGAAACAATACCTCCTCCCACCCCACTGTCCTGCTGGTAATAGCTTATCTAAAGTGATCATCAAGTTGGGCCATTTCCAGCACAAATCCAGGTTTTCTCACCCCCCCCCCCAAACTCACTCTCCTGCTGGTAATAGCCCATCCAAAGTGACCACTCTCTTCACAATGTGTATGATAATCAAGGTGGGCCATTTCCTGCACAAATCCAGGTTCTCTCAACCTGGATTTGTGCAGGAAATGGCCCACCTTGATTATCATACACATTGTGAAGAGAGTGGTCACTTTGGATGGGCTATTACCAGCAGGAGAGTGAGTTTGTGTGTGTGGGGGGGGGGCGGAGGGTGAGAAAACCTGGATTTGTGCTGGAAATGGCCCAACTTGATGATCACTTTAGATAAGCTATTACCAGCAGGACAGTGGGGTGGGAGGAGGTATTGTTTCATGGTCTCTGTGTGTATATAATGTCTTCTGCAGTTTCCACGGTATGCATCCGATGAAGTGAGCTGTAGCTCACGAAAGCTCATGCTCAAATAAATTGGTTAGTCTCTAAGGTGCCACAAGTACTCCTTTTCTTTTTGCGAATACAGACTAACACGGCTGTTACTCTGAAACCCATCCAAAAGTTGAGATGCTCTAACAAAATCAGGGTGTCATTGCCACCTAATGACCTGCCTGGAGTGCTGTGTAGCAAGTACCTTTAAGTCTGCTGCATCCAGATATTTTCTTTCTGAGAAGGGTTTCCTCCCCTAGATAAGAAAATGGAGTTGAAGACCAGGGGTACCTGAAATACTGATGGAGAGCCTAGTTTCTGACATCATTCAGGTTGACATAAGTTTCCCATTGTGATCCCTTACTTTGCTAAACCGAAACCAATCTGCTGGAAATGGCATAGCTATGGACTTATGCTAGAAGCAGGAAGCCTGCCAAACAATCAGCTGGGCCACTGGATGATCACAGTGCTGAAAGAGCACTCAAGGAAGACACAAGGCCATTGTGGAGAAGCTAAATGAATTCTTTGCATTGGTCTTCATTGCAGAGGATGTGAGGGAAATTCCTACACCCGAGCCATTCCTTTTAGTTGACAAATCTGAGGAACTGTCCCAGACTGAGGTGTCAATAGAGGAGCTTTGAGAACAAGTTGATAAATTAAGAAGTAAGTCACCAGGACCAGATGGTATTCATTCAAGAGTTTTAAAGGAATTCAAGTATAAAATTGCAGAACTACTAACTGTGGGATGTAACCTATCACTTAAATCAGCTTCTGCACCAGATGACTGGTGGCTAGCTAATGTAACTCCTATTTTTAAAAAAGGCTCCAGAGGTGATCCTGAAAATTACATCCTGGTAAGCATAACTTCAGTACCAGGCAAAGTGGTTGAAATTACAGAAAAGAACAGAATTATCAGACACAGATGAACATTTTATGTTGGAGAAAAGTCAACATGGCTTTTGTAAAGGGAAACCATGTATCACCAATCTATTAGAATTCTTTGAGGGAGTCAATAAACATGTGGACAAGGGTGATCCAGTGTACTTGGACTTTCAGAAAGCCTTTGACAAGGTCCCTTACCAAAGGCTCTTAAGCAAAGT
Source organism: Eretmochelys imbricata (assembly GCF_965152235.1). Taxonomy (NCBI): domain Eukaryota; kingdom Metazoa; phylum Chordata; order Testudines; family Cheloniidae; genus Eretmochelys; species Eretmochelys imbricata. The sequence continues at coordinate 23,544,551 of NC_135589.1, read as the reverse complement.
AGTCAGTCAAGGGATAAGCAGGAAAGTCCTCTCATGGATCAGTAACTGGTTAAAATATAGGAAACAAAGGGTAGGGAATAAATGGTAATTTTTCAGAGTGGAGAGAGGTAAATAGTGGGGTCTGCCGAGGATCTATACCAGGACCAGTGCTGTTCCGAAATGATCTGGAAAAAGGGGTAAACAGGGAGGTGGAAGAGTTTGTTGATGACATAAAATTACTCAAGATAGTTAAGTCCAAAGCTGACTGTTAAGAATTACAAAGGGATCTTACAAAACTGGGCGAGTAGGCAAGAAAATGGCAGATGAAAGTCAATGTTGATAAATTCAAAGTAATGCACATTGGAAAACATGATCCCCCTTATACATAGAAAACAATGGGTCTAAATTAGCTGTTACCACTCAAGAAGAGATCTTGGAGTCATTATGGATAGTTCTCTGAAAACGTCTGCTCAATTTGTAGTGGCAGTCAAAAAAGCTAGCAGAATGTTAGGAACTATGAGAAAAGGGATAGCCAATAAGACAGAAAATATCATAATGTTGCTATATAAATCCATATGTAACAGGATGCTTGGAGGGCCAGGTGGCCTAGTGGTTGGCATGCTTGATGGCTTCTTGTTTCCCCGGTCAAGGTGCCTCAGTCTTTCAGGCAGTGGGGCTAGGAGGTCCTAAGCCCTCCCACTCCATCAGGTCCCAGCCCAGGGCCCTGTGTGAGATGACCCCTGACCAGGGGGCACTCCGAGCAGGAAGTCTAAATCCACTGCCCTAGGCTACTTTGTACCTGAGCCGCCCCAGTCTGGGGCGTGGCCCCAGTGGTTCCCTTTGCTGGTGTGGCTGGCCTCCCATGGTGCCCTTCTGTGGATCGTGGGCCCTGCTGTGGTACCAGCTCTTTCAGGAATGGCATCCGTAAGTCTGGTGCGTACAAATGCCACAATGTCTCTGGGTAGCAGTCACCTAGTTGGCTATTAGGTCTCTTCCACAGTCTCCCTTGACTGGGAGACAGAAAGTGCTCCCCGGTGGCTGCCTTGGCAGGCAGGTGACTGGTCTTTTCTATCGGATAAGGTGGTGCCTCTTCCCTAGCTCCTGCCTCTTCCCTAGTCAGCACTGACCTGGCCCCGGTCTCTCCTCTTCTACCCCCTTCAGGCCTGGAATTGGCTGCAGGTATAATAGGATGAGGCTAGCTGGGCCCAAAGATCTCCTTAACTCTGCCATGCTGGTGGGCAGTTTCTCCAATTCGACACACCATGGTACACTCACATCTTGTCACCCCATCTCAAAAACATATCAGAATTAGAAAAAGTGCAGAGAAGGGCAACAAAAATGACTGGGGTCTGGAACAGCTTCCACGTGGGGATAGATTAAAAAGACTGGGACTGTTCCGCATGGATAAGAGATGACGAAGAGCACCAAAAGTCTAACTGGGTTCAAAATAAGAATTAGGTAAGTTCATGGAGGATAGGTCCATCAATGGCTACTAATCAAGAGGGTGAGGGATACAACCCCAGGCTCTGGATGTCCTTAATCCTCTGACTGCCAGAAACTGGGACTGGATGATGCGATGGATCACTTGATAAATTGCCCTGTTCTGTTCATTCCCTCTGAAGCATCTGGCACCATCCACTGTCAGAAGATGCATATTGGGCGAGATGGACCATTGGAATAATCCAGTACGGCTGTTCTTATGTAAAATTTTTCTGGAACTGTTTTCTGGAACAGTCAAAGTGTCTGGCGGTGAGCTTGCTTCTTGCATTTATTCCTCAAGTTTATTTGTAATGGCTTCACCCTGAAAGGGAGTGGTTTGCTCCAGGGGTGTATTTGGCAAGCACTGTACCTGCTGCCTCGTACTTACAAATAGGAAAACTGAGAATAGGCCCAGATTCAGCATAGCAGGGGCAATTCTATGGCACTTTCCCAAAGCTGAATCTGGCCCACAAAGGGGTGAAGCGACTTGTTTGAGTCAGTGCTCTTTCTCTGTCTCTCATTTTCGCCAGCTATAAATTGGAATAATAATACATCCCATGTAGAAAGCTAGAAACCTCATTCTACCAAGATCCCCTCATTGAGCAAATCTTCAATGTTTTAAAAACCCTAAGGAAATTCTCAGCAAGAAATGTCATTAATCTGGAGTTAAAACTGAAAATTAAAAAACAAAAATTCACCTCGCCTTTCAGGAATCCAGCCCACCCTTTTATCTCTTCAGAGAATGTTTCGGTTTTCTCTCTAAGTAAAGGCACTAAATTTCCAGACATTCTGAATTTAAGGTTCAATGAAAGGAGCAATGGCAAATGTGTTACCAAGGGCACCCAAAGAGCTGGGCCCCTTGGATCACCGCTTGAGAACACCAAGTGTCTTGGAAATAATGTGGTCCTTAGAAAACGCACTGTGTATTCTCATACTCCTCCAGTTTAGGCTTTGTGACTCCAGAGGCCGCTCCACCTCACGCCCACTGGCTCATTCTGCCCAGGAAAGAATGCCATCAAAGACAAGGTTAAAGTGTCAGTGTGGTATATCTCAGTGGAATAAGCACAGAGCAGGCCAAAGGGAAGTGAGTGGAGCAGGGAGCAGAAGGAAAGGGGCAGAGGAATCTTGACTCCTCTTTTCTTTTCTTGGTCCTGGAAGATCACTTAAGAACTCACCTGAGTCTCAGAATCCCTTCCATTCACATTTTCACCTTTCCCAGAAACACACCTTTCCCTGCCCCATGCACACACGTTTTCAGTAGTTCAACATCCAACTCTATTACATCCCTCCACGCAAAAAATCAAATCACCTACCTGAGCCAAGAGGGTAGGGGGCTAGTGTGAGGCTGTGGGAAGAGTTACACCCTTTGCAGGCCTCTCTGTATCAATCATCCCAGAATCCTTTGGGACAAAGCCACTTGCATCATTAGCTGCCTTGTTCCCAACTTTGCTTCCTTTTCTTATAGTCATTTATTTTATTTCCCAAGAAACCATATAGGGTTTGTGGGACCCCTGAGGAGAGACCCAGGGCACAGGTTTTTCAGGTCACAGTACAGATGGGTGGGTGAGTGGATCCCAGGAGCCAAGGGTGTAGAGGAAGGGCATACAGCAAACAGCCAAAGGTCACGGATGGTGGGAGGTGACAGCCAGACCCCCCTGAATGAAGGCAGAGCGTACTCACTGTCCTGAGCCATGCACGCAGTGTGCTTTTCTTTTCTTCCCTTTTGGAGTTAGTGGCAATAAAATGCATGGGCCCCTTTTAAAGGGCCCAGTCTGGCTATACCAGCTCAGACATGTTAAGGAGTCATTGTAGCCTGGCCCAGGTCAGGGCGGAAGGGTTATTACTGATGCCTTATGTGCATTCAGCACGTTTGAATACCTCCTTTAGGATGTGTGCTTCCCTCATCCCCAACACACACACTGCTGCAGTGGGGACCCAGCAATGGCCCCTCATGAGCACATCTCTGAAAACTCCATTGTGACCCATGGAAAGGAGCACTTACTGTGTACCTGCTACAGCAACCAGAAACAAAGAGAAGCCTAGTGCATACTGACTCCCAGGGGAGCATCTTCTCTGCACCCTCCTGTGCACCAGTGGGATGCACCTCCCCTGTGGATCGTGCAGCCCCAGACTAAGGTCCCACTCTATCACACTTGCTCTAAAACGGGCCACAAATAGCACTCCCCTCTGGCAGGGGCCATCCCACCTCCACATTCCCTCAGCATCAGCAAACAGGCTTCCCTGTTGAGGGCATAAGCTGGGCAGCAGCATCTCTTCACAGCGTAGGCCCAGTCGTTCCTTTCCTCTTCCTTCTTTTATGTCTGTCATCTGGGCCAAGTAAGTTTGCGAGCACCAGCTGAACCCCCTCTCCTAGCCACATAAACCCTCTATGTTCGTATCCATGACTGAAAAATGGACTTTACCGTTGGCTCTACTCCGGTGTTTCACAACCCAGACAGGCAGAGTACCCCATCACTCAGCTAAGCAGGATTCCTTAGCCTGTGTCCTGCCAGCTTTTTTGTCAGTCCCACAACAGATTCCAAATGTTCATGCACCAAGCCACACCAAGTACTTAGATCCTCACAATAATGTTCACTGCATTCAAATCAGCATATTTGTTGTTGAAAAAGGGATCAGGTTTTGGCTGCAGTTGTGAGCTGCAATAGTGACATCCAGTGACCAATAGGTGTACCACACCATGCACTTAGCCTGGCAACAATATCTCCTGTCTCAGGGCCAGGCACCTACAGATTTCAACAGAAGCCCTTCATGTGCAGACGAGGCAGAATTTGATTGTAAAGGTGGGAGACTGGATCTGAGTCAGAGCTAGAAAAGTGTTACTGTTCTACCTAAGAAAAAATATTCTTCCCAGCGGAGGGTGTGATGGGCAAGATTTAGCTGAATTCCAGAGAAAACGACATTGCAATAGCTTCTTCCAGTTAGATGGTGGTCTCAGCACTTTACAAATAACATAGTCAAAAGTTCAAGTTCCTCTAGCAACTGCAAGGGGTTATCCTGTAAACTCTTTGGGGGCAGGGATTGTGTTTTTGTGGTGTTTGCACAGCACCCGACACAGACGGTCCTGGTCTGTGAGGAGGACGTCTAGGTACTACCCCAGTACACATAATAAGTAATAATACAATGTATAGAAATATAGTAAGGCATACATTTAACAGTCAATCAAACAAATACAGATGTCCCAGGTGTGATATGCTTGAGAGCAGGTTGCTGTGTGAACCTTAACTTTTGAATGTCCTGATTCTTATGCTTTTGCATTCTCGGCCTTAACGATACTGCACTGAAGTTGTTTGCACTTAATCTTTGCTTTTAAAATAATCATTAGTAGCATTTCTGAGAAAGATGTTCAGATCAGTCAGATGAAGGATTATTTTGGCGAGGAGAATTCCAGCAAACAAATGAAACAGGGACCCCTGTAGCCCAAAGCAGCTAGACTTCCTATCAAACTGGAGGAAAATCTACTCTATCACTCATAGCTGAAGGCTGAAGCTACTATGCAAGTCTGTTACACAAAAGATGTGTGTGTTCTACAAACCCCTTTTTCTTTTAGAAGTCTCCCATTCAGGCACCAGCCTGTCCTAACTCCGCTTAGTTTTTTAAACAACTGGCAAATACAGAGCAACAAAGTTCCATCCACTCCAGCTTTAGGTTTAAGGTAGCAGCATGGAGCACAACATTACCTGTGTTATATTAGAGAAGGGTCTATAGAGACCTTGCATTTTGGGGGCAAAATCTGTATAGCAGCCTGCTGCTTGAGCTAGGGATCAATGACCCTCTGTAAAAAATCCTCAAGTCCTTCCTCAGCATGAGACTGTGGTTTTAAAGAGAGATTCTCTTCAGATTCTTTGGGTTCCGATAAACAGAAACTGGGAGTATCCCCCATCCCTCTCACACTGAGGCAGGGACAAGGAACAGCTTCCTGTAAAAATCAGAAGAGCTCTTTAGTAATCAGATGCATAGGTATGTTTGCATTTGTTTTCCAAGGAGATACTAGTATATTTAGCTGTTCCTGTGCTGCCCTCCAGTGGCAAATTTCAGGAGAGACCCTCTAGGACAATTTAAAGGTGCTCAGTTACTATTTAGGGCATGGCTACACTTGTGAGTTAGAGCACATTAAAGCAGCCCCGGGCACCCTAGCTCACTCCCCGTCCACACTGGCAAGGCATGTAGAGCACTCTGACTCCACTCTAGAGCGCTCCTGGTACTCCATCTCGGCGAGAAGATTAACACTTGTTGCGTAGTGGCTGAAACGCCCGGGCATCAGTGTGAACGAGGTGTTGCATTACTGCGCTCTGATCAGCCTCCGGAAACGTCCCATAATCCCCTTAAGTCAAGTGGGCACTCTTCTCATTGTTTTGAACTCGCTGTAGGAATGCGGATATGCCCTTTGAAAACTCCGTTTCTGACAGCCGGCTGCTTATCTGCTCCGAGAAAAAGCAACCATTACTGTGGAATGCTGTGTGTGAGAGAGAGAGGGGGGATCTGCTGCTGTCTGAACTTACAAGACAGCCTGCTGACATGCTCTCAGCCCCCCCTCCCCAAAACCCACTCTCTCTCTCCCCACGTACACACAACACACCCCTGTCACACTCCACCTCACCCCCCCCATTTGAAAAGCATGTTGCAGTTAATTGCATGCTGGGATAGCTACCCATAATGCACCGCTCCCAATGCTGCTGCAAGTGCTGCAAATGTGGCCACACCAGTGCGCTTGAAGCTGTCAGTGTGGATAGATTGCAGCGCTTTCCCTACTGCGCTCTACGAAGGCTGGTTTAACTCAAAGCGCTCTACATCTGCAAGTGTAGCCATACTCTTAGTATTTGTATTCAGCACCACAACTGTAGAAAGCGCTTTACCGAGAGGATAAGGCATAGTCCCTGCCCCAAGGAGCTTACAATCGAGGTTACATATGACACAGCTTGACACAGGGTGAGTGGCCATCTAGCTCAGTAGGGAGTGGGGATTCTGTTTGTCCACAAGCGTAGCCAGCTCTTTCAGTTTTGTATCCAGAGCCCAGACACTGGCACTGCTGAGACACAGCTGATAGCTGGAAGGGCATTCTGGGTAAATGAGAACACCTACTATCACCTTTGCTTCAGAATTTCCCTTTCCAGCATGGACAGAACAGACAGCATTTACAGTGGAGGAGGGTTCCCTAGGGCCCTTTGAACTACTAGAGTGATGCATTTTACCCACTGCTGCAGCTGGCTGGTGGCTACTAAGATATAAATGGTTTTTCATGTCAGAAGTTTTTTGATTTTCTTAAATTAATTACAGCAAAAGAGCATTTTATAACAGAGTGGTGATGGGCTCACCGCAGCCTTTCCTGCATGTCTGAGTCTGAATCTTTCCTGCATCATCTGAGATTGCTTAGGGCACAACCAAGGCTCCACCATCCCTGTCTATCCTGAGCCATTGTTTACGTGTCCTCTATGTTGTTAAGTCCCCTAAGTTTTCCCTCTCTAAGTGCTGTTCAAAGGAGGGATTGTTTCGATCAGCAACTGTGCATGTTCTTCCAGCTGCCCAGCGCAATGACTGTCATGACAGAAGCTCTGGCTTCATTCTTAACAGCGCTCACAAAAAATTGCAGGTAAAGACAGTACCTTAATAACCAGGGCTTAATTTTTAATGAAAGAGGTGATGGGGCTCAAGCAATTTTTTTTATTTTCATAACTGACGTGACAAGCCCAGAGGTGCCGGGGCTATTAACTGCCAAGCTAGGGGTGCTGGGGCTCCAGCACAAATTAAGCGCTGCCAATCACATGAATTCATATTCAGAGATGATCAAGTGAACCTGACTTGACCTAGGATCTTTCTTCTGGTTCAGATGAGTTCAGCCCTTTCCACAGCTCTTGGCCTACACTGATGGGTCTGGCTAAAGAGCTCAGAAGCTTCTCTGCTGGGCCCTGTTGCCAGTCTAAACAGAAAGCACCTGCACAGTTCACTCTGTGGGTTTCCCTGACACTCATGTTCTGAGATTTCCCCCCAACATTTTTGGATAACAGGCCAAACTAACTCTAGCCATGTTGCTTGTGAACACACCAAAGAGTGACTGAGATGCTAGGAGCTCATGTACGTACGTTTGGATTGGCAGAAAGAGACTGGAGGATTTTTAACTCAGCTAAAATAATGTAACTGGTCCATTTATTTACAGTTAATCCACCTGAACTGAACTTTGCAATATGTTGTCTACATGACTCTTCATTGTCTCTGGTTGTGTTACTGCTGGGCTCTTGATAACTACAGGAGAGTCATATGTTTAAAACAAACAATGACAGTAGAAAAAGGAAAGAAGAATGTGGGGAGTTTTCTGTGACCCTGTAATAATACCCCATCAAACAGCCTGAGATTGACACGCTTGCCAGTGATCCCTCAATACTTCTTCCCTAAGGCCTCAATCTAAACCCATGGAAATCAGTTGGAGTCTTTCCCCGGACTTCAGAGGTCTTTGGGAGATGGCGTCTGTGAAAGAGGAATTGGAGAATAAAAAAGGAAGAACAAGATGGATCATCAAACCCCCAGGAGGGAAACAGAGGCCATAAGAAAACAAAAGATGACATTTGTTTATACTTTTTATTAGCATTAGGGTTTAAGTTTATCCAATGTTTAAAGAGTTCCTTTCACAGGTGACTAATCTCACTGAAGCTATGAAGCAAGGGCCCTGACAGCAAAGCATTTTTTCTATTGTGTTAGGCCAATAGAAACATTTATTATGAAAGCTTGGTGCAGGCAATTTGTGTTCAGGGAAAAATGATTTTCACCTTGGTAACTCTTCCAGCTCCACTGAGAATCCAAACAAGGTAAATCCTACCATACACATTGAAGCACAGTCATTTCAGTGCCTGTGGAAACTCATTTCCAAGGAAACATTAATTGCAAACTGAATGGTAAAATAAAACTAAAATGATTATTGTGATGAACCCAACAATCCTAGATTCCTAGGACCCAAAGCAGAGTATGTTTTGCAGATGCAGAAAGTTAATTTTATGGCTTTTCTCACTCAGCTCACAATGAAAACTTGCTAATGGGTTGCTGATAAATGTGAAGTGCACAGTACATAATATTTTTATGATGTGATTATGTCAGCCAAGGGATATGAACACCAGAAAGCAAAAACGTAAAGTGCACCAGAAAGGACAGTATTAAGATGCACTTCTGAGCGGTTCTTTGTTAAATGGGATAGTGGTCTGGGCCCAGTGCCAGGATCTCACAGCACACCTGTCTGTGTGATCCTCAGAAAAACCTGCCTAAAATGAAGAAAACCCAACAAGGCTTTCTTAGGACAATAATGCCACCATGGTTACATGAACTAACACAAATTCTGGCTTGGGGCCTTTCCGAATGCCCTCAGAAGCAGAAGAAAGAGAGATTCTTGACAGCTCTGTGCTAGAATCCTTGCAGAAGGTGAACTCTGCAGTGAACTGTCTGGAATCCCTACAAATCTGAAACACAGAAAGAGCAGCACAGGAGCAATAGAATAGCAATTTGGGGCCTGTTCCCAGTGGGTACAAATGCAAGAAAAAAAATTCTCTCCATATCTCAGCAGTTGTGTATAACAAATATTGTACATCAGTAAAGAAAATTAACATCTGAGGTGACGTTTTGAGCTGCTTGGGATTCAAGATTTGTGTCCATACACTCCAGCTTTGGATCTAGCCAATTAAGAAGAAATCCTGGACCCAACATTATATTTGAAAACTGGTCCCCAGTGATTCTGGCCATAGAATAATCAAACCTAGAGGATCATTCAAAGGAAAATAACACCAAATTCTGTGAGAGGAAGAGAGATCACTGGTGGTTTAGTGAATCAATTAGATTACAAAAAGGTTTCCATGACAGCAGCTAAAAAAGAAGGCTTTGGAATGAAAAAAGAGATGAATTTTTTGAGCTTTTAGGCCCTCTACATAAGCCGAGAGAAGAGTCAGTCTGCCAGTATGGAGAGCAGGTGCAGAGAGGAATGTTGGCCGTTCTCCAGCTCAGACAAAGGTGAACAATGTACCTTCTGAGATGTGAAATCCACAGAAATCCTCCTGGAAAAAATGAAAAGCAGGGGGACACATGGATCAGGGCATGAAGGACTTGAGCTGAAAGAATGGAGGAAACTCTCAGAACATGCAATGGGGAGAACGGTCTCAGAAGGATTTCAATGTTATTCATGTATATAATGAGTCCTTGGTATGGTGCTGAGGGTTGCACCTCCTCGGTGGGAGCTCCTAGATATACTGTGTCCAAGCACTGGTACAACATATCCGTTTGGAAGGTTGCAGCATCCTGCTAGGTGGTTACTAGTGCTGCTGCCAGGACAGGAGAGATCACAGACAGGGAGTGCAAGACCGGGATTGTTCCTACGGCCTGTGCATGGGTAGCCGGCAGGCCCTTAGGATAGGTCTACTATTCAGTGTAAGCTCAGGCTCACCTAACCATCCTTCCATCTACATACACACAAGGGATTGGACCCAGGGCCCCAGAACTCCACAGGGGTGGAGCGTCTGATCCTGAGTCAAGCTGGGACCCAGGGTTCAAGCCCTATTGGTTCACAGTGCAAACACAGTCCCACTGGACTTGTGCTCTGGGAGTCCACCAAAAGTATTCCACAATCCCACAGGGTGCCTTTATTTGTCCTCTGGGTTGTCAAGTTTTCCCACACTGCACTTGTGAACAAAGGGTTTGAGTGGCCATATTTTGGAAGGGCGCGAGGACGTCTGGGATATGGATGGTTAGACTCAGGCCTGTATAATGCTGGAGCTCCAGGTTGACCCAGGGTTCAACAATTCCTAATCTGGGGTTACAAATGAGTGTAGATGCGATGCTCCAGCCCTAGGTTAACAAACCTGCGGTCTGGAAACTCGAGTTCTACTAACCTGGGCTTACACTGCAGTGTAGACATACCCTTAGAGTTAGGCTTGTAGATCTACTATGCTTGGCGGTTGTGCTGACTAATGCTCACTCTGGGTTTACTACTGAAGCACTTTCCTGTGTGATGTGACCACATGGGCCACTGTGTGTGCCCTGCTCCAGCCTGGCACAACATGACAGTGCCAGAAGCTACTTTTTCCTTGTTCTCACTTCCATCGAGAGAACAGAACATGGTGACAGCAAGAGAAAAAGAAAGAATGAATGAAATTCCTCTGTAGAAAAAAAAACTGGGGAAAAAGAAGAGGCTCACACTGGACACAGTGACAGAGCTGCCAATGTCTGATCATTGTCGTGCTGAAAACAAAGCTCCACTTCTGCCACCAGGTGCTAGGAGGAGCAGCTCCCTGAAAACTGTCATCATAGCAATGGATTCAGCAGCAAATATAAAAGATCTGACAGCCACCAAGAGCATGGAACTTGTGGTAGGTGAAAACAAAGTTAGCTCACTGGGGAATGCAAACTGGAGTCTCCCAGCAAAGACAGTGGTTACACTCTGCATTTAAAAGTTCCAGCTCATCAGACAGCTTTGCAGGCTGTTGCTGCAGAAGTCTAGGAGAATGAGCTTCCTTTCCATAGACCAAGACCTCATATGGTCCAAACTGGGGTCCACAATGAGATGTATAGTAACACCATTGACAAACCCAAAGGTGCAGAAGAGAACAGTCTGTTTGGTCACTTTTGTCAAGACATTCTGAATGGCTAATTGGCTCCTCAGGTCAGTCCTGACCTAAAGAATGGGGAAATCAAGTCAAAGACAAACAAGGAGAATGAAATCAAAATGAAGGAAAAGGGCCAGTTCAGAGCCAAAAAACAAAAAGTACAAGCCTAACATCAAAGGAAATAACAAAAAGAAAATGAAGATTCAGAAAAGAAGCAACAATATATTACAAGAAAGTCTTTTGAACAAGGTAGAACAATTCTCCCAGCAGGCTCAGAGTTTCAGGTAGGCTCCCTGTCTGCCACTAAAGTTTATGGCTAAGGATCATTGGGCTCTTCAGTATTAATAAATGTTCATGAAGCTAAAGCAGGTGAACTGTGCAGGTGTAGGTCTCACTACACTAGGTAGCAGTGCTGACTCTTGGATTCACTTGATGTTATTCTTAATAAAACACTTACCTTTGGCATAACTGCATGGGCTTTGTCTCTTGCTCCTGCCTGCACCACAGCATGGCATCTCCAACCTACCCCCTAGTCTCTCCTGTGCAAGGCAGGCTCCATTCACATTGATCAACTTCGTTTGTGAAGAACCCCAGATTCTATTTTGGTAAAATGCACAGTTGGCAGCTCTCATCACAATGGGAACATGATGATGGAGCTTACAAGGGAGGGGCAATTGTATTTTTGGACCTGTCTGCCAGGTCTTCCCCACAAATAGGGGGCTAAAACTCTGTTACTGTTTGGTTAGCATGGAAAGGAAACACTTCCCATGGAAGCTGAGCTATTTACCTGTTGGTTAAAGACAAACAAAAGGACAGATGCTTTTATTTATTGGCATTGATTTTCAGAGGGGTTTAGTTGCTACACAACATGTTATTGTGCTTTTGTACAGTATGAGACCAATAAATAACCAGTTTTTAAAAAATACCAGTAATATTCACCACAGGCCCTGCCACATCAGCTTTTTATCACACTATGAGAGATGATTCTCAGAGAATAAAAAAACCCAACATCCAGATACAAACATGCTGGATTTCCAATCTCTCTCTGGGGATCAGTTGATAGTAAATTACCGCTAACAGTACAACAATCAATAATCAATTGTTGATTAGTTTATCCCAGAAGTAGAGTTATTCCGAACCCCCATTGACTGAAGTGTGGCCTCACGCCTTGATCTCCTATTCTAGAAAGTTCCAGATTTCTCTAGCAACATGTGAGATGTACTGTATAGCATTGGGACTGAACTGTAGTAAGTGGTTGACTACATTTGTATTTGTGGCACCTTAGAGACTAACCAATTTATTTGAGCATAAGCTTTCGTGAGCTACAGCTCACTTCATCGGATGCTGTAGCTCACGAAAGCTTACGCTCAAACAAATTGGTTAGTCTCTAAGGTGCCAAAAGTACTCCTTTTCTTTTTGCAAATACAGACTAACACGGCTGTTACTCTGAAACCTACATTTGTATTATGCATGTGAGCTGTACACTGATCTGTAGCTGGACTGCTACTATCAGCTGTTCTCAGGACGAGAACTGGCTGGATTAAGAAGAAGTGTGTCTGAATGCAATGCGACAGTTCCCCAAAGTAGCCATCTATAGCCATCTACTGAACACTCGCACAGTCTGCAATCATAAAGCTCCTCCTTTTCTGAAGTATGAATGCTCCTGTATTATACTGAATCCCTTCTCACCGGACAGGTGCAATTCTAAGGCTTTAGGAAAGTAATCCATTACCTGTTCCCTTAACAGCTTTGTCTTGGGAGTCATCAGATGGTCATTTCACTGAAAGATAGGTAAACTACTCTGCTTCTCACCCCAGATGTGTTCCCTCCTGCCCACTCACAATTCCATATCAAGAGATTTCAGAGTTCAGATGCACTCTAGTGGTTTTAGATCACAGAAACAATGGACATGCAATAATTGACATACAATTCACCAGAGAGTTCTGAACAATTAGAGCACAGCTGATTTTTCTTGAAGTGCTGCATTTATCCCAATAATGAGCCCATAAGAAAATTTTCTAAGTCTAGGCTCCGGAAACTACTAAAGGACAATTTCTCTTTACATCTGACCCAGTTTGATTATGTCTATTCATTATAATGGTCAAGGCTGAGTATTTTTCACCCAACAGTAAGGTTTTTCATGTAAACAGGAGTTTGTGTTGCTGGCATTTCCAATCTATGGTGCAAGTGATTGTACCTGTATCAGGTATGGAACCAAGTTAAGTACTGAACCTAATAAAGGGACTCCCGGCCAGATATTTAGCTATTGGCAACATTAAAACCAATTACAGATTTAAGCGTCAGGCTCAATGTGCAGTAGGCACAACATTTCTATATAAACTAGGCAACACTGGGAATGCATCTCATTGAAGATACTTTGCTTTATAGTGAAACAAACCATTTCTGTTCTGATGCTTCATAAGTGAGGAAAGAAGCCTTGTCAGGGTAATGAGGTGCTTAATAAAAAGATCACTCAGACATGAAAATGACCTCAAACGCTCTTATTTCTAAGAGGAGATATTTAAAAGCCTTGTCAAAGTTTAAACAAGAAGGTTCCTGGAGCCCTTATTAACTAAGGAATTAAAGATGGGTGAGTAATTGTTAATGAATAAAAGCTGGAAGCTTACCTCAGGGTAAGACCACTCTGGTGAGTAATCTGTCACCATGAACAAGCGCCCGCTCTGCTGCAACATCCCCAAGGTGCCTTGTGCTGTGGCTGCTGAGACCACCTCAGCCACATGCATGTATGCCATGGTACTGGCTCCATTCTCGGCACTGCTGAGCTGCATGCTGGCTTGCTGAGGGCTGCAGCAAGGAATGCACATTTCAGCCTGGTTGTAGGTTGCTCTGTTGCCATCTTCAGGCTGAGATAGCCCGGCACTGTCACCTGACACCAGCTGGTGCCCATAGATGGCATTACTCCCACCTTCTACTGATATGAAATCATTAATAAGATCTGAAAACTGGTTGCTGAAGGAGATGTCAAAATGGTCCAAATTAAGCTCCATGTTGGAGGAGTTGTTTAAGCTGGGATGGGCCACTGGGTAGAGTCCTTGCACCATATTTCCTTGGAGGATAGGGAGATTATTCCCGCTCCTGATACCACCATTGGCCTCGGGCTGCATGTAGTGTTCTGTGCTACAGGCTTGAAGATCCCCTGATTTAAGAAGATTTTCATTCCCTTCTGCCTGCTGGGAGGTCTCCATGGGAACTTCAGCTTCTGCAGTCATAGCCTGGAAGTTTGCTTGGAACTGCATGAGCTGGAGAGAAGAGGTGGACTCTATTCTAGTTTCCACTGTGCCATTGCAATTAGAGGTTGTTTGGGAGGATTCTGTTTTCACATTGGGGATTCCTAAAGTGTTCACAAAAGAGCCACTTGTCTCATTCAAGTTGTTATGAGTGTTTTGTTCAAGAGGGAGAGGTTTGCTGGCATCCTGCAGAAAGAAGCTAGGGGAAGGGGTCTGGTGAACATGAGGACTCTGGACTGTCTGGTTGAAACTGGAAGAATAGTCCTTGTTGGAGTCAATGGCACTGAAGTCCATTTGCTCCAAGGTGGTACTTGGGCTCAGACCGCCTCCAGATGGAAGCAGACCTGATCCTGTTGTAAGGGTGAGAGAATTAGATGCAGAAGTGGAGGAAAACGCTTCTTTGGACATCTGTTGTTCAAAAGAAGTGTCCTCAGTTTTAATCTCTTTAGTTAGGGCTGCACTGAAATTGAACCCACGTTCTGTTGTGGGTGACTGTCTTATGTTGGTACTAATGCTGTCTCCTTTTAGGCCTCCTCCACCATAAGTCTGTCCCTGCTTGGGATTATTAAGAAAACAGTCTGGGTCAAAATTCATGGTGGTTTCTGGAATTTTTCTGCTACCATCCAGAGTTGTAGAGAGCACAAGCTCGTCAGAGACATTGGTGGGCAACATAGACAAGCTCTCTGAACTGCCTGGTGTAGGAAAAGCAAACTTGTGGCCATCTGAGCTCACAGCCAGTACCAGTCCTTGTGCAGCGGCATCTGAGGATAGGAGGTGTTGATTTGGGCCAGTGGTGGGTGACATGGTATACACGGCTTCACTGGTGACTTCTGACATAAATACTGTGGCACTTTGCGATAAACTTCCCATCACCGAGGCAACAGCCATGCTGGAGACACCAGTGACTACTGGGCTATCAGCCATATCGGGGTCGCTATTTAATCCACTGCTGATGGATACAGGAGAATTCTGGGTAGTGTCAGGAACTTCCACCTGATTGGTGGAAGAGACCTCAGTACTGTTTTGATGGAGCAACACAGGTTTTGCCACTTTGCCATTCCTCTTCTCCCGGCTGGAGGTCTTGCCATGACTGTGCTCATTCTTGCCTTCAGAGACATCATTATTTTGTACCTCTGAGTGAGTGCTGTACCCACCTGTCCTTGGTTCGACCTTTGGTGATATGATGCGATGTTTGGCACTGTTACACTTGTGATGCACACTGCTACCTGCTCCTGTTCGAAAACACAAACAACGTGTGCAATTAATGAACTAATAAATGAAGATCACATTAATTGTGCTATTTTCCAATTATGGCATGGGATAACTATACTAGAGAGAGAGAGTCTGTATGAATGGGAGTGTGTGAGAGACAGACAGATTTTAAATGAAGTTAATTTCTTGCCAGTGTCAGATTGACAGCTCTGAAAACTGAACTTCCTTTTACATCCATGAACAGATATGCTATGTGCAATGACAGCAAGCCACACCACCTTCCCCTTCCCTCAAAAAACACACAGCACTCAGTGCTAGCTTTACCCCTGACCTGATCAGACCCCCTCTAGAAATGAGGAGGGACTTCAGGCTCTGTGCCCACTCTCAGGATTGTTCAGTATGTGCCCAAGTCTCACTGTTGGGACTGTTGAGACAGGCCCCTATTACTGATAGCTGTAGTGACGGATTGGTGTGATGTGGGCCACATTCCACTAGGAACTAAGAAAAGACTCCCAGCCTCCCTCCAACACAAATAACACAGACTCATTTCACACAGGCCATCTGTCAGATGGCTTGGTATCCGCTCATGTGGATTGAGTTCCAAATGATGATCTAGAGCTGAAAGACTCCATATCCCACTTCCGTTCCCTCTATCATCCAGCCATCTATGTTATTTTTCTTATTATCTTGTCCAATTACAGTTGTTGGCCAAATTATTAAAGAGAAAGTAAATTAGAACAGAGAAAGCTTTCCCCTCCCAGAAGTACTGTAATATGTAGCTCTTCATATCAGTTGCATTCAGTTCACAGGCTGACAGCTAAAACATTTTGGAGCTTGAAAGGTTTTGTACATTGGTGATTAGTACCACACAGGATGAAAAACCAGTGAGGAAAGGTCATCAGAAAGCAATTCTGGATAGGAGGTTAACCCAGTCATGCCTTTATTTGCCTGTCACGGGATGAGTATCACTTGTTTCTGGGAGCTGCAAAATTAAGCTGGCTAGAGTAAATGATTCTCCCGGTGACTGTCTTTTCACCACAAAATCTGGCACTGGGACTGCTTTTTCTGAGAAGAAAGGCCCATGAATTTTTGATATTTCTTCCTCTAATTGATTCAGTTTTCCCAGAATGAGGTAAGAACCTTAATTATTGTACAGTATAATGACCTAATGGGTAAAGAAACCTTCTCCCCATAGCTAATGGCTACAATTACAACTTCCTTCTTCTGGACAGCATAAAGTGGCTGTGTAGCTGCTATAATTTGCTAAATCTTTTTGTTCCTTGCCCTTGAAGGGGAACTTCTCTATTATATGTGCAAGATCTGAATCAGGTCACCTAAAGTAGTTCAGAACAAATCTTCTGAAACTAAATGCAATAGTAAATCTCTCCATTCTCTTAGGAACAAAACTGAACAAGAACTAGAGAGAGGCTTCCAAGTTGCAATCTTTGAGTGTGACTATAATAAATTGGGGATGTGTGTGTCAGGATGCAAGCTGCTGTAAAGCAAAGTGATACTGTTACGTTACAAAGCAAGCAGCAGACTTAGCATAAGACAAAACATCAAAGGGAAGAATAAAAGAATTCATGTTCAGATCTGCAAGCCTGGATCAAGTGCTGATCCTTAGGGGTTGAATTTTAATCCAAACGTAGGTATTTCAGAGGTCATCAGTCTTACTAAATCTTGATTGTATAAGACGACCGGGGAAAAAAAACCCTGAAGCACAGACGGTATTTTTCTTTGACAAATTTCTCTAAAGACTAATTAATTTACTGTACATTTTACTTGACCAAAGCAGCAAAAAGGGGTAGGGATGAGGCAGATGAGTTGAAAAAGTGAATCACTCAGATTCTCACTTCTTGTTCTAAAGCACTAATATGAGAGAGAATATACCTTTCCTAGCTGTTTCAGGATTCAGAGTAGCAGCCATGTTAGTCTGTATTCGCAAAAAGAAAAGGAGTACTTGTGGCACCTTAGACACTAACAAATTTATTTGAGCATAAGCTTTCGTGAGCTACAGCTCACTTCATCGGATACATTCAGTGGAAAATACAGTGGGGAGATTTATATACATAGAGAACATGAAACAATGGGTGTTACCATACACTCTGTAACAAGAGAGTGATCAGGTAAGGTGAGCTGTTACCAGCAGGAGAGTGGGTGGGGGGGAGGGAACCTTTTGTAGTGATAATCAAGGTGGACCATTTCCAGCAGTTGACAAGAACGTCTGAGGAACAGTGGGGGGTGGAGGGGGGGAATAAACATGGAGAAATAGTTTTACTTTGTGTAATGACCCATCCACTCCCAGTCTCTATTCAAGCCTAAGTTAATTGTATCCAGTTTGCAAATTAATTCCAATTCAGCAGTCTCTCGTTGGAGTCTGTTTTTCAAGTTTTTTTGTTGAAGAATTGCAACTTTTAGGTCTGTAATCGAGTGACCAAAGACATTGAAGTGTTCTCCAACTGGTTTTTGAATGTTATAATTCTTGACATCTGATTTGTGTCCATTTATGCTTTTACGTAGAGACTGTCCAGTTTGACCAATGTACATGGCAGAGGGGCATTGCTGGCACATGATGGCATATATCACATTGGTAGATGTGCAGGTTGCAATTCTTCAACAAAAAAACTTCAAAAACAGACTCCAAAGAGAGTGCACTGTAAGGCTTATGGTACTCAGAAAGTGTCAGTAACACAATCTGAGCAACTTCTAGGACACAACATGCTTTCTAGAGGAAGCTGCCAGCAGAGGGCAATGATGAATTCTGAGAGCTCGCATGTTACAGTGTCCATATTTTTCAAAAACCCATGTTGTATCTTTAATACGTTTGAGGCTTCATCAGTTACTCCTGGATTAACTGTATCTCAAAATTTGTGCCAAAATATTTTTAATGGTTAACTCACAACAAAGAATACACTGAGCCTAGATTAAAGCTGCAATCTGAGAGCTCATGAAGATAAAAAGGAAATAGAAAGAAGTTCAGCATTTCATAGCAGATAACATCTTATTTATGGATTATCCCAGAGACTTTTACTCAGCTACCCAGTAGGGTTTTTATTCTAACATATTGTTTATTCCCTCAAATAAGGGTCATTTTACTTTGCTAAAAGGGTAATTCTCACGCGACAGAAATATTTAGTAACATAGTAGAACTCCCAAATCCACATTCAGAAGCATGGAAAATCCTTTCCAGGAAACACCTAGAATGAGATCAGCAGTCACCTTGAAGAGCGTAATCTGCTGCTGAACAGGGCAGCCCTGCTGAACTACAGAAAAATATGTGAAGATCCCATTTAGCCTTCTCTATGTTGTCTCTTATTTGGAGACATCAGCAGTAGTTTCTTAGCAGTGGCTCACAAGTTCCATTCATAGGAAATCAGAAATTGAAGTGGATCTCTGTATGCAGAGGGTTTCTTGGTATGCATTTGAGTTCTGATTTAGAAGGGGACTTAGCCCTGTTGTCTGCTCTCTACCATAATCAGCTACTCACCCAAGTTGCCGGTGCAAAGACAATTGTGCGTCCGAGGCTGTGGTTTTGTCTGGTGACTATCGAGGATCTGCTGAACAAGCTGCTCCACAGAGAACCCTGAACTGCTGTTCCCATTGCTGCAAGTCCACTTAATGCCATGAACTGTGGAGAGAACAGCAGAAAACATCCATCAGAGGCTAGTCAGAACACAGCAGCAAATCATTAAGAGCTATCCCCCAAAACATGTGAGGCTTCACAGTGCTGTCAGATCTGCAGGATAATAGTGAAGAACAATATTAATTAATAATACTTTACAATTTTCTAGTCCCTTCAATTCAAGGATCTCAACAAGCAGTGCATGGATTAGGCCTCACAACCAGCTTGTGAAGTAGGTATAATTACTCCCATTTTTAAAAAGTGAGCCCCAGTGGTTAAGTGACTTACCCAAGGTAATACAGGAAGTTAGTGGCAGAGCCAGGCATATAATCAAGGGACCCTGACTTAAAGTCCCCTTCACTAATGCCTCACCACCTCTCAGATATTGCTATAGGAGCTTCTAGTGTTCCAGAATTGCTAGTCAGTATCTGGCTAGCTCTTTATTTAACTACTCACAGAGAGAGAGTGAGAGAGAAAACAAATGTACAGCACAACTGATTCAGCTCCAGAAGAACTGGTGAAGATAATTGCCAAGTAAGATATTTATTTAAATAGCTTAAAACACCTGATACAAGTGTACTCCCCAACAATAACAACTATGATGTAACAAAGACCTGGCCTGGGGAATGAGGTTGCAAATTTTACCCACCTTCTTTGCATTCATCTGTCTGCAAACTCCATGGCATTTGTACAGATGGTTTCTTCCTAATCCCATGAGCAAATTTTCAATAATAAACCAGTGAACATACACCAAGGAGAAAAAAGATTTCAGCAGGAAATGAATTTCAGTTTCCTATTGGCAGGGGTTCATTAAACGAGGAGAGTGATAAAAAAATAGTGGTGAGAACTCTCCTGACAATGTATTTAACATTTATTAGAAACTAGTAAGCTGCAAAGATAAGGGATGGCAGTGTCTGTGTTTGATTCAAATAACTGCTCAGGTTTTACAGCAGCATTCTGCTATCTTTTGACTATGTAATGTGCAAGTGGAGTTAAATAGTTTTATATAAAATCACCAACCAACAATTTATTAATGCAACAGGAAATTTTAAGTCATTTGTAGAAAAGTTGAGGGCAGCTTTTTTGTGAGCTTCCCTTGGTTAGTGTGTTAGTCAGGCCAATGGGAGGGCTGAATTGTTGACACGGAAACTAGCTCTTAGAATTATGGCTTCATCCTGGAATTTTTCAGATGCAGAATCTCATATAAAATAGCTTTTCTCAACCTAACGAAATGAGAAGCTACTTTCAGTGAAATATGTTAGAGAAAGGTATTTTACAAAAGTTATTTTCATTTTATCTCCTCTAGTACTTCTCTATGCTTTATATTTTTTGTTTAATGTCCCTTGTGTACTCTAGAATGTGTTTTTAGATTCCCAGAAGCCCTATATGTTGGCAAGATCATTTGCAAGGTGAATCACAGTCTTTTCCCCTTAACTTTGTCCATTCAGCTTCTGCAATTTTTGGTTCAAGCCACTAGATCTTGTCCTTAAAGGTGCTGAGCATTCTGGGACACTCCAGCAAAGAAGGTTCCTTGCAGATTCAAGCCCCCAAAGCCTCAGCCTGGAAACACTGAATTAATAGAATCATATAAATGTCAGGCTGGAAGGGACCCTAAGAAGTCATCTAGCCCATCCCCCTGCACTAAGGCAGGACCAAGTATACCTAGACCGTCCCTGACAGTGTTTGTCTAAGCTGCTTTTAAAAACCTCCAATGACAGGATTCCACAACCTCCTTTGGTAACCTGTTCCAGTACATAACTATACTTCTAGTTATAAAGTTTTCCTAATACCTAACCCAAATCTCCCTTGTTGCAGATTAATCCCATTACTTACTGTCCTACTTTCAGTGGACATGGAGAAATAACAGTTACTAACCTCTTTTGTATCTGTTGTTCTTCAAGATGTGTTGCACATGCCCATTCCACTCTTGGTATCTGTGCACCCAGAGTGCAGCCGACAGAAACTTCTTCACTCTCCCTCTGCTGGTGCATGCCATTGTGTGCAGGTATAAAGGGCGGAGCCATCCCTAGCCCCCTCTGTTTCTTCTTGTTATAACTCTGATGGGTTCTGGAACGGACATGTGCAACACATCTCGAAGAACAACAGTTACGGAACAGGTTATTAACTGTTTTTCTTCTTCAAGTGATTGTCATGTGCATTCCACTCTTGGTGACTCACAAGCTGTAAAAAAAGGGCGTGGGATCAAAATAAAGACTGAAGAACAACTTGTCCCACTCTAGCATCATCATCTGGAGTCTTGAGAAACAGCATAGTGGGAGGCAAATGTGTGGACCGAGGACCAGGCTGCTGCTTTACGTGTGTCTGCAGCAGAAGCTTGTGCCAGAAAGGCCACCAAATTTGATTGTGACCGCACTGAATGAGCTGTAACTCTGATGGGCAGAGTGACATTAGCCAAATCATAGCACATGTGTATATAGGAGGTGATCCAGGAAGAAATTCTCTGGGTGGAGACTGATTGACCTCTTACTCTATCAGCCACTGCTATGAACATCTGGAAAGATTCACAAAAGTGTCTGGTTCTATCTGGATAAAATGCCAAGGCTCTTTCTCCATGCTTGTATGTCGTTTTGGGCAGAGAACAGACAAATAAATAGGCTGGTTGATGTGGAAAGAGAAAACACCTTGGGAGGAACTTTGGATGAGGGCGCAGGCAAACCTTGCCCTTAAGAAAGATCATATATGGAGGTCCCAACATTAATCCTTGCAGCTCCCCTACTCTTCTGTGCAAGGTAATGACCACAGGAAAAGTCAACTTCATTGACAGAAGCAGCTGAGAGCAGGCAGCCAACAGTTCAAATGACAATACTAGGTTTAGATCTTGCACAGGGGAGTCTTGCATTTGAGAGTATAATTTGACGAAGACCTTTAAAAACCTTTTGGACATGATGTCATTGGATAAAACAGGGTGACTGTCCACCTTAGGATGGAACATTGAAATAGCAGACAGATGCACCTTGGTGAAACTAACTGCCAAACCTTAGTGTTTCAGCCATGGTTCTAGCTGCTGCGTGGGCTGCGTCCAGCCCTGCCTGCAGCGATGTTCTCGTGACTAGTCTGCCCTTATTGAAGAGGGAATGGAACTCCTGTCTAGCATTCTCTGGAAACAGCTCCCTGAACTTTTCCACAGAGCCCCATAAATTAAAATCATACTGTCCCAGCAGAGCCTGTTGGTTAGTGATATGCAGCTGGAAAGCCCCGTCGAATAAATCTTTCTGCCAAATAAGTCCATCTTTTTAGCATCCTTTGATCTGGGGTTGACAGGCTGGAGCCCTTGACACGGTTTCTCATTAACTGATGTCACAACTAATGAGGCTGGTGGTGGATGACTACAGAGGTACTCAAAACCTTGGGAGAGCACATAATGCAGTGATACTCAGATCTTAGTGGTTCAGGAGCCAAATTAGTGATCAACATTAGCCAAAAGAGCCACAGTTGTGTGAATCCATTGTTTCATTTACTCTCTCTCTATATATACATATATACACACACACACGCAGAGCTGATGGGGAGAGTGAGACCATCAGAGCAGGCTTCTCCTTGGATGGTACTGAGACAGCCTGTCCAGGAAGCAGGAAAATGCAGTACTGAAGGTGAAATCACTGGCAGTGGTGCCAAGAGATTGGACTCTTGGAAGGACAGAGACACCAGGACTGAGAGGCAAAATAGGTTTCTTGCCACCACAAATACCTCCGGGGTAATTGGCACCAAGATGGTCTCTTGTGGTGCCGAAGAAGTTAATGGTGCCCCTTGCAGCACTGGAGCTGCCTGCCAATTTAGGCATACATTTGAAGGAGGAGTGCTTAGGTTTCAAGTGCACTCTGCTGGTCTCCTCCTCTATCCTCTTACAAGACTTGGGGGCAGATATCTTCCCCTGGCAGGTGCCTGTCTGGAAGCCTTGTACTTCTTCCTCAGTAAAGGTGAGGGAGAATGGTGCCGGGATTCCGCTAACCCTGGAGTTGCGCTTCTCACTGAAGCTGCAACAATCGGCACCAAGTCAGACCAGAACGGCTCCAACCATGGCCTGAACACTGCCTCCATCAGCTGGAATTTCTGCCTACCTTCCCTATCTTTCTTTGTCCTAGGCTTGAACTCCCTGCAAATCTGGCACCTGTCATTCATGTCTGGCTCTCCCAAGCACTTCAGGCAGCTATTATGTGGGTCACTCACTTGAGAGTTGCTTGAAAGTTGGTGACCAGGGCATACCTTGGTACCGTGAATAGAAATACCCCAAATGGGGAAATGACGAGTCCAGAAAACTTTTTTTAAACAGAAAAAATGATTACTTTAACCTTCCATAACTGTTGTTCTTCAAGATGCGTTGCTCATGTCCATTCCATGCTAGGTGTGCGCGTCGCCGGAGACTTTTTCCCCTTAGTGGTGTCCACTGGACCAACCCCAGCACCCCCTGAATCCCCGTGCACATGGGCCGGTATAAGGGTTGCCGCTGGCTCCGCACCATCTCAGTTCCTTCTCGCCGGTAACTCCAACAGAGGGATAGGGTGGGGTCGGAGGCGTGTGTTATGGAAGGGACACAAGCAACACATCTTAAGAATAACAGTTACAGACGGTTATTAACCATTTTTTCTTCTTTGAGTGCTTGCTCATGTCCACTCAATGCTAGGTGACTCTCAAGCAGTGCCCCTGGAGGGGGGCTCGGAGTTCACGGATGTGTTGATTGCAACACTGCTCTCCCGAAACTGTCATAGAAACTGTTGGGTGATGACGTAGTGGGGCATAAAGGTATGAATCGATGACCATGTTGCAGCGCTTCAGAAATCCTGGATTGGTATCTGCATGAGGAATGCTGCTGATGAAACCTGGGCTCTCATGGAATGAGCAGTCACAACTGCTGCAGGCAGAACCTTCGCCTGTTTGTAGCAAGCTTAGATGCAGGCGGTTATCCAGAACGAGATTCTTTGGGATGACACTGGTAGTCCTTTCATCCTTTCCGCTACTGCAACAAAAAGTTGCGCAGACTTGTGGAAGAGCTTAGTCCTCTTGATACAGAAGGCCAGGGCCCACCTAACCTCTAATGTATGGAGCTGATGTTCCTCATCAGGTGCTGTGTGGAAAAAAGACAGGCAGAAAAATTTCCTGATTGTTATGGAATTGCTACATTATTTTTGGTAGGAAAGCTGGGTGGGGATGCAGCTGGACCTTATCCTTGAAGAACACCGTATAAGGGGTATCTGATGTCAGGAGTTTGATCTTGGAGATTCTTCTGGCCAAAGGCCGAAGTGATCGCCACCAGGAAGGCAACTTTCCAAGAGAGGAGCAATAAGGAACAAGATGTCAATGGCTTGAAGGGGGGCCCCTGGAGTTTTGACAGGACCAGGTTTAAGTCCCATAGGGGAAATCGGGTTGTAAACCTGCAGCTAGAGTCTTTCCAAGCCTTTGAGGAACCTGACCATCATCTCGTGGGAGAAGACTGACCTGCCCTGTACTGGAGGATGGAAGACCGAGGTGGCTGCCAAGTGAACCTTAACAGATGATAGAGCCAGACCTTGATGTTTCAGGTGGAGCAGATAGTCCAAGATGGACTGCAGGGAAGACCAAGTTGGAGAAGATTCCATTCAGGGACCAACAGGTGAAACATTTCCACCTAGCCGAGTAGGTAGCCCTGGTGGAAGGTTTACTGCTACCTTGCAAGACTTGTTGAACCTGATTCGAGCAGGCGTGTTCCTCAGGATTCAGCCATGCAGCAGCCATGCTGTCAGGTGTATGGAGGCGAGATTCAGGTGAGGCGACCGGCCATGGTCTTGCAAAATCAAGTGGAGGTGCCACTGAGAGGTCTAGAAGCCTGAAGAACCATTGCTGGCATGGCCATGCTGGAGCTATCATGGTAACCTTTGCCTTTTCCCTCTTGATTTTTAGGAGGACCTTGTGAACCAAGGGGATTGGTGGGAAGGCGTACAACAGGCCGTCTGCCCACAAGAGCAAGAAGGCGTCGGAAAAGGAGGCCTCGCTGGGCCTGTGCATAGAAGAGAACCGATGGCATTTCTTGTTCTGTCTGGTGGTGAACAGGTCCACCTGGGGAGTCCCCACTTCTGGGGGATAACACTGGTGACCTCCGGGTGAAGAGATCACTAGGGGCGAGAGTAAAGGGACCTGCTAAAGTGATCCGCCAATGCATTCCAGTCTCCTGAGAGGTGCAACACATCAAGGTGAATGATGTGCTTCACGCAGAAGTCCCACAGTAAGAGGGCCACTTGACAAGGCTGAGGATCGAGCACCCCCCTTGCTTGTTGACGTGAAACATCAAGGCCATGTTGTCCATCAAGACCAGCATGACCTTGCCTGAGAACAGGGGAAGAAACACCTGGCAGGTCAAGAGTATTGCCCTAAGTTCCCTGACATTTACATGCATGGACAGTTCTTCCTGGGACCAGAGACCCTGGGACCTGAGTCTGCCAAAGTGGGTCCCCCACCCCAGGTCTGAGGTGTCCAAACTAAGGTTACTGTCAGACAGAGGGCAGTGAAAGGCACCCCCTTCATTACAGAATGTGGGTCTCTCCACGAAGTCAGAGAAGTTAAGACATGCAATGGAATCATGAGATCAGAGTCCAAGTGGTGCCTGTCCGACGCCAGGCACATCTGAAGGGGTATGAGGCGTAACCATGTGTACTGCACCACACAGGTACATGCTGTCATGTGACCTAACAGCTTGAGGCACACCTGGGCAGTCGTAAGTGGGTGAGCTGTGACCCAGGTAGTTAGATTGGACATAGTTCAGAACTTGGCCTCCACAAGGTAGGACTTGGCGGAGTCAAGCACTGCCCCAATAAACTCTGTTCTCTGCACCAGGACCAATGTTGATTTCTGTTTGTTTATTAACAGATCCAGAACCCGAAAGGTGGCCCGAACTATGCCAATGCTTGCAGAACCTGAGCCCGTGAAAGGCCTTTGATCAGTCAGTTGTCCAGGTACGGGTAGACTTGCACGCCTCGATGGCCGAGGTTTTCTCTACATTATATAAAGTTCCTACTCTTATATTGAGAAATTTATTTTGCAGTGAAATATTTCCAGTTTCTCCCACAATTCCTTGCGACGGCAGTGAAGTGTATGTATACTACTGCCCACAGAAAGGTCTGCTTTAAAGAACTATGTCAGCTCACTACCGCTGTTAAATCCAGTGATGAGCATGGTATTACAGGGCGCAAGTCTGATAACTGAATCATGTCTCATGGTTTATGTATAGATAACGATTTGTCTGAAGCCTGAATCAAGCAAGTTGTGAGCTGCAAGCTAAGGAACACAGACAGCTTTATAGCTGGATACATATGGTAGCCTATTATTTCAGATTCTTCCATTATAATAACACAGCATGGATCAATTGCAGGAAGCAGGCAGGAGCTGAAGCTTTTGATCTTGAAAATATCTGTAGCATTCCTAAGTGAGATCTCCAAACCCTGAGCTTTCCTGGGGAACATCCAAGTTTCACAGTCTGACATCATCGTATCAAGAGGCTACATGTTTTTCTGGGATTGCATTTCTCAGTGATCTCATTGGCTGTATTTTCTGATCTTTAGCTCTTGGAGGAGCCAATGAGGCTTCAGGCTTCTGCTGACAGGTGGCATTTAGTGGAAAAGTTCCATCTATAGCTTTACACTTGCTGATTGAGCAAGGTTCCAGCTCCAGACTCTATCCATGTGCTGTGACTCTTCTGGTGCTTATACTCCCCCTTATGTTATGAAGGTTATAAAATGAAAAGCCAGTCAAGGGTGACAGACTGAAAGCAGAGAATTTCTGGATGCCTAATTTAAATTACCTACTGTCTTGGCACATCCAATATGCAGATTGTCTCCCTCCCCCTTTAAAGAAAAAACTCTTATTAGATGGTGAGCTGTTAGTACTGAATATCAAATACTATCAAGATGGCTTTTAACATGTCATGCTCGGCTTCCCGACACATAATGAATCAGCGGGAAAGGAGATTTCTATAGGGAAAAAAGTGCATTGTGAAAGAAAGGTTAATAAAAAACAACACATGTCCCTCCCCTTTCTTAAAGTCTTAAAAAGTTAAACCACTTTAAAAGCATATTTGATTAAATTTAAGGTCAGAATGTGGACATCAAAAAGGATGCAGCTAAATTCTGCAAAGTATTTTAATTCTCATTTCTGTGCAGATTCCTTTTGCACTTATTTATAATTTAAATAAATCCTGCAAACAACTCCAATATTCTTCCCTTCCCCTCCAAAAAGTGCTGTTGTGAAATGTATCCAGAAGCAGCTGCCTTTCAGCGGTGAGTGTCCTGTTCCCTGACACACTGCCTCTGTACAGCATGTTAGAAACCTGTGGAATCAAAGTGGCTAAAGATGTATAAGGGAGTGGTGTTTTGAGAAACAGAGAACTGGGGCTGGTGTAACATTCATCATTAAGCATTGCAAATGGAGATGCTAACAGAAATGCCTCAGGCCTGTTCTGGAAGAGGGAGGGGTCGCTCCTCCAAGCATCTGCCTTTTCTGTTGTGGGGAAGGAGAGAATTAAAATGACCTTCCAGTATTGATTCAATAGCTACCCATTCATTAGCACTGTCAGGACCTTCTTTGGTCAGCAGCAGCACAGGGAAGCAAATTATGAAACAAATAACTGGCAAAAAGGAAGATCAGAAGCCAAAGGAAACTTAAATAGGGACAGAACTTACCTTCCTAGTTTCACCCTAAATCCTGGCAACCTCCACCTTCCTTCGCTGCCGTTGACTATGCCACCAAGCCCACTCCCCATCCCCAGCGCACACTTAGGTTTGAGACCATTGTAGTTGTCTTTCATGCCTCTGTCCTCTCCCCACACATCCATGCTGTCCCCAAATCTTACAGCATCCTCCCCACAAAAGATTGAAAACCCACCTATTTCTTTCTGTCCTGAGAGATAAAACACTCATCCATGCACTGATCATATCCCCTTTTGATTACTGCAAGCTCTTCCGCTCTGGCCTCCTTGAGCAACATCTCTCCTTGGGGCCATCCAAAATCCAGCTGCTAAAATTACCTTCTTCACCTTTCAATCTGACCATGTCACCCCCTTTGAATGCATTACTGGTTTCCCCTTGCTCACAACATGCCCCCACCATTTTCCTGATTCAAATCCCACCAGAGCACTCACTTCTACAATGCTACCAAATACTAACCCCATGCTAAATCCCCCTCTGTCCCAACATTAAAGAAGTGATTTAGATCAGGAACCTCTCTCATTACATACCTAAACTCTTCTGCCTGGGTTTCTCAGAGTGTGTTCTGCCCATCTATCCTTTAAACTATAATCTCTTCAGGGAAGGGACTATTTTTATTTTTGCTCTGACAAGTGTTGAGTACAGTGCTGGCACTTATCAAATAGCCACCAGAAAAAGGTGGACAGTTTGTAATAAACAAGGCCAGATCTCTGTTTACTGCAGGTAAGAACGCTCCCAAATCCTCATTCTGGAGCATGTTCTGCTGTTTGATAAAACCTGACCTACCGCTCTAAATGCCTGGCTTTTAAACTACTTAAATGTGCCTTTCAGGTGCATAACCAGGGATTCCAACTACCAGGAGGACGTCATCAAAGCCAAACGTTTGCACTCTGCCTTGCTCTGGTTGTGACCTATTATGGAAGGGGCGTTTATTCTTATGATAATCAGAATAATCAGATAATTCTTATGATTATCAGCCCATGAAAAGAGCAAATCCCTGCAGACTTACAAGCATGAAATCTGCAGCATCAGCACATACTGCAACCTTTTTGGAACTGCTTGTTGAAGTACCTGTGTTGCCTGTCAGGCCGCCAGCGCTCCTGATGCATCCACACACCATCTGGGTTGGTGGCAGAGTAGCATGAAACCTGAGTTCAGCACAGAGAGGATGCGCTTGCGGTCTCACTGGCATGGGGCAATGGAAAGGTGCTTATTGCATACCTTTGCAATGCTTCTTATAACTTAGCTCACAGAGCAGCATGGACCCTTTGGGGATGTGCATTCTTCCCATCTATCAAGAAGGGACAAAGCCTGATTATTACTAGCCCAAGCGGGCAAGTTAGGGAACCGAGACTTGTGCAGCTTTACTGACTGCTATGGCAACTTTAACATTTAACACTGGAAGTTCAAGAACTGCCCAGAGAACAGCATCTAAGATCATGGCCTTAAATTGTTCTCCCAAGCAATCTACAGATACTACCTACAATAAAAAGTAATTCTTACTAAGACTTCTTGTTTCTATCAATGTTAATCAGGACAAAGTTGTTATCATTGAGCCAGTCCCTTTCTCAATACTCAGAATTTCATACCTGGTTTGCTAAAGCTCAGTTGGCAGGGACAGAACAAATGTTCAAACACTTAGCTCACAAGAAGTGAACCAAACTTTAACTACTTAGCTAGTATTTCACGACTGACCAAACTTCTGGTTTTGGGACAGCCAATTAACTTTCATATCTGCTTCTCAGACATACACAGCACAAGGACATTTTTCAAGGTATGGCAGGCTGGCATTTGAGAGGGAGATAAAGTTGGTGTGATATGGCACTGAGGACATTAGAGAGGAAAATGATTGGCAGCAGCCAGAGGCCCCCAGGCCCTTTTAAATTACCCGGGCCACTGTTGTCAGGCCTGTGGTCACGTGACCTAGCGTGCTTGCCAGCATAGCTTTTAGTAATAAAAAGTATTATTAATATCTCCAGTCATTTTAATCAGTGAATATTCGTATTGGCGATCTATGTTTCTTTAATCAGACCTTTATAGAAAGTTTATAGTTATTGTTTTTAACTTGTTCATGTGAGTCTGAATTATCTGTAAATTCAAGGTGGTTGCCATAGCCTTAGTGTGGTTAGCCCCTTCTCTCACTGGAGGCATTGCCAAGTAGCTTTAAGTCTTTGGCACACCAGGAGGAATTGGGCACCTACCAGGAGCACTGCAAAATGAGCCCACACAACAGAAACTTTGGAACCGTCCAAAGTCTGTGAGGTACCCCTCTCCTGTTCACACATCATACAGGTACTAAGCCAGCGCTGAAAGGGGGATTACACACCTTTTCATCGTGACACAGGCCAAGGGTCATTTAGGTCTCAAGTGGTTTAATGCTACCCTACATATTTTGTAGCTTTCACTTTAAAAAATGATTTTATAGAAACTTTTTTCTCACCCTTCCCAAGAAAAAAGCCCCCAGCACATCTGAAGGAGAAAGCTTCATCAGCCAAAGATCTCTCTGAAATTCCCATAGCTATACTCAAGCACAAAATTGACTATTACCTCTTCAGGTCGTTAAATTGTATGTAGTCATCCACCTTTGGCTCTAGTGCAATCATACTGGTTGAATCCACCTCCCACCTGCTCACCATTCTCTCTCCTTATAGTCAGACATGTATTCCCTTTTCTCATAAACCCTTGTCTTCTGCTCTATCCAAGAGCCCCAAATAAATCATCAAGCTTAATCTCATGGCTTCTTCTGTTTCCATGTATGGCACCATAACCCTCGCATTTACTGTTGCTAGTAGGATACTTCGTGTATGTGCCAGTGACAACTATGATGGGCCCTGATGCCTACATCAAGTAGTGAATGTCACAAGAGGCTACAACCCTCCGCTAGCTGCCATCACAGGGCATAATCTCCGATCCATCTTTGTCCCATGTGTCAGGATCACAGGGGAAAGAGGGAAGTTGGATGCAAAGGCTGACTACTATGAGCAGTAGCGCTGTACGCCAAGCTATTGATGCTGAAACTATGGGCTTTCTTCATAGCGGCATGTGTCATTACAGCAGACTGAACATTTTAATATTTTTAAAAGCCTCATTTAGTGACAAACTTAAAATAAAACTGTGGCCTTGGAAAGACTTTGGGGCAGGTCAGGACCAGACCTGATCTCTGTGCCTCATTTCCACCTCCGGTATGGATTATTGCACTGTATCTCTCAGCAAAGACAAATGAGAGCAAAAACTAGTCTGAACAAGCCCGTCTCTCCCAATCAGGTGGAATGATTTTGCTGGTCTCAGCTCAGTTGCTAGAGCGCTATTTCTCTCATCAGTGACTGCTCCAGCTGGCATAAGAAGCTGTCAACTGAGAATAACAACAAATGTGCTTCTCATCAGCATTGGATGCAGTGAGGAGAGTGTCATCAGGTGGATTGGCCCCAACAACTCAGGCAAGGAGGAATGGGACAGAGCTCCTCTTCTGTGCCTCGCAGGCATGATGCATTTTAACTCTTTGTGTCTTGTAACTCAGGTTAAGAGGAAAATTTCCAGTGCTGTCTGCTCTATGAAGCAGATTTTCAATAGAGCTCAGCGTCCAAGAATGCCCCCTGCTTCCATACTGAGAACAATGGAATTCCCTCTCTGCCACCCCACTGAGAACAAAGCCAGCTGCTGGGTTCTGAGTTCTTTTGAAAATTCTGCCCCAAACCATGCCTGCCTGAAGAATGGTGCTCCCCCCGCCCCCACATCTGAAGGGCCAGATTTCCAAGCACTTTATGATTTCAACACCAAATGTAGGCATGATCAATAGAAGAGCTTCATAAACGGTCCTAATTTCCTCACGTCATTTGGATTCGAATCCCAAACCGGCCTTCCTAACTACGATTTCTGAACTCATTAAAAATGTCCGAAATTTGTTGTTTTATGCTAAGAGATGGGATTACCCATCAAGGATGTTATCTCTGGAAAATTCCACTAGAGCAGCATTACCGAAACTGGATGCTGGCCTCTCTGGGAAAGGAGATCTGTCCAGGGGGTCGGGAGGAGGAACATGAAGGAGAGGGGTTCTGCCGGATTTTAATTTTTGAAATTCAGCTTTTCTCTCCCCTCTTATGACATTACTGGAAGAACATGAGTGGAAGTTGACTGAGGAGGGAGGGGGAAATGATTTTTATTTAGAATTTCTGAATAAATCTTGGGTGCCATTTGAGCTAGCTGGTGTTAACTCAAATTCCTGACTAACAACTGGAAGAAAAGGTGTTTTGTTAATGGTTCAAAATCCCCCTCCTTCAGTTAAGGGCTGAGAAAGCTCCTGATCCACCTCTCTGAGCCATACAAGAAGATGTCCAGTAAGAGCAGAGAGTCTTAATAAAAGGGGGAAAAGAGGGGAGAGCGAGTGAGCAGAAAACCAACTTTTTATTAAATAACACTTTCAGATCTGTGTCTGCCATAAGGAAGAAAAAGGAACAAGCCCATTTTTTTTATTTTGTTGTTCCCTGTACAATTCCCTCAGCTGAAGGGACTTGACCACTTCCCTCAACTCCTTGTTTCTAAAGTACTCCCATTAGAGAAATCTGTGCTCTATGGCTGGGGAGAGCTGCTCTAGGAAGCTGGGTTGAAGCTCTCCAGCAGCCAGTGCTGGGCCTTACTCATCTCACCTACACGAGTTTTACTTCAGTGCAATCTCAGTGGAGTTACTCCTGATTGACAGAGGCATGATTGAGAGCAGAATCAGGCCTATAGCAGCTGCCCCTTGAAACCTCCCTTGGAAAGGGATTTTCCCCAGGATTCAGCAAAGGAGAGCAAACAACTCTGCATGATGGTATTCAGGCACTGAGAGCAAAACTCATTCTGGCTGTGCCAGCGGGTACAATATGCAAGTACCCAATTGCTCTTGGGCCAAACAGGCCCACATATACAGTCAAGATGCTATATTTTTTTTTACTGAAAAAACAGTGTTTTCCAATACTACACACGTTTCATGGGCTTGGCTCACGCTCCTAATATAAATGAATGGTGTGTACAAGTAACATTTTACGAACCATTAGGAAAGGGATAGATAATACAACCAATATATAGATAATCCTGCTATATAAATCCATGGTATGTCCATACCTTAAATTCTGCCTGCAGTTCTGGTCACCCCATCTCCAAAAAGATACATTAGAATGGGAAAAAGTGCAGAGAAGGGCAACAAACATGACAAGGGTCGGGAACAGCTTCCGCGTGGGAAGAGATTAAAAAGACTGGGACGGTTCAGCTTAGAAAAGAGACGACTCGGGGGTGACATAATAGATATCCATAAAACCGTAACAGCACAGGGAACGTGAATAAGGTAGGGTTATTTACCCTTCACATAATACACAAACCAGGCTTCACCCAATGAAATTAATAGTCAGCCAGTTTAAAATAAACAAAGGAAGTATGACTTCATAAAGTGCACAGTCACCCCGTGGAAATTGTTGCCAGGTAATGTTGTGAACACTAAAAGCATAATAAGATTAAAAAAGGAATTAGATAAGTTCAGGAAGGATAGGTCCATCTATGGCTATTAGCCAAGAGGGTCAGGGATGCAAGCTCATGCTCTGGGGGTCCCTAAACCTCTGACAGCCAGAAGGTGGGACTAGACGACAGAAGATGAAACAAATCGATAATTGCCCTGTTCTGTTCATTCCCTCTGATGCATCTGGAATGGGTTACTGTCAGAAGATAGGACCATTGATCTGATCCAGTATGACCATTCTTATGTTCTTGATGCTCATCAGTCTGTTGAGAGATACAGCTTTGCACACACCATACAATGTAGAGGTTTCACTGACAGCTTTTCAATCTTGCTCTCTCCCCTGTATTTTCACTGATGCTGAATACACACACCTGTGAACTACTGACTGGACAACATGTTGATTTTGAATGTTATACAGTGCCCTGATATGTCTTCCTCCTTCCAGTGATTCCAGTTTCTAAGCCCCTTCCCCTTTACAGTCTAGCACAAATATAAACACAGTATCAGCAAAAGTGAGAAGTTGCCCTATTACTAGACACCCAAGTTCTGATTTTTAATTATAGCAGCAAAGCCAGGCAGGAAAGAAATGCCTTGCCTTTGGACTCTGAGCCTCATACACAGAAGACATAAAGTATAATAAGAGAGGAGTCCGTGACTAGCTAAATCAAACCAAAGGAGGTCTGGTTTCTGGAAGAAATTGACTCTCTCAGCTGGTCTTTGCAATAGGCCCAAATCACCATATCATCTGTGACAATTCTGCCTTTATGCCTGTGGAGCTGTTGGGTATTGCCCTGAGACACCATAGAGGCTAGATCTGAAACTACCCTAAGAATAGGGTCTAAGCTAGAGGCTCACTTCAGTTATTAAAGGCCCCCAAGGAGAGAGACGTTCTATAGTGTGTTATTAAAATAATGGATTTCCGAAAACTTGTTTACTGAATATAAACAGCTTAGAACACAATCCAGCTAACTGTGGGCCACATGGGTATGGGTGTGTGTAAAGCAAGCTCTCTGTCAAGAAATCCTAATAGTGTTAGGATCCTATATTAATCCTTATATTAAAATATTGTTCCATACATTAAAAACAATCAAAGCTATGTAAATTATAAAAGGATTTCCAGAATTCTATTGGCTTTCACAACTTTGCAGTCAAAGTGATACCGGCAGACAGGAACAGTAACCCTCAAGAAATAATGACTCCCTAGACAAATGAGACCAAATTCTGCTCTCAGTCACACTTGTGCAAACCTTCTGAACTGCAGTGGCCTAACAGAGCAGAGTTAGGCATTTGGTATTTATCACACACACTATTTTATTAAACCCTTTGGGGAGCCTTTCCTTAAGGTGCTTCCAAACAGCACAAACAACGAGGAGTCCTTGTGGCACCTGAGAGACTAACAAATTTATTTGGGCATAAGCTTTCATGGGCTAGAACCCACTTCATCAGATGCATGGAGTGGAAAATATAGGAGCAGGTATAAATACATGAAAAGATGGGAGTTGCCTTACCAAGTGTGAGGTCAGTCTAACGAGACAATTCAATTAACAGTAGGATACCAAGGGAGGAAAAATAACTTTTGTAGTGGTAATGACAGTGGCCCATTTCAAACAGTTGACAAGAAGGTGTGAGTAACAGTAGGAGAAAATTAATATGGTGGAAATTAGGTTTAGGTTTTGTAATGACCCAACCACTCCCAGTCTTTATTCAGGCCTAATGTGATGGTGTCCAGTTCGCAAATTAATTCAAGTTCTGCAGTTTCAAGTTGGAGTCTGTTTTTGAAGTTTTTTTGTTGAAGATTTTCCACTTTCAGATCTGTTATTGAGTGACCAGAGAGAATGAAGTGTTCTCCTACTGGTTTTTTAATGTTATAATTCCTGATGTCAGATTTGTGTCCATTTATTCTTTTGCGCAGAGACTTCTAGTCAACTGTTTGAAATGGGCCTCTCACTTGGTAAGGCAACTCCCATCTTTTCATGTATTTATACCTGCTTCTGTATTTTCCACTCCAAGCATCTGATGAAGTGGATTCTAGCCCATGAAAACTTATGCCCAAATAAATTTGTCAGTCACTAAGGTGCCACAAGGACTCCTTGTTGGTTTTGCTGATACAGACTAACACAGCTACCACTCTGAAACCTGTCACCAAACAGCAGTGTCCCAGTGGTTTGAGCATTAGCCTGCTAAACCTAGGGTTGTGAGTTCAATTCCAGAGGGGGCCATTGAGAGATCTGGGGGCAAAAATTGGGGATTGGTCCTGCTTTGAGCAGAGAGTTGGACTAGATGACCTCCTGAGGTCCCTTCCAACCTGGATATTCTATGCTTCTATGACTTTCCACTAATGCTCTTTCCAGCCAGTGAGAATTTTTTTGGCACTGGCCACCAGGTGGCACTAACTGATTAGAAAATGAATTCCTCTTTGCTTTCATGGGAAATGAAAGCCTTTGTTGATTTTGCTTCATGATATTCTATAATCATCAAGATTACAGTCCAAGAACAAAAATCCCACCCCCCAATAGTGAATGTTTTGGTCTTTGACCTGAATAATTAAGAGAAAACAAGACTTCCCGACACAGTAATTGTTCATTAGTCACGGGATATGTAAATGTCCAGTAAGTACCAGGCACATGGGAAGTAATGTGAGCTAATTGTCAAATGAGGTATTGTACCTAGGTAATACCTGGACTGAAAGAAGAATGTCAGAGATTGTTTTAGTGGATTTTCTTTTGACGATAACTTTTTTGTCACATTTTCAGTGGCCAGTGCTTTTTAATAACATATTGACAGAAGACAGGTTTGTTAAAATATTATTAATAAAGAGTGTGTTTCATTGAAAACATCAGGCCTTCTTGTTCAGCTGTGGAGCACAAACAAGAAGAGTGAAAGAACAACAACACAAATACATCTCACCCCCTCTGCCCACTCCTCCACCACCAACATCCACACATTGAACATATTCCACCAGCTCTTTCAAAGGTCCCATCTGTGTTTTAGTGAGTGAAGCCATCATGAACTCAGGACATAATCCAAACCAACAGCTAATTTATAAGCATCTGTAACTAGGATTATTTAGGAAACCACCTGGGGGACACTCTGCATTCAATAGCAGTCCACAATCCAGAATGCAAGGCTAACAAGAAACAGAAATAATTTGAAGTCTTGCCAAATATAGTCAGTATTCAAAATAAAGAAATAATACTGGCACCCATGTCCAAAAGACTTTACAATAACTGATACTGGGCTAATATTTGTCTGTTTTGGGGACTGTTTGGTCTAGTGTTCTTGGTGGTATTGCTTCATTATTATTAACACCCACTTTTATACACTAGGTTTATTACATTGTAATAGAGCTAACTGGTATCTAAAAGATTGCCTAAAGCTCTGGGATGAAGTCTGTGGTCACCAGTTTTGCTCCTCTGGGACAATGGAACTTTCTACAATACGGGTAAAACTTGTCTGTGCACGAGACAGAGCTTCCTTGGGGACTGATCCCAGATTGTGGAATGAACTTCCTCAGGAATGCACAGCCCTCATCTTCTGCTCCAAGTAAAAGGTACATTTCTTTGGCCTTGCCTTCTCTAACATATACAGACAGCTTCATGTGTATATATGTATTAGATTAAAAATATTCCAAAATAAAACACTCCACTGCACACATCTCCTCCCCCTGGGGAGAGAATAAAAGAACAAGCATGTGACAGATATTAGTCACACTATTAGAAGGAGCTCAGATTCTACAGTAATGAGGATGGCATAAGAACCTATATGGAATAGAATAACAAGTATTGTAATTAAATTTGTATTGTTTTTTCATAAAAATAACGAACAGGTGAGACTTAGGCCAACCAAAAATATCAGTTCTGTGA
Organism: Eretmochelys imbricata; assembly: GCF_965152235.1. Taxonomy (NCBI): domain Eukaryota; kingdom Metazoa; phylum Chordata; order Testudines; family Cheloniidae; genus Eretmochelys; species Eretmochelys imbricata. The sequence goes on along the minus strand of NC_135589.1, from coordinate 23,507,377 downwards.
TACTGATAAAAACTGAGATTATTAAAACTGGAACTATTTTACATATTTAATTTACTTTTCACATTTAGGTCAGATGTGACTACATTGTTAAGCTTTACTTTCTGTTTATGGTCACTTTCTGATTCTCCAGAAATAGTCCTTTGTAGCTGCATTTCAGATTTCTAGCATAGCAGCTGTGGAAGTTTCAAATTCCTCCATACTCTATTTTAATAGATTTGGGGGGTTTTAAGCATGAAAACATTTCTATTTGTATAGAGCTTTGTAAAACCGCAAGACCACCCCCTTGATCAACTGAAGAAAGTCTACATTTGGGGTCTGAATACTTGACAGTGGCTCTTTAAATCTGGTATCCTCATAAAATGTAATGACCAAGAGGAAATGGGAGTACCTAGCAGGCTTTTGTATGGATGTCCACAGAAAATAGATTCTCGTTGGCTATCAGAATTATCAAGTTTTGAAACTGAATTTAACTTAAGCCTTTTATTTAATCTTCAACTTTGACACCGGTAGTCCCTCTATCTATCCCACTCCCTCAGCGTGTAAGCCCCGCCACAGATTTGATAGCACAGACAGTGCAGTCTGTGGCGGGTCCCAGGTCACTACCAAAAGCACTGGGGTGTTTCATTTACAGAACCAGAATTGAGCATGTCCAGAGAGAATCGGTGGACGCGGGGATGAGCACGATATTTGTGTGTTTGATTGTATAAAGTGGTATCTTTTTATGCTCAAAGAAATAAAGTTTCAAAAGTTCCATGTACAGCCTGCAGTTTCTCCAGCTGTGGCTGTGTGAAGGCAGTATTATTAATTATCACCACAATAGTCAGCTAAGGGATAGAAACATCTGATTTTAGAGACCACATTTTAGTTCTTAGTTATAGTGGACATGAAACAAGGATCAGAACTCAGAAATCATCAGCTGCAAGCCTTCAAAGTCACGATTTGCTGGCTGAGAGAGAGAGGAAGCCAAAAGGGAGGAGAATTTGGAGAGACCCCCCCACTGCCAAGCTGGCCCATGATTTGCTGATCATATGGTGTGTATATACACAGAGTTCTGCTGTGTTGAATTCTGCCCCAGTATTTTGTCTGTACCACCAGATGCCTCTAAGGACATCTGCTGATCTGTTCAGAGAATCCTCAAATCAAGGATAATAGGGCATAAGAGGAAAACAATTGAGGGCAATGCCAAGCTGAGGGCCAGGCTTCATCACAGACATATAGAAATGACTTACAGGTGTCTCAGAAACAAAACTCCCAGAGAAATCTCCTGACACATTATCAATTCTCATTTTGTATAAATGTCTTACAGGGGTCCCATTCCAACAGGTCTCTTCAGAAGAAAAACATTCCATATGACACTTTCAGTTCAGGAGACCAACTTGTACTCTGCCATCTCTAAGATACAACAGCTGTGTTATCACCAACAAAATGACTTTAGTAGATAGTTTTGAATATGTCCTTGTATTTTCTATCATAACATTTCATTGCAGTTTTAATACCTGGATTTTTAAATGATATGAACAGTACCTGTATTTCTGATCTCCTAACTCTAGATGGATTCATCCATCTAAAGATTTTGAATAGCGGATCCACCCCCACCAAACTTGCCTGAATTCATCTTAATGAGATTTTGCAAAGTGATGTAACCTAGAGGGAAATACTGAGATAGTCATTGGGTTGAGACCTAACACATCACTAGGGATAATCCAGTTTGACTGAACAACCATGAACTAACATGAATGCCCAGCTGCAAATGCAGATAACTCAACTATCAGAACTGGGCCCGGGATCCCAAATAATAAAAACTGAAGTCAGCTTGATTATTTCAGTGTGTACAGTCTCATCTCAGTAATTTTAGTAAGGGAAATCAGCTGGAGATTTAAATGGAAATAAAATCCTCAGAGCATTTCCAAGCGACTATTTACCCTTCATGGATGTTCAGATGGGTTAATTTCAATCTCTTGATTAGTTCGCAGACCAACTAGATTAAAACAAGTTAACAATGTTTCCACAAAGCTCTTGGAGCTGCCGGATGGTACTGAAAGGGCCATTTTTCATCCGTAACCTAAGATTCAAGCCCAGATACAGAACAAGGAGAGGAGCATTTCTGCAGTTTTGTATGGAGCACGTTGTTGAGAGAGAGCTTGTTAAGGGGCCAGCAAGAAGGACCTTTTCATAATGGCCAAGGTCACAGCACATCCCTGGAATCATACAGCTGATGTGAAGTCCAGGGCTTGGAGTCTGTGTGTACTGAAGCAACACCTCTAGTACTTGTCCTTGCTGATGCCCTGACTGAATGTAGGAAAGTCACCACAGGGAAGAGAGAGGAACCAAGTCAATTAAAAAAAGACTAAACCTGAGTGAACCCTCTCCTACCAAAATCCTCATCCCAAAGAGACTCACGTGGCACTTCAGGGAAAAAGGTTCATTGTTCTGGCTGACGTTCTCTAACCCTCTCCTTCCCGCCCCAGCAGCCATCTGCCACTTTATTTTCAGCTCCCCTGGCACATATCCCGCAAGAGGACAGGGTTCCGGCCTCTAGCTGCAGCGGCGTTGACTCTGCTTTAGTTTGCATTAGTGCACTCTGATTTCCCCAGCGCCTTCTTTACCCACAGGGGTAGGGGCTGAACAGGATCAGCTATGTGGAGCTCAGTATTAAAGGGCCCACAAGTAACCATCTAATATTCATTACAGAATCATCAAGCATAATTGTAATGTTCCTTTTCCACTTGTCTATGATCTGGAATGGCCCTCTCTCTTAGGAAGGAGAGTTCTCCCCAGTGTGATTTCCCTTCATAGCTCTGAAGTAAAATCATAGTTACAGGAACTATAAAATCCTACCCAAAACATCCCTGTGGAGATGGTACATAGTCTCAGTAATTAAACTTCAGACTTCCGAGTGCAGCCAAGCTCTGTCATAACAGAGCTGTTTTAAATGTGGGATTTAATAAAATCAAAGCTCATCATAGAAGCTTGAGTTTCAAAGGAATAAAACAATAAGATCTGCATTATGCAACAGGTAAAAAGGTGACTGCTTGCAAATTAGACTCTCACTTCACCACCGATACTATGCACAACATTTTGATTAAATCACTGACAAATCTGCTTTAGGGCAGAGAAATTTGGAAACATCAGGAAACCAAACTGTGAAGTCTTTGAGAGAATATGATTTATGTGAAAATGTGATGAAGTTAATGGGTTTGGCATCAAAATTTCATGGCATGCTCAATTTTGGAGCCAAATCGGACGACTTCTTGGCAACAAGTACCCCCTACATTCCCTGAACATAGTTAGCTGTGCCCTCTATGTTTGCCAAGTCTGATCGAAATCAAAAGCTTTTATTTTAGCTACATTTCCAAGGATGCGTTTCCCAGGATGTGCATCCATAAACAGAGACGTGTATATGCATACACACTGAATAATCATGCAGAACTTCACTCTTCCCTCCTGAGACATAAAAGAGCCAAGTATTATTAGATTTATGGCTAGTTTGTCGTAGTTTTCACATAATTTTCTTGATGCACTGCAGATTTTTGAACAGGCTGTCACATTCCCTGCTTGTTAGGTATTAAGATTTTAGTCTGATCTCAGCCACACCTTGAATTTCAGTGCAATTTAATCAGTTCCTGGAGTCTTCTGATTAGCGTATCTAGTCTTCCCATCCTGTAATTTGTGGCCTTTCCAGCTAGCTTTGTGAGACAAAGGAAAAGAAAGCAAGGAAAGGGAAGGAACTGGGTCAAATAAGCAACTATCACATTCTTGTTTCTTTGGTGTATGAAAGGAAGCAGAAGCTATAAGATGGGCTGACTGGCACTCACACTAGGTTCAGTGATTGTACTGACATATAGAGGAATTTATTAAGGGCATCGTGGGCCTTTTTCTTTCCATGACCCCTGTAACAGGGTAGCTGGCCCATTAAATGAAACTGGACTCAACTCTCCTGTTCCAGTCCAGGTGCTCCTAACTGGACCAATTAAGACAGTGGGGCAGCACCCAGGGGCTGTAAGAGTCCTGGTGTGAAAGCGATCAGGAAAGTCAGAGCAGACTGATTCCATCAGGAAGATGAGAGGTGCCAAAGTGAGAAGGTGGCTCCTGGGAGAGGGCTGAAGGCAGAACAGCAGCAAGAGGGGTTTGCTGGCTGACATCCCCAAGCCAGAGAACCAGGACTAGAAAGGGCTGAAGGCCAGAGAGAAGCAGAGGGAGATGCCTGCTGGCTCTAAGCTAGAGAGCAGCCGTGGAGCTGACTGATGTCTTCTTGCCAGAGACCTGGGCCCCAAAGGAACCATAAGAGGGCCAGAGGGAGTGATGGATTCTCCCCTGGCAAGGATGGTCCTAGCAGAGAGGCTGTAGGAGTTCTGCTGGATAGAGTGGAACTGCATCCTGGAAGAAAGGGCCAGGGTGTTTGTCTGGCAGAGGGACAGAGGAGGACTGAGAAAGAGTCCAGATATGGTGAGAACAAAGCTGGGTTTTAAAGATTACATGCACTGGAGTGGGGGGGTGTGTGATATGGACTATGTTTTGTGATTTTTGAGTTATAGACTTTTTCACTGTGTTTTGACAAACTATGGATTATGGACTACGCTATAAGCTCATATGGAGTTACTGGGGCCTCAGAAGGGAAACTGAGGTGAGTGGCCACTTGCAGGGCTGCCAAGAAGGGGCACCTGGGACAAGACCACTCATTTACAACCCCCCAAATATTTCTTTTTGGCCTCTATTCTCATAGGTATAGTGCTGAAGCACTGCAGAGATCTGCGTCCCACCTGATATGGACTCCTGAGAACCCAAGTGCCTATCCTCCCCACAGTAACAAAATAGTCTCAGAGAGCTGGAAAGTAATGAAGAAATTGCACAACCCTAGAGTCAATAATGATGCAGACCAGATAAGATCACTGTGTGGCCACTTACGCTAGGAAGGAATATTCCTGAGGGCTAAGCCATAAATCGGCATCTTTTGTTTCATGTTTAGCATACATTTTCCCTCTGATTGTTTTGGGTCTGTCAGGACACCAGCACCCTGTTGGAGGAATCAGAAATAGTGGAATGGATTCCTGCAGGGTCAGCCATTAGTGCTTAGCTTCAGTATTATGGTTGTTGAATTCATTTTCTCCTCTATGGTTCTACTTTATACCTAATTTCTCTTTCTGATTGCAAACAAGTCATTTGTGTGTATTGGGACATATACTCCTGGGAATGGGACACAATGTAATCTTCTCAAGTGACATCTGCTTCAGCCCTCGGTGGAGTGTGCTCTGTTGTAGGTGGCACAGAGCATACAATTTATCACTGTAAATATCTGAAGAGAAGAACATTGTGCCAGGGTAGCTAGGATTCCCGCTGACCTGATCTCTCTACATTTAGGAGTTTGCAGCACACACAAAACACCAGTCTACATTAAGCATCATAACCTATGCTAGCAGGAGAAGTTTAAATTGTATATCACAGATATAGTGCAGTGCTAATTGTATTCACTATCATACACTTATCTGTAGACCCCTGCAATACCCTGCTAAAGGGATGAATCAGGGCTGAAAAGACATAAACCAGAAAAAAGAAAAAAACAGAACTGATCTCTCTCACGCAAGTTCCATTGCCCATAGATTTCTGTATTTAATTTGCTTAATTAAAGAAAAAGAAGAGTCCTCAGTGATGCTGAGTTAGTCCCTAGGCTGTCTAGTCCTGATACAATCTAAACAGAACCTCTGCTGTTCTATTATTGAGAAAGGAGAAATTTATGATCTCAATGGGAACAAGAGAAACATTTCCAGCTGAATCTGAATGACTCAGACATTTGTCTGTGTGAGGTACTGTTTGATAGACAGATTATCTGCATGAAGTGACAGAGCTTGCTCTGTAACACCAAGGAGAATCAAGAGTCTACCTGATGCCAATGGAGTTACTCCTGATTCACACCAGAGCAGGGGTCGGCAACTTGCAGCATGCGAGCTGATTTTTACTGGCACGCTGCTGCCAGCTGGGGCCCCGGCCCCTGGCCCCACTCAGCCCGCTGCCTGCCTTGGTGAACGGAACCCCAGGCCAGCAGCGGGCTGAGCTGGGATGGTGGTTGGGACCCCGGCTGGCAGGAGCCAGCGGAACCCCAGACCGGCAGTGGGTGAGCCACTGCCGGTCTGGGGTTCTATCTGCCACCCTGCTCAGCCCACTGACGGTCTGGCGTTCCAGCCGCTGGCCCCTTGCCAGCCGGGGTCCTGGCCATCAGCCCCGCTCAGCCTGCTGCTGGCCCGGGATACCAGCTGCTGGCCCTGCTCACCTCGCTGCTGGTCTGGGGTTCCAGCCGCCCGGCCCCCTGCCAGCCGGGGTCCTGGCTGCCGGCCCCGCTCTGCCCGCTGCCAGTCTGGGGTTCCATCGGGGGCCCCTGTAAATGTAAAATTTATTACTGGCACACGAAACCTTAAATTAATGAAGACTTGGCACGCCATTTCTCAAAGGTTGCCGACCCCTGCACCAGAGTAATGGAGAGCAGAATTTGTCCCTCTATGCTTATTCTGTACTGTACTGTCTTTCCTGATAATGGTGTTAAAATATTCTGACAGTAAAAAAAGCATCCCTGTTTTCTGATTGCTCAAATGGTGCCCTTCCTGACTTTGGGCAGCAGCCTGCCAGAGCAGAGCAGTTTGCCCAGCGAGGTAGTTATGGCCTAGTCAAACTGGGCTCTTCAGTCAAGCTTGGCTATATCTATGCAAAGTGTATTACAAATTACCTCCTTCAGGGCACTAAGGATTAGACTAGTGGACCCATCTGATCTGACCTGGCCACTTAGGTGAGAGTCACACTGCTGCAAATATATAGATCACTTTGCTCATTCAATGAATTCACTGGTGTGGCACGTAATTCCTACAGAGCTTTACACACATGACGTCACTGACTGTCATTAGCCCCACTGGTGAAGTAACTCTGTGAGGCCACACAGATCGTCTGCCGCAGAGCCAGGATCCGAACCCAAGTCCTCCTGACTGCACTTCCTTGCTCTTCCCTCCAGAGCACACTGCCTCCCAAGACAATCCCCACACTTTATCGACCAGCTCCGGACTCTCTTATTCAATAACAGGGCAAATTTATGGATGGACATGAAGGCTCAGTCAGAAAAGTATTTACTAATTTATCATTTTAACTTTGTACTTGGGCTAAGAACTTTTGCCAGGTTTTATTTCAGAGAAAATTAAAAGTCTCATCACAAACTCCTGAAAATGAACTTCCTAGCACTAGCACCAAATCGACCTCCATCCCAGCTTTGCTGAGTACCCTATAACTCCTATCACCCCACATGAAGCTGTCAGAGTATTAGTATCCCTTCACTAGACTCCTATCCATTGCAGTCATTAGCTTGCAGCCCTGCAAGTGAGGTCTGTACACAGACTGTGACTCAATCTCCACTTGTTAGAGTGACAGGTTAGAAAGTATCCCTCTCAGCCCATTTTTACAGGACAGAATCTCTCAATTCCAGTGAACATTCGTTACCAGCAAACTGCACGAACACTTGTTAAAAACATGCCAGGTTCTACTTGATGGCACTTTCCTTTCATTTGTAGCCATTGAAGAAGATATTGTACTTCAGGGCAATTCCAGTGCTGCAGAGGGTTCCATGGGGCTGCCTGTGTGCAGGGCACACTTCTCTGTGCCACTGCAAGCCTCCTAAGCAGCTCTTTCCTTAGCTTGCAGAAGTCTGAAAAACAGTTACTGACACTCGTCCCAAAACAATCTAGTTTCTAGTTATTGTTCAGCTAGTATGAGGGAGAGATGTCAGAATTCTACAATGGAGCTTGCAAGGTCAAAACTAGTTTCAAACCAAAGTCTCCAATAGAGATGAGCAATAGATTATAGGACAAGATTATCCTTAGTGTCATAGGGCTGAAATCAATAAAGTTTGATCACTAAGGGGGATAGCTCTTCTTTTAATAGCTGTTTACATCAGAAAATTTGCACCTGAAAGATGCTCCTGCATGGGGCTCCTTGCTGATAAAATTAAAGTCAGTTCAATAAAAGCTATCTGTAGGCAACAGCAATCCATGTCAATCTTAGATATAAAATGCTTCAAATGCTGAGTAGCTCTTGGGGAAAGACACCTGTAAACTAGGGGAACTGTAAGGGTTCAGAGGTAGCAACAAGGTCCCTGTAGGTAGGGGCAGGGAGGCAAGGTAACGGGTGAATTTTGAATCTAGGATAAACTAGAGGGGGGAGAGGGGGACAGGACCAGATACTTTTGGGAAGGTCTGGAATGCCTTTCTGAACCGTTCATCACGTGGGGAAGACTGAGATTGCACCAGGTACAAGTGGGGATAGATGGTAAGAGGGGTTGGAACTGGGTGGTTTGGACAGAGGATTTGTCACAGAAAGGTCACAAGACGGTAAGTTAACATCTACGACGTACATAGACCCCACCCTGAAAAGCCTCAACACCAAAGGTCTGCACAGACACTGCACTCTTAAACATTCTGTTCCCCAAAATACCTCATGCAAGCATCCCAAAATACCCCAGCCCAGGGAGCAGGCTTTCAAAAGTGCAGTTCCTTAGGGGATCACAAAATGGGAAAGACTCTGAAGTTTCCAAGGACACCTGGGACTTGCTTTTTCTCAATTTTTTTTAAATTTGTATCCAAGTTTATTTTGTGAATTATCAGAATCCCAGACCAGGCAGTTTGGACCAATCAGTGTTACTACGAAGGAGAACTCAGGGGAAGTTATCAAAAGGGTGCCATTTCCTTAGGTGGGCATTAATTGTATAATTGAACTGCAGGCCCAAATCTCATGTAGTCCAAAGAGTGAGTGCTCAGATTAGTGCCTGCAATTCATTTTATGGGTACAAAATTTGTGGATGCATGCTGCACCTGCAGAAAGGGAAGCCCAGCCAGGCCTCAGACTAGCTGGACATAAAACATCTAAAAGTGGGGAAATAGTCTCCAGATTGTCCTTCATCCTGTAATGTGTATAGTACATTCAATGTTTAAATAGGCCAAGCCAGATCACTGTCTGCAATGGCTTCCATACTTGGAGTTTCTGCAGGAACATACAGAAAACAAGCCCCCTACTGCCCAGTGCAGCTGGAAATCCTCAAGTACTCACACATCGGTTTGAGCTGTCCAATGAGTTCCTCTTTCGTCCATTTTGCCCATTCCTTCTTGTCTGTGTTTATTGAGCACAGGATGGGACCACATGGTTTTCCACAGTCCTCTATGGCAGGTACATTCAGGTAGTGCACCAATACGATGTCAGGGTTCTATAGGGAGAACAGGAGAACAATTATAAATACCTGGGGCCACTTCTGTCTTCTTTCCCTCTTTGCGATTAGGTAGCTTTATCTTCACTCTATTATTTATTCAAAATTCAATCTCAGAAAAAAGCCAGAATTCATTCCCATTTTGTACATTAATTCCCTAAGACCACAGCCATTCTATAAGAGGTTGCAATGACAACACATGAGACAGAGTTCTTTGCACACAGCAGCCTCCCTCCTGAGTCCCTTTGCTTGCAGTCTCACTGTTATCTTTGTTTGCTTAGTACAAATCCTTTTCAACCCACTCCAGTATCAACAACTGCAAGCCTCCTCCAAAAACACCAGTCACAGCTGCCACAGAACTTGCTTTGGTTTAAGAGGCACATGAATCATTTGCTCGATCAAATGCTTTGATCAGTTTTGGTTCACCTTAGAGTATTTGAAATATACATGAGAACATCAATAAGAGCCACACTTTCAGTAAATTTGCAGGAAAATGGAGGGAGAAAGTCAAGGAAACTGACAATATTACACAGTGCCCCTGAGCATAGCTTCCTTTCAGTCAGGCCTGTAATTTCTTGCCTTTTGAAGAATCTTGCATGCTTGTGATGAAAAGATCAAGCCGAAGAAATTTGGAATCGGAATAGAGAACAACTCTGCAGAGCTTCTGTTTAGGAGTTTTTTGAACAACTACAGGGTACCCACTCCTGCAGGTTTGTTTAATGCCCCATTCATTTTCTCAGCTCATATTCTTCCCACAGGAATTGAGGGAAAGAAAGAAAATGCAACCCCTCTTTGATGCACTGCAGGTCTGCCGCAGCGACACAGACTTTCCAACTAGGAAACCTAACAGAATGTTGATTACAATGTTGGTAAATGAATCATCTTAACAACAACACAAACAACCGCTGTAGTTTCCCCACAATGTCCCAAGGAGATTGTACAATAGATAATAACAAGACTGAAAACTTGATTTCTTTCCCTAAAGTAATTTACTCCTAAGTTCACAAACTTTAATGACTACTTTGGAATTATTTATAAAAATAAATAGGATAATGGTCTAATTAAAACTCTAATGTTTCATTAATGCTGTTAGAGACCAGCTCCAAATTGGAGAATGAACACAAACTGCCACATGTCTGCAAAGGCTGTACTAATGGGAGTCAATTTCCTACTGAACAGAGAAGAAAGAATGAGAGCAACAAATAGACTCCAGTACCAAAATGACAATTTACTAATGAACTTGCCTTGAAAATGGATCATGAAGTAAATAAACTCTCATCCCTCTGATGGGCAAGAATCCTGCAGGCTTGTGATATCTTGCAGATGCTCAAGATATCACACTATTAATTTCCTGCCATTCTGCTGAGACAGCAAACAAGGATGCTACCTGTCCAGTAGAGTTGGGACTAAGGTCACCACTGCAATTCATGCAGCCATTGAGAACAGCCTGGTTAAAAGATGACATTCAGACACCAATCATCTGTGCCAGATATGAGCCAGTGACATAGCAGTGAAAGTCTCTGTAGCTTACTATCTCTTGTGCTACCTAGGCTTAGAGCTGATTGGAGAAATTTTGACTGAACCATATTCCATTGTAATATATGGTTTCATTAAAATGGAAGCACTTTGTGAAATTAAGCTAATTCTGGCAAAATTCCATTTGGGAAGAAAAACATGAAAAATGGGACATTTCAACATTTTTGGAATGAAATGTTTCAATTTTTTGTTTTGGAATGACGAATTTTTAAATGCTTTAAAATGTGTGTTATACAGTCAAACTTCCATTGACTTAAACAGGACCAGACTTAGGTCAATGCTGAGCATTTCTGAAAAATCTCAGCCTCAGGCACTAGCTGTGTGCTGACAGGCTGTGTTTCTATCCAGTTATTGGCTGGTGTATGACAAGCCATATCCATGATTATGGAATATGTTTCTGTGTGGGTAACTTTGTTAGGTGGCATAGATATATTGGCACAGCTGTTAGACTTGAGATTCACACACATCAAGCCATACTGTCAGGAAAGGGTCATGTATGATCTGTATTTGCACAGCACGCAGAGCTTGTTTCTCTATGATATTCACCCCATGTGGCATCACCCACCACTAAAGCATCAAGTACCAGTGACATCAGACACATCACAGACGAGAGGGACCCAGCAGGATGCAATGACACTATGGTGAAGACAGACACATGAGCTACCACTGCAATTCACAATGCCAGCAATTCCAGCTTTGGAGACTGTTGGAAACAAGCTGAAGTTGAGCACTCTGGGAAGCTGGAATGTGGGCCCACTAAGCTTGTTTTTAGAATAATGACATGTCACCTCAAGACTGGAGGACCTTCAGGTAAGCACTAGGACAGCTGATGAAATGTAGATAAGATACAAATGCACACCAGTGTTTTGGGATCCAAGCTACATGCCAATAGTTCAGTGAAGGTTCTATCACCAAAGCTCTGCGCTGCAGAACAAGAGCAGAAAGGTCTCTTTTGATAGGAAAATAGTGACTGATTCCAATACCTGCGGAATTCCAGCACCTCAGCCTTCAAACCTGGGTAGTACTTTAATGACCTGCTGCCCAACCAGCTGCTGATTTCAGGGTTTACAGCTCTTTTGAACATTTGAGGTGATTTTTATCATAAATCACTTGAAGGCAATTTTATGCAGTTAGTTATCAGTGGAAAGTTTTACTGGTTTTTCCCTAGGCATTTAGTAGCTATTGAGATCTGCTCTATCAGCTGTATGTGATAGTTATAATAGTGTCACTGATCCTCAGATATACTGTTGTGATGGTCATACAACTAACTAGACTAACCTGTCATTCTGAAACAGTGACAAATGGGCTGGGAGGTGCCACTGAAAGGAATGCAAATAAAATGGACCGTGTATCCTGTTGTGGGATCTTCTTTCTACTGAACAGAGGAATCTCAATCTGCACTGCCAGCTCTTGATGGAGATTAACCTGCCATGAAAGATTAATCACCATCACGTGCCTATGGACCTGGTTCTCTCTTTCCCTGGTTTTACACCATTGTAACTGTACTGTCTTCCCTACCGACAGCGAGATCAGAATCAGGACATAGGGCATGGGGTTTCCTGAATGAGTGTCTCAGTCTGTTGTCAGCCATCTATCAAAAATCAAACTACAAACAAGGAGTTCACAGGACACTACAGATGTCAGGAAAGATACAGGGATGGGATGTTTACGTAGGCAGCTCTCTCTGTGACTTTCAGCCTTGAAGAGATGGAGAATCACTCTGTTACCATATGGAAACTGCTGGGATCCACAAAGTCATAGTGGAGTGGCATCCTCACGCAGCCCCCTGTGCGTTGATACTGCCCCCCCATACCTTGGCTGATACTGTCCCCCCACACCTTGACCCATTTGTTAAGTGTGGTCACCGGGTGCCAGGCATTGTAAGATGCGGTCCTGTGAATACTGCTCTACTACCGTGACACCAACAGAGAGAGAGGAGTTTCCAGCAAACCAAAGGACTCCATGGGAGTTGTATGTGGGAGCCTCGGTGAGCCACACATAGCTCTAAAGCCACAAGCTAGGTAGCACTGATTTATACAGCTTAAGGAAAGCTAAGTGCTAAAGAAAGTGCCAAAGACATGCAATTAAAATTAGAGTTATTATTTATTGTTTTAAATGCCCCAACTCAGAGATCAAGGCACACGTACAATACGAAACCTTACAAAATAAATTAATAATAAATAATAAACTCTTCTCTATTTAACCCATCTGGGCTTTCCATAAGCAGTAATCAATAACTACCTCAATAACCACACTGCCCTCCTAAACCAAATTCTCTCAGAAAACAGATGGGCTTTGCAGAATGCCTGGAAGGTCAGCAGGCTTGGGGTCTGACAGACCAAACAGGAGGGAGAGCGAGCCATGCTCCCTTCAGGGAGAACATGCTCCCTCCTGCTCCTTTCATGGCTAAACTAAGGAAGTGTCAGCTCAAGCGGCCCCAGCTAATCTCAATTGCTGCAGCATCCCACAAGCAGGGGGCATCTCTCAGACAGCTGGGGCCCAAAACATTTGGGATTTTAGAGACAAACACACACCTGCAAATGAACTGGCAGCCAGAGTAGACTTCAGAGTTTAGGTGTAATGTACATCCTAAATTAAGAATCCACCCTTCCTGCCAAGCACAGAGGGAGGAACACAGCTTTTAGCCACGGGTGCTACTAGGATATCCAGAAACACCAGGAGAGCCAATGAACACTTGCCATGGAATACTTCCCCAATGAAGTCTAGGCTATTTCCTCCAGTTGCCTCCTCAACCTGTAAGATTTATCAGACTTGTCTGGGTTGAGTCTTGATCAGATAATCCTCCAAGCCCCAACCAATGGACGAGATGGTGATATGAAACTGGGCATCAACATTATACTGAGGACACCACAGCCCATGTTCCATCATTAATCCTCTTAGTCATGGATTAACATATTGGTATATCAATTACACCTAGCTAAAGGAATTGATAGGAACAACCACATTTTTCCCTTCTTTAAGTTTATATTCACATTTCTTTTGAAAATTTGGATTCCATCTACCAGGAAGGGATAAGACAGTGCCATCTACCAGCCAAACTAAGCTTCCTGCATTCCTTCTCAATGGGCCATGGCATTTTTTTGTCTGCAGCAATATCGAAAATAATTTGCTTTAATTCCTCAGCTCACTACTAGCTGCAGCATCCTTACCAGAGGCACAGGAGAGCCATGTGTCAGTACCTCTGGGATGCTTGAACCTGTTCCACTTTGGATCCTGATTATGTGTGTGGTTAGCTGACTTGCCAGGGAAACAGCACATCTGAGGCTGCGTAATGAGGGATGTTAGCAGAAAATGCTGGAGAATGTATTGGTTTAGCATGATTTAGTTTTCATAATTACAAGAGACTTGGGATTTGAGAAAATAAAATCCCTTTGAACAATAAAGCATAGCAACCTCAGTGAGTGTTTTGTGTGTTCAGATCTTAGACAACTGGAGGTGGAGAGTATGTCATGGGCCAATGGCAGCTAACACGAGCCACCTACAATCTGCTTAAAGTACCATGTTTATTTCATGCCTGTGGCTAATTTACCCCTCTTCTGAAATGAATGCCACAGTGGTGCTAGAGAGGTCTCCTCTGACAAGCTTGCATCCAAGTGCAGAGAATTCTACTGGCCTAAAATCCAGCTGCACTAGAAGTAACCCTTTAAGACTCTCATGTTTGAGGGGGAAAACAACAATAATAAAAGGGAATTACAAAAATTAAACCCCAGCAGCTAATCAAATCCTCACTCAAAGCTCCTGAAACAGCAAGGAATAAACCCACCCAAAAGCCAAGTGGCAGAAGACTGTTAAGCCACAAACATCTATTGGCAATGGCTCATATCTCACAGATAATAGATAACTTCAGGGAAATCGGAAGTGTGCTGAAGAAGAATAATGTCCAAGCAATCTAGGAGATCCTTCCTGTCCCCTGAGTGAAGAAGGACAGAAGATCTGGAAATGAATTGCTGGCTAGGTAAGTGGTGTGTTGTGGAGGGTTTTTGTTTTGTTGGTCATTGGTCCACTTTCTTTCAGGAAATGGGGCTGTATAGTTTGGATGGCCTCCACCTCAGTAGAAGGGGAACCAATCTCCTTGGGGAGAGGTTGGCTAGAGAAGTTAGGAGGGCATTAAAGTAATAACAAGAGGGGAGGATAAAAAGCAGGGAAGATAGGAGCACTCATTTAGTGCAGGATCAAGGTACTGAGGATAAAAATCAATCAAGGAATCAAAGGTCACGGAGAGAAGAAATTATTAAATTGCATATACAACAATGCTAGGAGCCTGGGTAATAAAGAAGAGGAATTTGAATTGCTCATCTATGAACATAAATTCAATCTAGTTGCTATTACTGAAAACTGGTGGGATGATGCACACTATTTGAATGTTAACATCAATGGTTATAACCTATTTACGAAGGATCAAGAGGGCAAAATGGGGAGGGAAGTGGCATTCTATGTCAAAAGTGGCATTATCTG
The DNA here is from genome assembly GCF_965152235.1 of Eretmochelys imbricata. Taxonomy (NCBI): domain Eukaryota; kingdom Metazoa; phylum Chordata; order Testudines; family Cheloniidae; genus Eretmochelys; species Eretmochelys imbricata. Next base: position 23,492,136 of record NC_135589.1, on the reverse strand, counting down.
TTTCTGAGTCACTGGTAACTCAGAAGAAAATGAACTTGAATGCTTATGGATCAATGTCCTAACAGATAAAGCACAAGATGGAGCATTAGCTGGTGTCTGCTACACACCATCAAATCACACTTGGAAACAGGTTGACCGACTCTTTATGCACCTATCTATAATGTGTAGGTAAAAAGCTGTGTGAATATTGGGGACTTCAGTTTGAGGGACATGTGCTGGAGGTTTCATGCAGCCAGTACTAACACATCCTTAGAATTCCTAAAGATTATAAATGTCAATTTCCTAACTGAAAAAATGTTGCAGCCAACAAGGGGGGATTCTATATTCACAGAAAAAGAGGAACTGACCACAGAATGCAAAGTTAGTGGTAGCTTAGGTACAAGTGATCATTTATAATGTGCAAACAGAATAAATTCCAAACCAATATATATATATTTGGTGCTTTAAAAGGGCCAATTTCACAAAGCTGAAAACAATTATGAGCCAAATCAGCCAGAAGAAATAAATTAATCAGAAACATGTGAATGATAACTGGGAACTGTTTAAGAACACTTTACTAGAAGCCCAAAAAGCCATAATCAAAGACGATCATATTAGTTAAAAACCTGACCTGGTTCACAGAGGAAGTGAAGGCAGCTATACAAAAATAAAATATAACAAATGGAAAAAAAGGGAAGTTTATAGTAATGAATATAAGTCAGAAGTTCAGAATTGTAGAGAATTGATAAGGGAAGCCAAGAGACACAAGAAGAAATCTATAGCCAGCAGAGTTGAGAACAATAAGGAGTTTTTAAAGTATGCCAAGAACAAAATGAATCCTGACAATGGTATTGGTCCATTACTTAGATGGAAATGGTAGAATTATCAATAATAATGCAGAAAAGGCAGAAGTGTTCAATACATATTTCTGTCCTGTATTTGGGAAAAACACATGATGTAATCATATCATCTGAAAACTCTCACCCCTTGCAGGTTCCCAGAGCCCAGGCTCCAGCCTGAGCCCAAACATCTACACTGTAATTAAACAGCCCCTTAGCCCAAGCCCCGCAAGCCTGAGTTAGCTGACACAGGCCAGCTGTGGGTATTTAATTGCTGTGTAGAGATACCCTATGAGAACCTACTTAGGGAAAAATATTTGGTTATGAGCTCTTCAATCTAGCAGAGAATGATGTAACACGATCCAATGGCTTGAAGTTGAAGCTAGACAAATTCAGGCTGGAAATAAGGCCTCAATATTTAACAGTGAGCGTAATTAACCATTTATAAAATTTACGAAGGGTTGTGGTGGATTCTCCATCATAGACAATTTTTAAATCAGGGTTGGATGTTTTTCTTAAAGATATATTCTGGAAATTGTTTTGGGGGAAGTTCTATGGCCTATGTTATACAGGAGGTCAGACTAGATGATCACAACGGTCCCTTCTGGCTTAGGAATCTATGAACCTAGGAGTCTATGAAGATAAGGGAGAAGAGTTTGTAATGTTGAATGCTGCATGGTAATTTTCCATTAACCGCAATGGGAATGGAGGAGAGATTCTGGTGAAGTGAATGCAGCTTGATTTAGAAATAACTTTTGACAACAAGTCAAAAACAAGAAGCCATTAGTCTGAGGATGAAAAGGCAACTGAGCCAATAGGGGAATCAGAAGGTGCACTAGCGGCTAGGAGTGATTGATGTACAGTACAATACTGCATTTATCCCTAATAATTTAATCTGTATTATGCCTGGGAGCTGGAACTACTTTATTGCTACCATCAGAAACTAAATGTCAAGTTTCAGTCATTAGTGAAGTTTAGCTTCCAAGATGTGGCAAGTTTCTTTTTCCCAGAGAAGCTCTTCAGAACCCTGCGTTGAGTAATAAGAAGCTTTGAAACCTGAGTCACCCTCTGTGCACTCACGACTTCCTTGTCCTTTCTGACACAATCCCCTCCCTTCTTATGGCTCCCCCACATATACTCCAAATTAAAGCCGATCAGTTCTCAAGTTGGTAATATCAAGCCAAGGAGGTATATTCACCTCTTCTATTTTTTTCTGCGGTTTACATTGTAAAGTGCTAAATATCAATCCTGCTTTCTTCAATGGCAAGAAGGTATGTGACAAAGACAAAATCACAACTAGCACCAATGAGACAATGGCAGTGGATGGGCAATGGGTGGTTTGGCTCTCTCTGAGCCCGATGAACCATGGATTGTTTATGAGGATGAAAAAACCCCAGGCTCCTCTTCCTTCCAGGACGAAGGGGTTGATTTCTGACCATTTCACTACTTACAAAACTTCAGGAAAACTGTTTTTCACCTGCAGTCACAACTCACCTGCAAGAAACACACCAGGGTTCAGCCAGAAAAGAGACCTGCCATGTACATCTCAGAAGTCTTATATCTAGTCTACAGGGAAATCCTACATAAAACTGTGGCCAGCCATCAATATGGAATTTAGAAAGCTCTAGAAATAGATACATAGCACAGCGTATTCATTGATCTTAATGCTCTGTATGTCAGCAACTCCACACAGCTTTCTGCTCACTGGAGTCACAAAGCCTCTGCCACCTGCCATGTCAGAGCAGTAAGTCTGCCTGGCAAGTGGGAGCCTTGCACACACACTGCTACCGTCTCTGCAGATCCAGATGGGGGCCCTCTCAGGAAGGGGAGGGTAATTTGTTGCAATATCTCTGGTTTTGTGGCATAAGCAGGAGCACATTACAAGAAATGGTTAAAAATGCAAAAGGCTGTTAGTTTTGATAAAGAAAAATGCAGCTGCAACATCTGTTTGACTCTTGTTTGCAGCTTCATCAACGCTAAGTGGTCAATAAATCAGACTGGCATGGCGTTACGTTTCTTCTGTGGCTGAGTCATTAATCTAATGCCAGTTCTCATGAAAAATGAAGGAGAAAGGCTTGTGTTATAGTGAAAATGTATACACTATCCAGAAACAAATAATAGCGTGTAATGGTGCTGCAGACCTCCCAGCATGGTTGCTGGAGGAGAGGCATCGCCTCCCAATGCTAACCGTTACATACAATTTAAATTAGCCAAGTAAATCAGCAATTGTTTGTTCCACCAGCCCATTTTATGACAATATTTTTCATATTAGCACTATTTATGCACAATTGCAAAGCTTTTCCTGCACCCAGATTTTAATAAACAGTGAGGGGGCAAAGGCACATAAAATAGAGCCACAAAGCCTCAAAAGGGGATGATATATTATGGAATGAAGAAATGATGGGTATAACAGCACTTCATAGCTTTTGTGTCAGAATCCTGGCAGAGAGCAGAGGGAAATTTTTTTTCACCTGCAACAATAGCCCTATGTTTGCTTCCCACCGGACAGACTTACAGTTTGGAAGATCCATGTGAGGGGAGGTCTCCAGTAGTCAGACAGAAAAGGCAATGACCACAACAACAACAACAAAGGCCATTAAAAAAAAGAGAAAGGGAAAATCAAAGCTCATCTCTGGTCAGCCCCAGTATGCAACATTTGCAGCTAGTGAGACTGTCATATACTGAGAGACTGTGCTTCACTCCCCAGCAATGACAATCAGGTCAAGGCTTGGAGCCACACCAGCAGCTGGCTTCTGCATTGCAAATGATCAGGGTTGGAGATAGTTTCTGGGGAAATAACCTCTGAGTGAGAGAAAGGTCTTGCATTTAAACCCACCACTAGAATTAGGAAGGGAAATAAATGCTACCTTCTAAGTGGATGAACACCAGCAGATTACACCCCAGCAGATTTTTTTGCCAGGAAAAAACCCCTAATCAAAGATAGCATCAGTCTACAGGAACTCCAGCCATTTAACTTCATCCTCAATACAAGAACATGGCTCTCCTGTAATTTTAGTCTCTACCAGAAATAATTATTTGTTCCCAGTAGTGCCCATAATCTATGAAGCACTGTAAAAACACAGGAAGTGGTACAGAATAGCCCCTGCTCTGAAGGCAGGGGCGGCTCTACCAATTTTGCCTCCCCAAGCAGTTGCTGCCGAATTGCTGCCACCGCAACAGCAGCAGAGCTGCCGCCAAATTGCTGCCGCGGCGGGAAGAGCAGCGGAGCTGCCGCCCAAAAGCTGCCGCGGCGGGAAGAGCAGCAGAGCTGCCGCCAAATTGCTGCCGCGGCGGGAAGAGCAGCGGAGCTGCCGCCAAATTGCTGCCGCGGCGGGAAGAGCAGCGGAGCTGCCGCCAAATTGCTGCCGCGGCGGGAAGAGCAGCGGAGCTGCCGCCAAATTGCTGCCGCGGCGGGAAGAGCAGCGGAGCTGCCGCCAAATTGCTGCCGCGGCGGGAAGAGCAGCGGAGCTGCCGCCAAATTGCTGCCGCGGCGGGAAGAGCAGCGGAGCTGCCGCCAAATTGCTGCCGCGGCGGGAAGAGCAGCGGAGCTGCCGCCAAATTGCTGCCGCGGCGGGAAGAGCAGCGGAGCTGCCGCCAAATTGCTGCCGCGGCAGGAAGAGCAGCGGAGCTGCCGCCAAATTGCTGCCGCGGCAGGAAGAGCAGCGGAGCTGCCGCCAAATTGCTGCCGCGGCGGGAAGAGCAGCGGAGCTGCCGCCAAATTGCTGCCGCGGCGGGAAGAGCAGCGGAGCTGCTGCCCAGAAGCTGCCGCGGGACACGGACGGCCGCCCCAGTCTGGGAAGCTGGTGCCTGGAGCTGGCCCTGTCTGAAGGACTTACAATGTAAACCAGAGACAGACAGACGAAGGCAGGTGGAAGGAGCAGTCAGGTAGTGAGGGCTACACCCTGATACAGAACTTTCCTATGCTACGGTTATTCTATAATAGCATCACTCCTTTACCTGGCCATTTTAGTCAATGCATTCCCTAGAGGCACTATACAAGAAGCGTTCCCCAGGAGGCACTTTAATCCTAGGAGGTTACTGTGGACTAGCTCTGGAGGGTGTTTGTAAAGAGCAATGCGGGAGAAAGCACAGAGACAGGCCTGGAAGGAAGTGCCAAGACTAGCATTGCTGGCAGTGAAGACAATGGGGGACAATGCGAAAAAGACAAAAATGGCTAAGCCAGGATGGACAGAGCTATGCTGGGCCCTCAAGGCACTGTTTATACAGATTTAACTCATGCAATTGTTCTCTTGTGATTTCACTCCAGCCTGTTTCTGGGTGCAATCGTGCTCCCACTGACGTACAAGGGAGCATTCCTAGGCTCAGTCGATAATATAGGAAGTGCCATGGCAGACAGAGCAATGGTCTTTCTACAGCAGTGCAGTATCATAACTCTACCCACGGGCCATACTAGGTGCTGCAGATCATGGCGATGACCCAACACAGTGCATCTCAGTACTACAGGTAGGAAGTATTCCTTCTAGACCTGAGCTGTGATCAGCTTGGATCAGTTACACCATGATAAGTGAGGATTACAGCCCTTGCCGTTTGATCTTCACCAGCACCACTGTAGAGTCTAGTCTTGTTTTTCTGAACATCTGAATCTTGTTTCTATTGAGACAAATAATGACTATTGCAGCAGTAAATTCCACAAATTAATAATTCATTGCATAAAAAGTTCTGTTGCTTTTTAATTATATTCATTGCCCTATTGGACCTGCAATACTGTATTATGGGAAAGGGTAGTTAGCAATCCAGATGGGCTTCTCTATTCCCTTCATTGTTATGGCTCTATCCTATCTCCTATTACTTTCCAAACTAAATAGTCCAGAGCCTTTTAAAGCTCTCCTCATAAAAACATAGCCCCTCCCCTCAGGTGCCTCTAATCATTTTCATTGCCCTTTTCTGGACCTTTACTATTTTTAAATCATAAATTTTACTTAATGATCTTCTTCAGCCCAGCAAGATCTTCCTCGAGCTTTTACAGCCTGATTCTCTCTTAAAATTCTCTGTTATTAGTGTTTAGTCATATTTTGTAAAGCCACTTAGCTTCAACCTGCAGCTTTAATTACGTGGTTGTGTTTGGGGAGTTTACTCCCTACCGATGTATGGGGTAGAGGAGTTTGGAGGATTGCAAATGTAATTTTGGTAACCTGCTAAACCCACTCCTCACTACCCCTGCAGCATCAGCCCCAGACTCTAGCCCCAGGAATATCCTGTGGCAATACTGGGATTGTTAGTTCAGTACTGGAGAGCAGAAAGAATTAATCTTGGAAAACCATCAAGCATTAATTGCCCAATTCTGTGAATCAGCCCACAGGTTGGCCACGGGCGTCCTTCCTCCCATAGCCCACAGAATAGTGGTGCATCTTCTCTGTGCTCATGACTGTGACACTGAGGCTAAAATAGCCTCTGCACTTTCTGCAGAGCCTCTTCCATTGTGCCACAATGTAGATAGTGCATCCTCTTTACCCTGGCTCCCCCATCCCTGCTGTGCAAGTGTATGCCAGGATCCTAAGGAGCTTAGCTCTGTGCCATGCAGACAGTAAGTGCACACTGTGCAGCCTCCCTAAAACTTATCTTACACACAGTTACGTATTGCATTGACTCTGCTGTAAGGAGTTCTCCATACCCATGGAGGATAGGGCAGGATTTGCTCCAACATGAACAATGAAACTGTGTGTGTTATTAGATTTCTAGATAGTGCCCGTGCTTACAGGGAAGTGCCCAAGCCTGTGGGGGCCCTCTGCTCTGCTGCTTAGCAAAGTTCAGACCCATTTTTACCTATCAGTGGGAATAAGTTTATTGATCTCCTAAATATAGACACAGATCTTTAGCTGCCCCATGTGGAATAACACAAACAGGTTTTTTGAGGGGCACTCATGCCTCAGAGCCCCTGTGTGTGGTAACAAATATAAACTAAAACCATAATTTTCAAAGCAGGCAACAGGTCCTACTAAATTCCAGAGCGTGGACACATCAAAGAAACAAACTACCACTTCCCATCATCCCAAAATGGCCAGGCTGTCCGGCTAGGGGAAGCTAGTAATAAAGGACATTCAGCTGACCAGTTCTCTCACTAAAAGTCTGGTGCTAATGAGCTGTTAGGGTTTCCCTTTGTGCACAATAGGTTATTAGGAAATACAGTCACTGCTATTTTCAATACAGCCTATAAATCCAATGATTAGAAACTACTCAGAGGTGGAAATTGTTCTATAATTTCTGCCACTCACTATGAATAAGTGAATTCATTTGTTCAAGAAGTACAACTTTCTATTCCTTTCACTATCTGTCCGAGTTACTAAGGGGTATTTTTTGGCTACAATTCATTCATGAGGTTTGCTTTATATTCCTCAAATAATTCAAAAGGGTGAAAGGTGCAATCAGGTTTCTGCGAAGATTGAAAATATTTCACATACCCCACTGTTGTGGTAGGATTAATACCTCACAGAATGTCTCCTGGGAAATACAGCATAAAAAAGTAAAGTTTCTACACTTTTCATAGATGGTTATTCTAAAAGGCCTCCTGCAGTTTGGGTGATACAAACACTAAATTGATGATAGGATACTGTACACAGACATCCTGGCAAAAAATTCCATTATCTTTCAATACACGAGACAGACACACAGAGTCACATTCTGCCATAATTTCTGGTGGTGTAAATCTGGAGTAAGTCCATTGAAGTCACAACAGTTACTCTGGATTTATACTTGTGTAATCAAGAGTAGAATCTGGGCCACATCATAGACAATGCACAAATACACACATACACTGAAGTAATGGGATTTCTCCTTTCAACTAGCAGAGCCCTGGCTTTGGACAAGATTATTGGTTTGAATCCCAGTATCATCTTTATCCTTGAACTAATTTCTAATTGCGGTCATGCCAACCTGGCAGCTGTAGTATTGGAATATATTAGTCTCTCATAATAACAATCAAAGCCAAAACATCTCAGGTTTACCTTATAGGCACATACTGGTGCCTGAAATTATTTTAGGCTGAGCACATTTGATGAGAGTGGCTGCAACAATAAAAAGAAAGATAGCCATAACTCAGAGTAGCCACATCCCAGTCATCCATAGCTGAAAGAGGTCAGCTGAGCACCTAGAAAAGTGGGAGGGTTCAGAGGCCTGGGAGGAAAGGTAGACAGGGAGGCTCTGCCATGGTGAAACACGGAGAAGGGGACTCTGAAGCTAGGTGGGAGATTGGGAACTGAGTGCTTGGAGGGCGTTGCAATTGCTGGGTGGAGTTGGAGGTGTTTGGGAAGTAGACTCAGGGTTTACTGTTTGGGTGGAGGGCTGGATCCTGTTTGTGTTATGGGCAGCATTTTAACTAGAAACGAGAGATCAAGACAGGTGCTTGTCAAACTGGGGTAGCAGGAGGGTTCCATAGCTGACAAGAGGAAGGATCATTCCTGCTGGCAAGGAAGATCTGGGAGTGGGTGGGCTGCAGAGCGTGGCGTGTTATGGGAATGTTGAGCTGCTGGGAAAGGAGTCAGATTAGGTGTTTGTAAATTGGATTTGGGAGGAGAATATACAACTGTGCATCCATTCTTGGCTTCTAAGGGGTGAATTCACCCCAGAAGCTCTCAATAGCTTCTATGGCATTAAATTCTAGCCAGCACCACTATGAGATTTCTTAATCAAAATCAGACTAAGGATTTAACTTCAGGTTGTAAAGATCTCTGAATTAAAATTCCATCTTGTGTCTCAAATTGAATTAACAGAGAAGGTGGAATCTTACTTTCTTTCAAAAAATTTCTCAGGAGCAAAGGACAACTGCGGTCATCAGAACAGAAAGAGATTTATTAAACATGTAGCTTTAATGTATTAATACATCTCTAAATATTCACCTACGTTGGCTTTTTGCAATAATTCTGAGACCCATGAAACAATCTTCCCAGAGACCCGTATTAAGGATACCCATCTGTGTCTCTGAGGAACCAAGGAATCCCGATAAGAGACCTTCTCTTCCTTCCCCAAGTTTGGCAGATAGACTTAGCAGAAAGGAAGCTATGTGGGTTCTCTTCCGTAGGTGGTACTAACCCTAACTGCCTCATTCCTTCTGGCTTTAACACCATCATTGCCTTGACTGCATCTGTAGCTGCTAGAGCTACATTGTGAAAAGCCACAAAACACCTACAGGTTTTTATAGATTATTTAACCAGTAATTCCAGAATCTGATTTTTGCTATTTCTACCCAGAACTCTTGAGTGTGGCTTTCATGAGCTTATTCTTTGTGTTCTTCAGAAGCCATAAGCCCAGCTGCTTCATTTCCTGACCCGACAGGGGCCCTGCGGGTGTGAGATGGCTGAGCCCACTCTGCTGGTGCGAGATGGCTGAGCCCACTCTGCTGGTGCATGTGTGAAATCCCTAGGTTTCTGTGAGATGCTTTTATTGGGCTCAGAAAAGCAAAAGTCATGATTATTTATTGAGGCACCATGGGGCACCCATGAATGTGACATCTGTGTTAAGTGAGTATCAGTCTGAACAGAAGCCCTCCATTTAGCCCAGAAAAGGTACAGGACACCCACAATGCAAGTTTTGGATTGTGGCTCTCATGACATAGAGAGGCTACCTTTAGGAGTAAGAGGGAAGTTCATGGTCTACAGCCCCTATGCTTGGCCCCTCTGATGAGAGTGCAATATGGGGGCCAATTACAGCTAGTTGTCCTGAAGATTTTTTCTACTGGGAACTAGACTGAGATTTCCAGGTCATTTCATAAAGGCCACTGAACTTTCACTCACTATCACCAGGGGTAGGTCACCAGGTTATGTAGAGACAAAAGGGCATTGCCATGCCTGAGCTATGCAGCCACTGGGCATTTAATTAAGTCTAATATCTCTTTTGCTGTCATTGAGACTCATTTCATTGTCTGTTCATTCCCTCTGAAGCCCCTGGCAGTGGCCACTGTCAGAAGTCAGGGTACTGGGCTAGATGGATCTTTGGTCTGATCCCCTATGGCTGTTCTTATGTTCTTATAAAAATGTTCAAATTAAACATTTAGGAAATCAAATCTATGTGTATCTCACCAGCTTTATGAAGCTCCTGAGATTACTGTCCACTAAATTATGACCGTCCATACAACAGAGAAGAAAAAGCTGGTGGGATGAGAGAGGAGTACTAATAGTTTCCACAGCCATTTGCCTCTGGTTTTTCTTCCTAAGGATTAAACGCATGAGAAACTACAGCTGCCTCCCTTTATAACTTTATCTTCTGCTCAGCTAATTATTTATCTCTAACCCAGCTCTTGCTTCTTTACTGCGTGGAGTAACATTTATAGAATATCTGATGTACATTTACTCTGTGTTCCCCTTTCATGAATTGTTGGTATTTTCCCAGTCTTGGCTGTTAATGAAAGGTAAGAGAATCTCTTCTCTCACTGAAGCAGTGACAGCTCAGTCTGTTGCCATGGAAGTGATTTTGATACACAAATAGAGTTCTAAAAGTTCCTTTCATGATCAAACTACTAGAGGCTCCAAGCTCAGAGCAAGGATAAAGAATCCTGCATTGCCATCAAACACAGTGAGTTCAGTACAAACAGATTTTAAATATGAATTAGAATTAAGGAAATATAACTGCGGTGGTGGGAGAGAGTGACTTCTCTAAACACTGGGAATTACCCCTGTACAACACAATCAAGGGAAAATGCAAAGCAAACGAATCTTTGTTTCAGGGGTACGTGTTCTACTGAGGAATATGATGATGTGATCAGCAAACAAAGTGGGTGGAGTCAGCTTCTAACTACAAATTGCTTAAGTACTACACATGGCTAAGAGGACTAGCAAGGCAATGCGTCAGGTGTAGGGCCAACCCGGACAAATTCAAGACCTTGAATCTCAGGATTAGAGGAGATGGCAGGCTCCATATTCAGGAAAGAAGATGCCTAGGTATCAGATACTACCAGTGACAAGAGTCATATGGGATCCTAGACAGAGGTGCTGGAACAATTTTTTATAGTAGGGGTGCTGAAAGTGGAAACCATGTATTTGGTTGCTGTTACTACTTCAAGACAGTATCTTCTTGCCATTTACTTTAAAAAGTGTGTATCTCAGCTCCACGAGAGCAACACCAGGGAGAAGTTGTGAGGGGTCGGCTCTACGTGGGAAGGAGAACTGCAACACCTGGAATAAAACTACTGAGGGAAGATTGTGGACCAATCAGTGGTCACCAAAACAAGAAAGGAGGAATGTGCAAAGTGTGACATGCCCTGAGCAGGGGTGACATTTCATGATGCAACTGCCTTCTGCTGTGACACATTCATTCCTTATGACTCTGCCCTCTTGTGGAGACTCTGGAGACTGCCCTATCACTCCTACAAAAACCCTGGGTCTCTCTATGCTGCAGGACAAGGCATGTGGTCTCCTGACGAACGTGTCCCTCTGGGTCGGGGAAGCAAGTAGCAGAGGTCAGCATGTTTCAGCTCTGCAGTGCAGGAATTACCTAGAAAGCAGCAAGAAGAACAGGTGACTCCACCATGACTATGTCTTTGTCCATAAGCCCAGCAATCTGTGGGCTTGTTTGTGGACTATCTGGCCCAGAAGTTGGGATTTTGAGATTGTCAGAGCCCAAGTAGAAGAAGGTGCTGAAAGGCATTTGGGTATGGTTTGGTTTGTAATATCAAAGGCTCATTTAAATCAGGGAGGAGCATCGAAGTTTGGACCACTGTTGCTCTCCCGATAGCATTACTGCAGCCAGGGGGTGCTGTTCTATTAAGTACAGTTAAAGACACAAACAATCCAAGGCTCACTAAACTGACATAGCTCCAGACTGCAAACCAGGCAAATGATGAATTGTGGAAAGCTTGAAAAGCTTAAAACTGATTTTTATGATCATGCAATTATAATAGTGAGATTTCCTGCAATTGTTTTAGAGGGAATCATGATTAAATAGGGCTGTATGTTTTTTTAATGTGCTCCCCAGTTCCTCTTTAATACCTTGGTAGGACAAGATAAAGTGTAATCACTAACGTAATTGTAGTGCTCTACATTTTATGTCTCAAAAGAATGACTAGGGGTTACAGAGACACTGCAGGGCAAGGTTTGGATTACAAAATACAGTTTTTCCCTTTGTTGTTTTCTTTCTTAATTCCTCTTTATCTTTTTTCATCCTCCCATAGCTTCTGAGGTTGACTGATAGCACGGGGAAGAAGCTTGCAGGTTAACTCTGCCTATACTGTACCTGTTACACTAATGACACAGGCAAATTCCAGATGCTTTTTGTGCTTTTCTTTCTCACCTCCCTAAAAAAGAGGGCTGCAAAGCAATGTCCTTGCCTGAAATACCAAGTTGTCCCTGCAACCTGCCTGGAAAGACATTCTGAATACTAACATGAATCAAATCCCAATCTCTAATACCTTGTCATTTATGACTATAAAGGCACCTCCTGTAGGTAAGATCCCAAACAGTACCTAATGGCAGAGCCTCAAACATGACAAGCTTAGGAGAGTGCAATAAGGAAACGGTCTTTAAATCTTTCTCTGCCCCTCGAACTTCTCTGTTTCTGTTGAGATACTGGAAACAGATCTAGACAGGAACAGTTCATTCAGCTCTACTGCAGAACAAGCAGGTGATCCAAAGGGCATCCACATCATGAAGGAGACACTGCTGTCAGTCCCAGATTGTGGGGGGTTTAAGATCTACAATGTCTGATTAAAAGCTGCTTTTTGTCTTTACCTCAAAAATCACCTTTACCTTAATAAGTACAAATACACCAGGAGGAAACATAAATAAGATTTGAAACCCTGACAAATGATTTAAAACTACCCATGAGAAAAGAGAAGTGGTGAAAATGAGAATGGCTGGCATTTAACTCACATTGGGAAATGCCAGGGGACTCTCCTAAACAACTTGGAGAAAGCCCAAGGTGGCCTCAGGGATGTAGCAATAATTTGAGCTGCCATGACCAAAGACAACCCCACCATTTCAAATTAATGAGTAGTACCAGCCTAGAGAAAGGTGAGGGGATCACTGAGTGAGTCTTTCTTTGTACACAAGCCTGACATCCATCCACCCAACAGAGGGTAATGGTAGCACACACATCAGCTGGACTGCTGGTGCACTGAGACCACTACCTATTACACTGCCCAATATCGTCTCAGTGTTTCCTTGTACTCCCCCATCGGCCTGTCTGTACCCATCTGTTGTCTCTGGTCTTATCCTTAGATTGTAAACTCTTTGGGGCACAGACTTGTTTGTTTTGTTCTTTGTTTGTACAATGCTCAGCACAACAGGGTCCTGGTTCTTGATTAGGCTCCATGGTAACACAAATAAAATAATAAATAATAAAAATTAAAATAATAATAGCTGTCTCCCTGAAAAGTTATTGAGTGGGATGTATGGACTATTTTACATAGAAAAGCCTTCTGGCTTTATGATCTATGAATCGATGTGACTGTTAGCCAGTCAGATACTCAGATATTACACTGCTGGGGGCCATATGAGTACTGATAGACAGATAGACACTGTCACTGGCCTCGCAGCAAGAGTATTCTTCTTGAGTAAAGATGATAGGTTAGCAGCACAGATGTGGTATATTTACTGCCTTTCATCAATATACATGACACAGGCATGCTAAGAATAATTCTCCCAAGGAACCTGTCTTGCTGAAAGACTTGAAAAGAGCCATTTGTCCTAACTGGCTGAAACTATCATGTATACTGATATCCTTTGCTTTCTGCTTGGTCTCTGAATCAGAAAGCAACATTTTGTCATGCAAACTATACCTAGGAAATGGTTCTGGTCACAGTAGTAACGTTACTAACAACAATCTTCTTTAGCAGCCTTTAAGTACCTCTTCTCTCCACTTTTTGAACGAGGGGACGGGCTGCTTACACTGCACACTCCTCTCAATACATATGGATATACAGTCAGATTCCACTCAGTGTGCGTGTTACTTACACATACATTTTCAGACACTTGAAGAATATGCATCTGTAGTTAACTTCGAACCAGAGTTTGCAACATCCTTAAACGAAGAAGGACCAAACTTTGACACTGCAAGGTGTGAATAATAGGGATCTACTTTCCTACTTACTTTCCTTCATCTGCTTTAGTTGTAGCAGAGGTAAACCATAGGCTCCAAAATGTAAAGGTGACAAGCAGGTTCTGTTGTGCATTTCTTTGTGAGACAGTGACATACCTCCAGCTCAGAGACCTACACAGCAGTGGGTCATGAGGTCACACAGACACATGCAAACATAACTTTCAACGTTAATTGCATTTCTGTCATGTTTTCTCCACTGCAAGTGAAGGAACCCACAGCTTGGCTCCCACTGTGCAATGGAGCTTTTAGGATTCTGCATTTAAACAGTGTGAGTGGCAGTAAAATAGGCTTTTGGAAAGCAAGGCAGAGTTTCAGTATGAAACAAGTATCAGCTCCTCATGTATCATCAACTCTGCATTCGCATTTTTGAAAGCAGTGTCTATTTGCAGCATGTGTACCAAGAATTGCCTCTAGACACCAATGTCTGGTTATTTTTTCCCCTTATTTATTTTAAACATTGAAAGGTACATAAAAATGCAGAGCTCTCACGACTGGGGCAATCTAAGAAGAAATTAATTTTTAGCTGCTTATTAGCTTTCAAGTAACTTTCTCCTGTGCTGTTAACAAATATGACAAATTACTTTGGGTCTGCTTGGTAGGTCACTAACAGAAATCCAAGATGGAATAAAAGAAATAGCATCTCTCTGCTACCTTTTCCTCATGCTGGTATTTGCAAAGACTGTAACAATTTCATAAATCTGTGATGATAATGGAAATTTCTGTTAATCTGTGTCACTATCCCCAGTTGGAAACTTTAACTTACACAGGCAACTGACAGTGAGTAGACATTTCTGCCATGATTTGGACCTGTAATGTCTAAGGGCTTTGTTGATCTAGAATGCCCGGCTCAGCAGGAGCTGCTGACATAGAGGCTCTATGACTTGATACTCACAGAGACTAACTGTCATTCAGGCTCTCTGAGGCCCATGGCAACGGTAGCAACAAGCAACTCCCAGTACTGCAGAATGCCCTCATACAATATACAGAATACAGAGAGTGAGAGTGAAGAGAAAATCTCTTTTCAGGCCTCTCTTGATGTGCTTCTGTTTATAAATGTCTCTAGGCTACCAAAGTCATAGGTCCTTTCTAAATACTTCAGAGAAAATTTTTCATTCCTCCGTGACTGAAGGTCTGGAAGGAATGTAGCCAGTTGAGGCAGTGGGACTGGAGCCAATGTAAGGGGTGGGTGTGAAGCAGGTAGCAAGACTTGTTCCCCTGGTGTGGATATCAAAGGACGCAGGCCTCTCATAGATATGGCCATCTCTTATCATGGTCTATATACAACTGAGCACCTTTTTCTGAGGGGTCGGATGAGAGCGGAAGGACTTTTCAGGGTGAATTACATTAATACTCTGCAATTATCTTGCACAAGCTTTGAAAAACATCCATGGAGCTACAGCTGTAACTGGGGCAGTGGGAGGCCTGGACACAGTGCCAGGAATAAGATAGTTCTGCGCGTTGATGAGCAGTTCTGACACTTGTGAATTACCCAAAGAACCACCTTTGTGCATGTATGTGGGGCGCCACTCCTTGTTCTAGCATCTGTGACTCAACCTATGGAAGCAAAGCAATAACAGTTTCCACAGTCCACACATATGCTTACTGAACATTTCAGGAGAGGTCAGCACCAAGGTCTCTGGAATGGAAGGCCGAGGATCACTCTGAATCAATAAAGAACATTTCTGCTATACATTACCCAGCTTTGTTCATTCCCCGCTTTATTCTACATCTCACCAGACTTGCAGGAAGCATACCACAGGGAATGTGTACTGTACAGAGCAAGCCAGAGTTAAAGAAAAAGGCAGAGGAATAGAGTTAATGGCACTTTGTCTATGGCTTGTAGACAACATTGGCAGCAATCATGCAGCTACTGGTTTTCATCATATGAAGCTTGGAAGATTGAGGTGGTGAGGGGGGAAAGGCTGATTATTTCCATAAAAAAACCCCACCATGTATGTGGTACTTAAGAAGGAGGACACACATTTCTGTTTTTATATACAAAAAACCTTCTATGATTAATAGAATAAACCTGCATCAGTTTAAACTGCAGATCTCACAACAAAATCTAAACAAAAGAAAAGGCAGAGATAAAATATATACCCTTCAAAGAAAAATTGATGCTCTTAAACTGAAATTCTGATAATGGAGCTAGCTTCACATTGGCATTTGCAATGGGACAGTCTATCCTTATTTAATATCTTAAGAAACTGGGAAGTATTTTAATTATCTCATTCTCATACTGGGAGAAGAAACTTGTTCCATGGGAGGTAAACACCCGAAGCCAAAAAGTTCTCATGTAAATTACAATGCTCAACTTGAGCTGAGAAAGAGAGAGGAAGTTTCCTTCAATTTTGATGGCATTCCCTGATGTGTGGCCTTTTACTATCATCATAAAAGGGCAGTAAATTAGGAAAGCACTATAAAATACCAAAGGAAACTACTGGAATCAGTCATAAGAAGTCAAACTTCCAGCAGAAGCATTTAAAGTGAAGGAGATATAAGCATTATGCTGCCAATACTGTGAGTAGGTGCCAAAAGTAGGAGAAAAGCAAGAAGGCTTTGCTAAGGAGAAGAGCCGAAACCACATTAGTGCCCAGTGCAAATGCCAGAGACATGAGCAGCATGGTATCCAATATGACAGGGGGGAGGGAAAACGATGGGGAAGGCTTCTTGTATTAATAAGACGTTTACTGAATTTATAATATCCAGTATAGTTAAAGCCAAGCAAGACATTTCTCCCCCTGCTGGACTATGTTCTAACTCTCCACTATTCAACTCCTGCATGGGAAAGAGATTTTGGAATTGCTTTTCTAGGAGAAATTGTTTAAATTTCCAAACCTAGAGCTAGTCAGAGGAGATAAAGGAATGTGGCAGAAGTGAACGATTTCTCTCACCCTTCAGAGCCCATCTCTGTTATTTTGTCCTCCACTCAGAGCAGGGAGACCTGCCCCCCCTCCAGCCAGGGCTCCTAGGATCCTGGCTATGGAGCAGTCTGCAAAATGGGCAAACTGACGGAAACCAGAAACCATCAGAACATTCAACAGAATCAACACATTCTTCTGAAACATTTAGATTTTGATTCATCAGCATTTTCCAACAAAAAATATTCTGTCCGAAAATATCCAGCCAGCTCTAGTCTCATTCAGCAATTCCTATGTACCTATCTCACAAAGGGAAGTGCTTTACTGTCAGATCCCAGGCTGAGTTTGTGGGGCTGGCACTTCGCATAACAAATCCTTTTGCTTCTAAACTGGGCAAATTTGCTCTGGAAATAATTGAAGTATAAACGTAGGATCCTACACTGTCATTTTTACAGTCATTGTTCATAAAATCTTGGTGTTCCAGTGACCTGCAGATGTCTTTGGTATCTTATTTCTAGACTATGTCATTCGTAGATGACTCTCTCTAAGAAATTCATAGGCAAAACACTAAAGCACAATATTGCTTTTCATCATTTATTTGGATAAGGACCTCCAAAACAAAAAAGTCTTTAAGTCTTACATTTTTATTTATTTGCCATACTAACTGAAAATTATCTTATTAATCTCTTCTGGGCTCTTTACTGAATTTACATAGTGAGTAACTCAAAAACCAACAGCTCCTGTATAAGGTATTCTTTGTTGTGCATTATTTCTTGGTGTGTCTACAGGAAAGCATTTTATATGGCTTTTACTTTGAACTGTGTGCAAGTTGAACTTCTATAAACATTTTAAAGAACAATTAACAGTGTTCTTTGCTGGACAGAAACTAAGAACTTTTAAGTAGTAGCCTCTGAGCAGAGGCACTTTATATGGTGTTACTAGCTGCAGTTAGTCTGTAAGCCAGAGTCACTGTTGTATCTCTCAACTGTCTTCTCCCCAGTTCGCCAAAAACTCACAGAATTTTAATTCTGACCTTATTTTCAAGTTTGTCAACCCAATTCAGTATCCCTGATCAGGAAATCAAACTTATTACCATGTACACCTGGAATACTCACCAGGATCTCCACTGCCTATATTTTTCAGCAAACATTCTCTGTCACAAGCCAGTGTCCTACCAGGCACTCATATTCAGGAATATGTTCCAGGTTATTTGGAATTCCCAAGTCTGTACTCACATCTCTAGAGGCGTCACCACTCACTGGACATACATAAAGAGTGTCCAGAAGTGGACAATTTCACCTTTTAGCACAGCCACTTATGTATTTAGCTGCCAAAACTGATTGGACAAGCAAAGAGAAATTATGAGCTCCTGAGAACACATCTATGCTGTAGCGTGAACATGTGCAATCCCTGTAATTAGCAATCTTAAATATCAAACACTCTCCCCAAAATATGTGTGATTTGGAAAACTGAATAGTAACTGGAGTTACATTTTTGTTGTCTTAAGCTAAACATATTGCATTTTCTAAGGAAGATTTCATTGTAAGTGGCGCCTGTGAGGAACGAACCTTCTGCCAGAGGCAGCTTTATCATAAACAGCCTTATTTTATGGTGCCAAAGAATATTCCCACTCACATAGCACTGAGACACATGAAGTAAATTGTCACCCAATGAATCTCTCTCTTTTATTTTCCTGTCCTTCCAGTTTCAGCATTCACATTCCCCCTCCCTCTGCCTTTGCAGTCCCTCTGCCATGCCTTCCCTTCTCTCCTTCTTGTGTCAACGTCTCTCTGAGACCATCTAATGACTGAATCCAATTTTTAAAACTCAGTCTGTAGAGGACTTGGGATTCTTTATATTTATAAGGATTTCTTTAGATTTCTGTGAGAATCACTATTGGGTGCACTGCATGACAAATTAAGTTTAAATGTATGTGTAAACTTGCACTTGCACTATGATGTAATGCACTTGCACTTGCACTATGATGTAATACTTCAATATGTATGCTGTCCATGAATATGTAAATATGTCTTACCCAATCTTTAAAGGTACATCTATCTATCTAAGTTCCTATATCTAGTTCAGCATACTGGTATCATTTAAAGTGGAGTGCCAATTTCTGAATGAATAAAGTGGTGTAAACTACTGCCAATATCAAATGAACTCCCATGACATTTTAAAAAGTCTTAAGTTTATATAGTGCTTTTCATTTCATAGGATTCCAAAGAATTTACAAAGTGATACAAACTATATTGCACATAGGTATTCATTTACCACTAAAATGCAGCTAATTCTGGGATGAAACACAGCAACTGTTGAACACCACCCAGGGCAAGGAGTGAAGAATCTCTTGTGCACCAAAACTGCAGGGAAATTCTGGGAGGCAGAATGCAATTTCCCAAACTAAAATTTGACCGGGCACTAGGATTAACGTCATGGCTCTTTTGAAAATTTCTCTGATTTTTTAGGTTTCAGAGCAGCAGCCGTATTAGTCTGTATTCGCAAAAAGAAAAGGAGTACTTGTGGCACCTTAGAGACTAACAAATTTATTTGAGCATAAGCTTTTGTGAGCTACAGCTCACTTCATCCTTTGAAGCTGTAGCTCACGAAAGCTTATGCTCAAATAAATTTGTTAGTCTCCAAGGTGCCACAAGTACTCCTTTTCTTTTTTCTGATTTTTTAATGACAGCAGTTTTCATTGCCTCCAACAGACAGCATATCCAGCAGCACAATGTCACCAACACTGCAAAGGGGCACTAATTCAGTGCTGACTCAGAAGGAAAAGTGCCACGCAATGAATCCCCAGTATTTCTTCCTTTAGGACTTACTAAGGGGCTCTTTCAAGATTTCCCAACAAAATATTGACTCAACTGGATCCTGCCTAGCTTTTGAGACCTGACAAATATAGAACAAATTAGGCAGCATAACTTTCACCCACTTACACTAACATGGACATATTATACTTCCATAGTTGTATAAACAGATTCAAAATGTTGGTTTACGCATACAGCCAGACAGCAATTACAAATATATGTTAATCATTTACAATTCGTGTGTAAGTCAATGTAAATCACTAGGTATTGTATATGATGAAAATGATGTAAACCTCATTTTTCATTGTGTTATTTTGTAAAAGATTTGCTACTGTTTTCAGTCTCATTTTTTCCTGTTACTCAAGGAGCAAGCCTAAACCACAGCCCCCTTGGCCCACATCTACAAGGACTCTGCTTTTGTTTTCATTGCTCACAGATACAGAATCTTCTCTCTTTGTCAGTTTATAACAAAATTCTGTCTTTGCATTTCAAACAGGCTCAGAGAGACAGAGCTAAATTCAAAATACTTCTATCCTCATCATCTCTTAGAAATGCCAACATTATAAAGCATGCCCCAAGTGGTTTCTATCTTCCTCAACCAACCCAAGCCATAGATGCAACAATAGATGGTATGAAATGAGAGATATTTTAATTTCAAAGCTCTGCTGACATTCACCAAGTGCTCTCAAGGTTTATATCAACAGAATGCACTCTTGAAATTCTACTTTGAATTCAGTTTGTGCAATCTGTTCTCTAATATGCTGGTGTTTTAGTTTTTCTCAGGAATGTTGTTAACCTTTATATTTTAATATATTGCTAGACGTTATGAACAATCAAAAATGTAGCTAAAGATGCTTTGCTTCTATTTTTTTATTGCTGGTGTTATAGTTTGGCCAAGAAATAGGAAGCTGTCATTTCCAAGGGGAGAATGAGAAAAACTCAAAAGAAAGTATCTTGAGCCCAGGATAAGCTCAGAGACCTGCTGTGGCTCAGTCTTGCTCTTTAAGCTCTGTCAGGCTTTAAGCTATTTCTCTGTATATGCAAATACAGTGAAAGTAGTTCCTAGCCTGATGGCATAGCACAAAAGCTCAGTACAGTACGTGTGTGTTAGTGTGTAAGACTGTGTGTGACTAAGGGTCTAAGTGTGGTAAGTGGGTAAGAGTGTGGGATTGTTTGTGTGTTCTCCTTTCTGAAAATGAACAGCTTTCAGCCATTCAGACGGTACCATGGATTCCCTGCCCACAGTTGGACCATATATTAGTGAAATATCTGTGAATTTCTGACACACGGTTACCAATAAAAGGGTTTGTGAAACATCAGTAACAGCAGAAGCCCTCTCTTTCTAAGTCTCTCCTGGACTGCCCATGTGCCATGTCCAGCAGTATCACACAATCATAGAAATGTCGAGCTGAAAGGGACCTCAAGAACTCATTAAGTCTTGCCATTGCAATATGTCAGGACCAACTAAAGCTAGACCATCCCTGACAGGTGTGTGCCTACCCTGTAGTAAAAACCTCCAATAACAGGGATTCCACAACCTCCCTTGAAAGCCTGTCCCAGAGCTTAACTTCCCTAACATCTAACTTAAATCTCCCTTGCTGCAGATTAAGGCCATTGCTTCTTGTCCTACTTTCAGTGGACATGGAGAACGACTGATCACTGTTCTCTTTATAACAGCCCTTTATATATGTGAAGATTATCAGATCATCCCGCAATCTTCTTTTCTCAAGACTAAACATACCCAATTTTTTTAACCAGGTCAGGTTTTCTAAACCTTTTATCATTTCTGTTGCTCTCCTCTGGACTCACTCCAGTTTGTCCACACCTGTCCTAAAGTGTGGTGCTCAGAACTGGCCACAGCGCGCCAGCTGATGTCTCATCAGTGCGGGAGAGAGCAGGACAATTGTGCACACACTCCATCTATGCTCAGCTACAGAAAACCCTTTGGTCACAATTTCTCCGTCATTTCTCTACATTTTCCCTGACCCAGTATTTGCTTCCTTCAAGTAACATCTATTTAAACTGAGAGAGCAGGTAAAAGGCCTTCTCTTCTATCAGCCATCATGGGCTGCTGAGGCAATTGCGCCTGGGGCATGCTTTGCTCCAGGAGGCCGGATACTTGACAGCAGAGAGCACTACAGTTGGCAGTGAGAAAAGGTCATTAAGTTCATCAAAGTGCATGCTATTTTTGGCAGGCTAGTCTCTTAGGATGCCATATACAGCAGGTGTTGAAACAAATCCATACTTTAGCCTTAACAACCTTGCCTGGTGGGCTATGATGTTCTATTCTGGTTCTTATACTGACCCTGTCACTATGGTATCTGAGCACCCAGGACGACAACAAAGGTGCCACAGAAATATATTTTTTTTCTATTACTCCAATGGCTCCTTCCTGTCTTTTGTTATTTTGGATGATGCCTTAGTCAGATTAGTGACCTCTATTAAGTCTCACAAGCATGTTTTTTGTTCTCTGTATTTTTGATTTGTTACTTATCCCCATACCAGGATGCAATCTATTCCCAACATTCTCATTCATTCTCATATTACTGCTAGCAACACCATACAGTGAGCACAGGACTGTGGGGTTCAAGGTTACTGAAAAGGATGTGAATGTCAGTCTGTTGCCTGCTGGGAAGATGTGCTTGGGGATTCATCAGATAAACACTGTTTAATATTTGATGTTCATTGTAAGGTGCATGGTAAAAGAGTCTTTTTATTTTATTTTACTTTATTCTATCTCTGGGGGCTCTGTCATTTATAGTTTCTTTAAATTTGTTACTGTTGATATCAGTGACTAACAATAAAAATCTCAGAGGAAGAACATTCATAATATTTGAAGCAGTTCCAGAATGCTGGCTTTGAGAGTCTTGTGAAACTTTTGATCCAATGGGGTAATCCTCGTATCACTGTTATATAACTTACACATTATCTGAAGATCTCGTAGTGACTCTCTAGTCATTCCAGCAAAGAGTAAAACCAAGTCTCAGTGATTCTGACACTCTCGTTCCCTTTCCATGTTACATTTCTTTTTCTTTCTGAAGTCAAGCTTCATTTTTGGCAGAAAAAGGGATCGTCTATAAACATGTGAGATTCCAAATCAAAGGTGCGTTGAGAAGATACAACATAGCAACATTTGAAGCAATTTTTAAGAGTGCATTTTGTTTCTGGGTAAGGAGAGCCAGCTAGTTGTTAGATGTGAGATTCCTGTGGGTTATTTCCCTTAGAATTCATTTTACTGATATGAAATCTACAAGAATTTTTAAATTTGTTTCCTCCTATCACTCAATATTAATTTAAAGGGTCCCCCTAATACCCATGCATTATCAATGTTCATAATGTCTTACCTGATCCTTTTCTTTCCGGTAGTTTTTCTCACCCTGTGCAGACACTTGGGAATAGCTCCTCCCAGCCAATAGGTGGAGACAATGCAAGTAAGCTTTTGAATGATGTCATGCTTACATAAGGGGGGCTTGCTGGTACATTGGAACCCTCACCAGACAGACCGACTTTCACAGCAGGGGGAAAACAGAGGCACCAGCAACTTCAGAACCTTTTCTACTGTAAACTCAGTAACACGATGAGAGCCTGGACCAGCAGGGATGAGTGCCGGGAGAGAAAATGCATCTTGTAACAAGAAATGCTCTTTCTTCTTTTCTACCAGTCCTGAAGCTGTGACATGCCCCAGAGAGTACAGAGTAACGAGACCTTACAGCTCTTGCCACAGCCTGTGTCAGGATATCCTTGGATGTCTAACTTGCAGTGTTTACCACCATAGATCCCCAACTGGTTGTCTTGCAGATTGCTACCAGAGTAGACATGAAGCTACTACCCTACTTATATCAATAACTTTAACACATTCATTTTCTCTGCTGCTCAGAGAGCCTTTTACAATACCCTCCTCTCTGATCCACCTGGTGACAGTAGATTTAACTCCATGTTAGCCCTCCTTGAGGCTTCAGTATAGTACAGGTTGTTTTGTTTGGTTGTTTTCTTAGTGGTGAGGTTTGCTTTAGATTTTCTGAGCTCATCTGACATCCACCCAGGTTATGGAGTTACTCCTCTGCTGTTTCCTGTGAAAGGAAATGTCACCTCTTGGCATATATAGCTGTGGAGGCCTTGTCCAGATGGAGTATGATGAAGAGCTCTTGGCTCAAACTGGCTTTTAATTTCCCAACTCCTCAGGTCAAGCAGAAGTCCACTGAAAATTGAACTTGTAGAAACAGGAAACCTTTCCTATTCTTGCTGGCAAACCAGTGGTTTTCCAACATTCTCATTTTGTTGATCGCTTTCTAAAAGAAATATCCTTTCTTGAACCAAAATCTCCTTCTCTAACTGCTTCTGGTTCTAAAAGTATTTTATTCTGGAGACTTTAGCAAAGGCTTCTTGGAGGTGAATTAACAAATGTGAAAAATCATTCCCCCATGGTCAGCAGCATGTTAATGACCTTTGCATATACCTACAATGTACCGTCCAGACTCTGTCTTTATACAGAATATTATTTGGGTGTTCAGGAGTCTGTAAATGGCAGTCACACTCCTCAAATTACTGATTGACCTTCTGGATGTCAAGTGCCCCCAGGTTTACCTCAGGGAGCTTAACCTTCTAACATGGTCATTTATCCCACAATGATGACTGCTTCATCCAGCTTAGTCAATATTCTATCATCATTATTGACGAAACGTTACATTTGACATACTACTGGTGCAAACAGTTTGAAAATCTTACTTAAGAGAAGTAACTTCAGAGCTCTCAAGCCCTGTCCTGAAGGGTGAAGGATCAGATTACAGTCCCCTGATTGGTATCTATTAATTAGTCTCACAGATGACACAACTGAGGCTGAGGATGTTGCACTGTCACCAGAAAAATATGCTATTTCAATTTGTTGGAAATGAGGTGCCCTGACACCAAAATGATCAAGAGAGCAACAGGGATGCTGACTTCATGCCAAAGCTGGAAGCAATTGACCTTCTCTCCTTAGCAATGCAACAACAGAGAGGCTGATGCTGCTAGTTAATGAAAATGAAAGTTACTGTATGCGTGTCTCTGTCATATCCATCTAATAATCCTGCTCCAATTCCTTACTGGTTATAACACATCCTAACACACACTACCTCTCTCCTCTCACAGAAGCAAACATACTCCATAAAGTAAGCCATATACAGGATTGTTCTTTTCGAATTTAGATTGAGTATCTCAGCTAGATGCTAATGTAATAAATATAAATACTATTCCCACACTTCCCATATTCTCTCCCTCTTGTGCACTAACACACATTCCTTTTATACACACACCCCCCCCCCCATGCTAACACAAGTATTACACAGCAGCTCTAGACAATGGGGGACATAGTGATTGCATAACACTGGTTTTTACTTTCTCTCTCAGAAGAGAGATCAGCAACTGAGTGGGCCATGGTGACTGATTCCAAGAGGGGTCTATGCTGATGAGGAGGTTATCAATCCCACTAGTACTAAAATTCATATTAAAAAAAGAGGGCTAATGAAATCAACCCTCTAAACTCTCTGCCCTGTATTCCGCCTTGCTGAATAGCTGGGCCACAAACCCTACTAAAAGCCAAGTTTATATTCCTAAAATGTACCTCGTTTGTTTGTGTTACATTCCTAACTACAGATTTTGCAGTGTCTCATCATGAGGCTTCTTCTCCTGAAGTCCTTGGGAATTGCATGTGGAAACCAGCTGCACAACCAGGCAATAAACAGGTAAATTTATAAATGATCAGGGCTCTTTATTCACTTCAGTGCAGGTGTTTAACTCCCATTGGCATCAATAGGATGCTAGTGTTATATGTGTACACCTAGGAGAAAATATAACTCTCAGCAAACAGCATCAGTAGCCAAACTCAGCTCCCCAGGGATCTGCACCACTTCGCCCACAAGGTGGTTTTGCAGAAAGAAAAGAGGCTAATGGAATCCCAATGCTAAATTTGTTCTCTATATCTGCCACCGGAGAAAATGTGCTTTTTGTTTTAACACAGAAAGCAGAGCTGAGGCAGCATGCAGGAGACTCAAACAGAATCATTATTTTGGGTGCTGAGTGGCAGAAAAACAGCATGTGACAGGTATGGGAAATTTCTGATGATAGGATGCCAGAGTGACCGACCTGGCAGGCAGCCTCAGTTAACACAGAGTAAAAATAAATAGGGGAAAATAAATAAATATTCCCCCAGGAAGATCAGCAAATTCATCATAAAACTTCAGCCCAATTACCAGAGCTACTCTCATGCATGCCAAGAGCCAGGAGTGCTGACTCATTGTTTTCTGAGTTAATGCCCTGGTTAATGCCCACGCAGCTCAGTGGATTCAAAGGGGCAGGACAGATTCTTTCCTGGCTCCTGTCTGCTCACATTTTCGTTTACAGGTCAAGATCTCTCCCTGCTCCACAGTGGAATTTATGCTAACTTGCTTCCAGGTGTGGGAAAACATGTAGTGAATGAAACTGGCTTTTGGGCACTGAAAGAGGGAAATGCTGAAGCTGATAAAAGAATCCTATCCTGTATCAACCCCAGGAATTAGTGCAGGGAGCCCAGCTGCTATCTGGGGATACTGTTATTATTGGTAGTTAGCAAGAGTTAATGTCATTAGACCAGCCAGGGAAAAGCACCTGCCCTTCAGCACATTTTGCAGGCTCAGAGCTGCTATATGGGAGCAGCCTGGTAATCTTCTAGCACATGACAGGATGTCAATAACCTCAGTACCTGTATTATTTAAGCAGAACAAGGTGAGCCTTTGTTTAGCCCTTGGGCTCAGGTCAAATGGATGGCAAAAGTAGAAGCTACAACCAATTAGATTTTCAAAGAGAGAGCGAGAGAATCTATCAGAAGCCTGTTTGGAGGCTTAGCATGCCAGTAGTGCAGCGCTGGCCTGTGATTCTAGCCTGACTAACAAAACTCAGGATATTTAGAGGCCTGTGTGACGGTCTCACATGTATTACAATATCTACTAGCCACATGGAAACTCTCTTCTGTATTGTCTGTGAACTGCTGTTCTCTGCTTTTGAGAGCTGTGTGTTTGTGTAGATGAGTCAGTTTTTCTCTGGCCTTTTGCTGTCATCATTATCAGAATGTACTATGAAATTAAAGAGTTTCTGACCTCTCCTGGAAAATATCTGATTTAGAGACAAATCTGCAGGCATGACCGTGTATTTTCTCTCTTCAAAATGGAGAACCCTCAGGTTTTGGTTAGAGATATAAGCAATCTGACTGAACCCCGTACACAGAAAGAAGCTTGTAACCTTCAAAAAACTGACAAGGCTTAACATTCTACCCCAGAACATTGGCAGCAAAAAGAATGTCAGACTATTTCTACATACAAGACGGCATGTATATTCTAGCCCATCTATCCCTGCTTCTGATCAGAGCTGCATGGCTGGGCTACATTGCATCTCTGGGGGGCATGTTCCTTTGGGAGTGGCAGTATAATGCTTGTATGAATGTCAATACACCTGCCTGGGGGCACAGTCTGTGACTCTACACACCAGTCAGTATGCTGGATGTCCAGGTGGTGCGGTGTCCAATGTCATGTTCCATAGCACTTCACTCTTTCTGCTGAGTCTTTGGGCCTCTCTCTGGTTACAATGTCAGTCATGATTTTCCTATATAATTCACCTGGGTCATGTTCTCTCCTGGCTTCCCATCTTGATTCTCTCTCTTCCCACCTTGATTCTGTCTCTCCTCTCTTGTAAGTATAAAGCAATTGGGATCCTGGGAAAGGCTACCCCACTGAGATTGCTACCATGCTACTCTCCAGCTATGCTGTTTCTATCCCAGGATTAGCTCTGCTCACACTGACTACCTAATGCGCAAACAGGGGCTTCCCACGATCACAAAAAGCTGTGAGAAACCCCTAATCCTTTGTTTGTGGATGCACCAACTAGCTGCCTGGCTGATAAACACTTCACTCCCTATAACTGGTTACTGGGAGTCATCACATGGCAGTATTACAGACAGTCTTACAGGTTCTTTTAAGTGGAATGTAAAGGCAGTTCTGGAAATCTTGGGAGAAAGGACATGGTGTTAGTTGTGGTTGTGACATTATACTCCATATTCTTTATGAAAATATGCTTGTGGTAGAAATATGACATAACTAAAATATGCTTTATGTGATATAACTCTTGTAAGGTATCATTGCATGCATCATTTCTGTATCTGAAATTAAGAATATTGACAATGTATCTATATTTCAACTGTGTTAGTTTGTGTGACGCCCCCTGCTAACACTTCAGGTACAACAATGAAAAAGCTAGACAGTGCTGATGACCCATCAGCAAGAGAGAGTGGACTGTAAAAGAGCTTAGGATCAGCCTGTGAAGAATGGCTACAGGGGCCCCACAGAGGCATGTGACCTTGTCACCTGATACTGGAACCCATCTTGAATTCTGTACTTTTCCATGAGAAGCTGGGGGAGAGGGGGTGTCAAAATAGGAGACAAAGGACTCCTGCCTTATGCAAATCCTATTTAAGGGTGGGGAGTGAGGTAATCCAGGTCATCAGTTCTCCCCTGCTGCCCCACCCAAGATGATTGCTGGAAACAGCTATGACTGAACTGTGGGAAAGAACTGGACCCAGGTTGGAAGGGCGTCTGGCCTGTGAAGAAGATTATTAGATCCACATTTAGGGTGAGAATTTACATGTAACCAGCTTCTTTAGTGTATTAAACTTAGTTTGCGCGCTCTCTTTTATTTTTTTAGTAATCTGCCTTGTTCTGTCTGCTACCTCCTTAACCTGTTATAGTTAATACATTTATTTCTGGTTTACAGTATAACCCAGTTTATGTGATTTCTAACGGGGGGCGCGAGAAGTTGTGCATACCCTCCTCCACATTGAGGGAAGAGGCGAATTTCGCATAATTTTGGGTTTGTACTCCAAGGGGGGAGGGTGGACATGTGGGTGCTCTGGCAAGCCCCTTAAGCTGAGCCTTCTCAGAGCAGCTCTGTGTCTGTCTGTGCAGCTGCGTGTGGCCCGGCTTATGTGCTTGGCTGGAAAAGGTTGGGGAGCCTAGCCCAGCAAGACCAGGTAAAAAGAGGCCCAGGCTGGCAGAACAGTCTGCCTCAGTGGCATCCCAGCACACCAGGTGACATCCCAGGGGGTCCAACCTGTTACAGGGGTATACCCTATAAAGCTTAAAGGGGCAGGTCCTAGTTCCATGCCTAATTACAGTAACAGCTTCAGACTCAACCATTGAACAACACAAGTAACTTTTTCTTTGACCTGATCAGCTACTTAAGGAACAACATGCACAGCTAATTTATGAGATAACCCAGAACTGGAGCAGTAACCAGTGTAGTAGGAAAAGAGCCTGAGACATAAGCCTGGTTATTAGAGACCTGGTATGAGGAAGACCTGCTTACAGACTCTGGCAAGAACAGGGCTGATATTGCAGAAATACACATTCCTAAGAAGTGCTAGGCACAGAGTGCTCACGCAAACGTATCTTGCTATCAAGTGGTACAAGAAAATCCCAATATCAAGGATGGTACAAAAACATTCCCCAAGTATAACAGGAACACACTGATCCATCCTAAAAGATAAGGTCAGGATGACAGTACATACTAGAGACGTTTTGATTGAACCAACATGTATAAGGTGATGAGTAATAACTAGCCACATCAGGGGGCACTAACTAACTATACCAGAGGCAGTACGTAACTTGTTTGTATCAGGGTATAAAGATGTATCTCAGAGGGAGTATCTTTGTCCGGCTGAGGGGGGAATGGAAAGTCCTGCCATTCACTGAGCTGCATCCCTTATCATGGGCATACATGTCTTTGTATCCTCATAGAGTCTGCCAGGTGCTATTACCATGCTTTGTTGACAATCAGCCTGGCCTGACGCCTTTGTACCTTAATGGATCTTGTGGTCATTGGGCGATTTGCTCAAGATCTGCTGTGCCAGCTGTCTGTGCAGAGCTGCGGCAGCACACAGAGAGAACACACACACGCAGCCAAACATCTGACCACAACCAGCACACCGAGAGTTTTGCATGGTAATGTTTAAACTTTAACAGGAGAACTTCTGCAGTCAGTGAACACTGAGGAAACTAACTATAGATCAAAGGGTTCCTTTAGGCTTCAGCATACTCTGAATCAAAAGTAACATCTAAGAAATAGGTCACTCCAAGGAACAAACAGCTATCCCGGCTTTTTCTTAGCAAACAGCTGTTGTTTCTTAGAGAGTCCAGAAACAATTAGATCTATCAATATAATTCACTGACCAACTAATTGACCTCTCCTGTGTAAAGATAGCATGGAAACCACCACTAATTTTAACCACTAGGTTAGAACAACAGGAATTCCAGGAGCTAAAAGACTCCTCCTTACATTGCACTGACTACACATTCAGTCACCTTCCATTGCACTGAGAACCAAGATCAGGGTTCCCTTAAAAACATATCACAACCAAAT
Organism: Eretmochelys imbricata; assembly: GCF_965152235.1. Taxonomy (NCBI): domain Eukaryota; kingdom Metazoa; phylum Chordata; order Testudines; family Cheloniidae; genus Eretmochelys; species Eretmochelys imbricata. The sequence goes on along the minus strand of NC_135589.1, from coordinate 23,462,181 downwards.
CAATGTACATAACTGCGAAAGTGCTAAGGAGTCCTCCAGGCATTGATTGTATGGAGGTTGCTGCCAGGTGGCATTCTGAAGGCTTTCTATCTCAACCAAGAAGGTCAGAGACTGGCTGCTCCCCTAATTGTCAGGGTCTCAGTGCCTTTTTGTGCCCTTCCAAACATACTGTTCTTTCACTCTTTTCTTTGGTGCACAGAACATAGCTGATAAATGGTGACAAAAGTCTTCTTGCACGTTCTACAAGGAGAAACTAGTTTTTCTTCTGCAACTTAAACATGTTTCAAGTCTGCAAATGCATCATTGTACAGATTCTCTCTTTCATAGTTAGTCCTTCAGCGCTGCAGTGACAAAGAGAAATATTAGGAGTAAGAATTAAAAGTTCACCCCTGCAGAACTTGGACACAGATTCCTAGATTCCAAGGCCAGAAGAGACTACTGTGATCATCTAGTCTGATCTCCAGTACAACACACACCACAAATCTTCCCCAAAATAATTCCTAGAGCAGATCTTTTGTGAAAAAACCCAGTCTTGATTTAAAAATTGTTAGTGATGGAGAATCTACCACGAACCTTGGTAAATTGTTTCAAAAATTAATTACTCTCACTGTTAAAAATGTATGCCTTATTGTAGTCTGAATGTGTCTAGCTTCAACTTCCAGCCTTGGAGCATATTATACCTTTTTCTGCTAGACTGAAGAGCTCATTATCAAATATTTCTTCCCTAGGTAGGTACTTATAGACTGCAATGAAGTCACCCCTTAGCTTTCTCTTTAAACTGAACAAACTGAACTCCTTGTGTCTATCACTATAAAGCAGGTTTTCTAATCCTTTAATCAATGTCATGGCTCTTCTCTGAACCTGCTCTAATTTATCAACATCCTTCTTGAATTGTGGGCACCAGAACAGGACACAGTATTCCAGAGCCAAATACAGAGGTAAAATAACCTCTCTACTCCTACTCAAGATTCCCCATTTATGCATTAAGGAACTGCATTAACCCTTCAGGCCATAGCACTGCACTGGGAACTCACTTTCAGCTCATTATCCACACCCCTCATGCCCCCCAAAAAATCTTTTTCAGAGCCACTGCTTCCACCCATCCTGTAAGTATGGCCTACATTTTTTTTATTCCCAGACGTACACATTTACATTTGGCCATATTAAAATGCATATTGTTTCCTTTCACCCAGTTTACCAAGCGATTTAGATCGCTCTGTATCAATGACCTGTCCTTTTCATTATTTGCCACCCCCAATTTACATGTCATCTGCAAACTTTATCAGTGATGATTTTATATTTTCTTCAAGGTCATTGATAAAAACTTTCAAAAGTGTTGGGCAAAGAACAGATCCCTGTGGGACTCCACTAGAAACATACTTTCTCATTTACAGTTACACTTTGAGATCTATCAGTTACCCAGTTTTTAATCCATTTAATGTGTGCCATGTTGATTTTATATTGTTCTAGTTTTCTAATCAAAATGTTGTGTGGTACTAAGTCAAATGCCTTTCAGAAGTCTAAGTATATTTTCTTTATCAATCAAACTCGTAGCCTCAATAAAAAACTCACTCACTTACTTTGAAAGGCTCTGTCTTCCATAAACTCACATTGATTGGCAATAATTATATTACCCTCCTTTAATTCTTGATTAGTCCAGTCCTGTATCAGATGCTCCATTATCTTGCCCCAGACCAATGTCAGAGTGATGGGTCTATAATTACCTGGGTCATGTTGATCACCCTTTTTAAGTGTTGACATAACATTAGCTTTATTCTAGTCTTCTGGAACTTCCCCAGTGTTCCACGACTGAGTAAAAATCCACAATGGTCCAGCGACCTCCTCTACCAGCTCTTTTAAAATTCTTGGAAGCAAGGTATTTAGGCCTGCTGATTTTAAAATGTCTAACTTTAGTAACTGTTGTTTATCATCTTCCTGAGATGCTAAGGAATGGAAAGAGTGTTATCATAGGACTCATCACCCTTCCCCCCCCACAAATACAGACCAGAAATATTTTTTGAACACTTCCGTTTTTTCTGTATTATTATTGATAATTCTACCATTCTATGGACAAACACCATTGCTACAATTCTTTTTGTTTCTAACATACTTTAAAAATTCCTTCTTATTGTTCTTAACTCTGTTGGCCACAGATTTCTCCTTGTGTCACTTTGCTTCCCTTATCAATTTTCTACAATTTCAAGCTTCTGATTTATATTCATTACTACCATCATCTTCTTTATTCCATTTGTTGTGTGTATATATATAATATATAGAAAGCTGCCTTTCCTTCCCCTCTAAACCAGGTTGTTTTTTTAACCAATACGGACTTCTTCCTTGATTGTAGGATTTTGTTTTGTGGGGCGTCTAGTAAAATATTCTTAAACAATTCCCAATTATCATTCACATTTTTCTAATGAAATTCTTCTTACCACCTGATTTGGCTCATGTTTTCAGCTTTGTGAAATTGGCCCTTTTACGGTACCAAATATGTATATTACTGGTCTGGACTTTAGTCTGCTTCCACATTATAAATGTAATCAAATCATGATCACTTGTACCTAAGCTACCATTAATTTTTAGTTCTATGATCAGTTCCTCTTTATCTTTCAAGACAAGGTCTAATATAGAATTCCATTATGTTGGATGCAACACTTGTTGAGTTAGGAAATCGTCATCTATACGCTTTAGAAATTCCAAGGATGTTTTAGTACTGGCAGCATAAGACCTCCAGCATATGTCACTCAAATTGAAGCCCCCAGTGATCTCACAGGTTTTTTCCCTATACACTGCAGATACACTGTGTGATCAGCACACACCAAATAATACCCCAGAACCCAAGGGAAAAAGAGAAACTTGATGAACCATCATAACAGAAAATGCTGTTGCTTCCCCTTACATTGTAAAGTGTATTCACTCTTGCTGGCGAGGTCACCCAAGGGCAGGTCAACCCAGTCCCCTTAATGCTTGACTGGAAAGTTCCACTAACCACTTAAGCTCCCTGACCATGAATTTGCAACGTACCAGCAGTAATTGTTTACGAAAATCAAAAGAAAGTAGATACAGCAAGTTTCTGGCCATTTATCAGCCATTTATATAGGTCACTTTTCATCACGCTGAGCCTCAAGAAAAGATAAAAGCAAGAGAATTGATCTGAATATCTATTATTAGATGTGTCACATTACTGAAGCTACAGTTACATTTGTCCTTATGTAATATCTAACATCCCTGCTATTGCTAGACCCTTCCTCATCGTAAGGTGGATCATCATTTACTTATCACAAACATTTCACATTTCCTTTCCGAGGGACAAATTCTGCTCTTGGTGTACCTGTGCAACCCAATTCAACATAAAAAGGCTACATAGGTGTAACTGAGAGCAGAATTCAGCACTAGGTCTTTTTTTTTGGTAAGGTTAACTACTTGTAAAGAACTGTCTTGTGTGTATATACACACACAACAAAACGCCCTACAGGAAGGTACCAGAATATAGGCCAGGCATTCTTACATGTTTCATCATTTCCTTTTCCTGGCTGAGATGCTCTTTTAGCTCACCAGACAAAGACCTGTGCTTCTGGAGTGAAAGGTCATGCATTCTATCCCAAAGACCTTTTATATACAGGTAGCTGTCAACCATAAGTGTCTGTCTGTGTACAGTCATGAATCATTGCACTATGATATTGCCAGAGTGGGCAACTAGTGAAGATTTATAGCACTAACATCACCTAGGGTGTACAGAATGGAGGCTCTCTACAAACATATTGGGCTTCTCTCACCACTTAAACATGGTTGTGAATGACTTCTTGTCTTACAGGTGCAAGTGACATACTGGAGTCAGTGTTACTTTGTCTACTCCCCCAGAGCCAGACATATTCTCCTCTGGCTTCAGAGTGAAAGGAAACTGCAGAAACATCAGATAAAGTTTCAACTCACTGGAATTCCAGGTATTATCTGCTTCAGAGGTTTCTGTAATAACAAAAATCTTTACATGCTGCTGCTGGCATGCACACCTGTTATGTTCACCTCAACCCACTGAAATCATATTGCCCGCTTAGTTAATGTCCTCCATCCATTTGAAACAGTTACTTGGGAAGTCAGAAGTAATAATGCTGGGATAAGCCCAATACTGTCACTTTTCTGATATCCAGTGTTCTTGAAAAGCAAAAAATGGAAAGTGAATGTAAAACTGACTATTCTCCTGCAGTTACATAGCAAAAACTCACTAGACTACTAATGACAGATTTCAGAGTAGCAGCCGTGTTAGTCTGTATCTGCAAAAAGAAAAGGAGTACTTGTGGCACCTTAGAGACTAACAAATTTATTTGAGCATAAGCTTTCGTGAGCTACAGCTCACTTCATTGGATGCATTTACTCTACTACTACTGTGTCCTTAAATGACAGAATCAGAGAACTGAGTTAGCAGCTTGTCTTGATTCACATCTTGAGGGCAGAATCGACACTGTACTCTCAAATGTTACCAAACAAGCTGTATTATTAAAAAGTGATGGAGACCATGTCATCCTATTCCTCCTCCTCCCCTGTGAACTTTAAGGGGAAATACTTCCCATTATACACACTTTCTTTCTACCACATCAGGGAATACTAAAAGGATCTGTAAAAGAGTAAGCAACACAATGATGCCAGAAGCAGCAAAAATACTTATGCCTCTTGCTTTTGATACCTTGGAGCTTTGCTTATATGGAAAGTATTATGTGAAAAAACTCAGTCTCTCTCTGGATATGCAGAAGCTATTTAATGATGAAACACCTAGAGATGTCAGGGAAGATCCCCTACTATAGCTGGCTCTGATCCTTTCTTCCCCATGCTTCAAGATATACAGAATGATTATTGATGTTACAGTCAGAAGGACCCTCAATGCATACTGCACCTCAACTTATTCAATACTGTATGAATCTGGAAAACTTGCCTCCATGTAAATCTACCCCTCTGACTTACACCTGGAAGTATGTAAGTGATCAGAAAGCTAGCCAACACTTAATGAATTAATGCTAGATTTCTCTCTCAAACAATTGGTGCTTATTTCCTTCTCAAGTCAGTCTGCTGGTTGGCAGGATAATAAATTAAAGCCACTATATCCAAGACCTTCACACATGCACACAAACATAAGCAAGTCCAAACTGGTTTGGTCCAATGGTCCGTCTAGCCCAGTATGCTGCCTTCCAGCAGTGGATGGTGCCAGATGCTTCAGAGGAAATTAACAGAACGGGCAATTATTGAGTGATCCATCCCCTGTAGTCCAGTCCCTGCTTCTGGCAGTCAGAAGTTTAAGGGACACCAAGAGATGGGGTTGCATGCCTAACCCTCTTAGCTAATAACCATTGATGGACCTATCCTCCATTAACTTATCTAATTCTTATTTTGAACCCATTTATAATTTTGGCCCCATTTTAACCAGTTATTTATCCATAAGAAGACCTTCCTTCTTATTCCAGGCTCCTTACTTTGCTTTTGGTGCAGGACCTTGTCAAAGGATCTCTGAAAGTCCAGGTACGCTGTATTAACTGGATCATCCTTGTCCACATGCTTTCTGATGTCCTCAAAGAATTCAAATAGACTGGTGAGGCTTGATTTCCCTTTACAAAAGTTGTGTTTGACTCTTCCCCACATTTATGTTCATCAATGTGCCTGATAATTCTTCTCTTCACTATAGTTTTAACCAATTTGTCTGGTACTGAAGTTAGGCTTTACTGGCCTGAAATTTCCAGGATCACTTCTGCAGCCTTCTAAAAAAAATCTGCATTACATTGCTATCCTCCAGAAAACTGGTACAGAGGCTGATTTAAACGATAGGTTATATTCCATAGTAGGTAATTCCGCAATTTCATATTTGAGTTCCTTCAGAACTCTTTGGTGAATACAATCTGGTCCTGGTGATTTATTACTGTTTTATCAGTTTGTTCCAATCTGTTCCAAAACCTCCTCTACTGACACCTCAGTTTAGGAATTTAGGATAGATCCTCAGATTTGTCACCTAAAAAGAATAGCTCAGGTGTGGGAAACTCCCTCACTGAAGATGATGTGAAGACCGATGCAAAGAATTAATTTAGCTTCTCTGCAACAGCCTTGTCTTCCCTGAGTGCTCCTTTAGCACTCTGATAGTCCAGTGACCCCACCGATTGTTTGACAGGCTTCTTGCTTCTGATATACTTTACATTTTTTGTACTGTTAGTTTGTGTGTCTTTTGCTAGTTGTTTTTTCAAATTCTTTCTTGGCCTACCTAATTATACTGTTAACACTTGCCGGAGTTCATTCTTCTTGCTATGTTCCTCAATAGGATTTGTGAGGCTGTCATTGAAAGCTGGTTAGATTGTCGGGTTCAACGGGTAGTGATCAATGGCTCCATGTCTAAGTGGCAGCTGGTATCAAGCGGAGTGCCCCAAGGGTCGGTCCTCAGGCAGGTTTTGCTCAATATTTTCATTAATGATCTGGAGGATGGAGTGGATTGCACCCTCAGCAAGTTTGCAGTAAACTGGGAGGAGAGGTAGATACGCTGGAGGATAGGGATAGGATACAGAGGGACCTAGACAAATTAGAGGATTGGGCCAAAAGAAATCTGATGAGGTTCAACAAGGACAAGTGCAGAGTCCTGCACTTAGGACGGAGGAATCCCATGCACGGCTACAGACTAGGGACCGAATGGCTAGGCAGCAGTTCTGCAGAAAAGGACCTAGGGGTTACAGTGGACAAGAAGCTGGATATGAGTCAACAGTGTGTCCTTGTTGCCAAGAAGGCCAATGGCATTTTGGGATGTATAAGTAGGGGCATTGCCAGCAGATCGAGGGACGTGATCGTTCCCCTCTATTTGACACTGATGAGGCCTCATGTGGAGTACTGTGTCCAGTTTTGGGCCCCACACTACAAGAAGGATGTGGAAAAACTGGAAAGTGTCCAGCGGAGGGCAACAAAAAAGATTAAGGGACTGGAACACATGACTTATGAGGAGAGGCTGAGGGAACTGGGATTGTTTAGTCTGCGGAAGAGAAGAATGAAGGGGGATTTGATAGCTGCTTTCAACTACCTGAAAGGGGGTTCCAAAGAGGATGGATCTAGACTGTTCTCAGTGGTAGCAGATGACAGAATGAGGAGTAATGGTCTCAAGTTGCAGTGGGCGTGGTTTAGTGTGGATATTAGGAAAAACTTTTTCACTAGGACGGTGGTGAAGCACTGGAATGCGTTACCTAGGGAGGTGGTGGAATCTACTTCCTTAGAAGTTTTTAAGGTCAGGCTTGACAAAGCCCTGGCTAGGATGATTTAGTTGGGGATTGGTTCTGCTTTGAGCAGGGGGTTGGACTAGATGACGTCCTGAGGTCCCTTCCAACCCTGATATTCTATGATTTTATGATTCAGTTCCCTACTATTGTTTGTTTGGCTGAAAAGGGCATTTATATGAAGGAGACACTGCAGGACACTTTCTCCTTTCCTGTGTTTTTTTCTTTTGTTCTCAGGCATGGTGCTGCCTGCATGTAATGCAATGAACAAGGCAAGATCCGGACCTTGGTGGATCCCAGGAATGCATCCATCACATTATCGCTACCAAGCTTGCCAGCCCCAATCATCATTTTGATGTTGTATGGGCAGATTAGGTGTTTCTGATCCCAGTCCATCATCAAGTCTGAAATCCCCACATTTCACAGAAATAATATTTCTGTTACATGCAAGACAGGAAGGTATTAAACACACCTCAAATAGCTGAGGTTTGCAGAGTTACACGTAAAATTATCCCAAGTGCATATACTATTGTGTTTGGATGATATTTGGACTACAGTGAAAGGCAGACATTGTTTTCAGTATCACAAATTCCCCACCAAGTTCACTGTGTCATCTAGTCATCCTATTTTATAGATACAGAAACAAGGAAAAAATGGAATTTAAAAGTGCACTGTCAACTTGAATGATTTTCCAGGTGCTTGTTACTAAACAACCATCAACGCTTGGAGCTCCAGAAAGGCAATAAAACCAATAGAACTAATAAAGGAAAACTGTGTGGGACTTGACAAATCTGGCTGTCCCTGGCATGTGACAGCCAATTTTACCAAGTGGGCAAACTGAAGCTGTATCAGGGTTGTCCACAGGATAAGTGACCCTGAGAAAACTAGCACTGACTCTTAATTTTAAGCTTTATGCTCTTTGCTAAATCCCTCTATAAAAGGACTATTTCAAAAGATAGCTACAAAAATACACCTGCAACCAATAATTATTATTTAACACCAAAGGAAATAACTGCACATTACATACTCTTTAACCGCCATGCCGAACAATAATGTTAATCAATCTGTACATAGATATAGTGGCTTTCCATCCAAAATCCGCAAAATGCTGATCCCACCTGTTCTCTATTAATGATTATTTTATACCTCTGCTAAAGACACATGGGCAGAACAATCTAATTATTTGGTTTTGCAGTTCTCTCAGTGAGGCACTGTAGGCTTCTCTTCACCTTTGACACTTGAACCCAGTGGTTCCCAACTTGCAACATGCAGTAGTCTGTGGAGAGCTGGCTATTTACATGGTGCTGGCTCACCTTCTTACCATCTGCATTACAGGGACTAAAGTTATATCAACTTCCTCATATCACTTCTCCATGTAAGCAATTGCTGTAGATGCCACAGAGATTTTATCTGACAAATAATGGGAGAGAGAGTCCATGTGATTGCACATGGGAGCTGAGGTGTGCATGAGCTGATCTCTTTATTATGATGCAGTTCACACTGAGAAACAGTTTGAGAAGCCCTGCCTTAACCTTAAGCCCATTATGTGAAGCCCTGACACTTCAACACGGCTTCAGCACCTCATTGCTATGCTGCCCTGTGACACAGCCTGATGCCTCACACTTCTTGCAGGTAGCTAGAGATAGCAAACTACAATTTTTAAGTAAATACTGAAATTGGTGCCAAGTAAAAGAGATGAAGCATTGTCATTTGGTTTAGCTGGTTAGTTGAGGTGAATCTGACTCTATCTGACAGGCCTTGATCTTTTGACTGGGATAGTGCTGTCTTCTGAATAAACCCAAAGTGTGATTTTGCCTCTCTCTTTGTACCATGACCTCATATAGGGCAGTCTGTGATGTGCACAGGCAGTCTCAGTTGCCAACATTCTCCAGTGCCCTACTGCACTACAACCACCATACATTTCTTTGTAATTTCCCAGAAACATAGTTGTAAGTCACGAGGCTACTCATGGAAAAAAGTCACTGTAAAGTGAGGTGATACACATAAAGTGGTAGGAGTACCACAGTCCATTGTAATGCAGCAATGAAAAATTGCTAGCCAGGAGGAAAACTATTTCTTCAACTGAACTAATTAAGAAAATAATTAAAGACTGTAGTGAGGCGGTGTGGCCTCCCTCTGAGCCAGAGGGGGAGGGACCACTCTCTCCGCCCAGCTGGGTGGAGTCCAGCCGGGCCTGGCCCTCCCAGTGGAAGTCGAGTGGCGGTGCAGGAAGTACAAAAGGCAGAACCCCTAGCCCAGTGGAGACCAGCAAAATACGTGGAGGCAGACAATCTCAGAGTGCAGGAAAACACAATATGACGGTGAGGAGAGGTGGCGGGCTGGAGATGGTAGGTGGCATCAGCTTGCTGAAAGAAGGCAGGAGTCAATGCTCAGGCTGCTGGAGGATCAAACTCATATGCTCCAGCGTATGGTTGAACTGCAGGAAAGGCAGCAGGAGCACAGTCCGCCGCTACAGCCCCTGTGTAACCAACTGCCCTCCTTCCCAAGTTCCATAGCCTCCTCACCTAGACGCCCAAGAATGTGGTGGGGGGGCCTCCGGTCACCCAGCCACTCCACCCCAGAGCATTGCCAAGCAACAGAAGGTTGGCATTCAATAAGTTTTAAAGTGCTGTGTGGCCTTGTCCTTCCTTCCTCCACCACCCCTCCCGGGCTATCTTGGCAGTTATCCCCCTATTTGTATGATGAATAAATAAAGAATGAATGAATGTGAAGCAACAATGACTATTGCCTCTGCAAGTGGTGATCGAAGTGGGGAAGGGAGGGTGAAACTGGGGAGGGGGGTCCATCAAGGAGAAACAAACAGAACTTTCACACCGTAGCCTGGCCATTCCTGAAACTAGTTTTCAAAGCTTCCCTGATGCGCACCACGCCCTCCTGTGCTCTTCTAACCGCCCTGGTGTCTGGCTGCATGTAATCAGTGGCCAGGCGATTTGCCTCAACCTCCCTCCCCACCATAAACGTCTCCCCCTTACTCTCACAGATATTGTGGAGAGCACAGCAAGCAGTAATAACAGTGGGAATATTGGTTTCGCTGAGGTCTAACCGAGTCAGTAAACTGCGCCAGTGCACTTTTAAACGTCCAAATGCACATTCTGCCACCATTCTGCACTTGCTCAGCCTGTAGTTGAACAGCTCCTGACTACTGTCCAGGCTGCCTGTGTATGGCTTCATGACCCATGGCATTAAGGGGTAGGCTGGGTCCCCAAGGATAACTATAGGCATTTCAACATCCCCAGTGGTTATTTTCTGGTCTGGAAAGTAAGTCCCTTGCTGCAGCTGTTGAAACAGACCAGAGTTCCTGAAGATGTGAGCATCATGCACCTTTCCCAGCCATCCCACGCTGATGTTGGTGAAACATCCCTTGTGATCCACCAGAGCTTGCAGCACTATTGAAAAGTACCCCTTTCAGTTTATGTACTCGCTGCCTTAGTGCTCCGGTGCCAAGATAGGGATATGGCTTCCATCTATCGCCCCACCACAGTTAGCGAATCCCATTGCAGCAAAGCCATCCACTATGACCTGCACATTTCCCAGAGTCACTACCCTTGATATCAGCAGCTCAGTGATATCGTTGGCTACTTGCATCACAGCAGCCTCCACAGTAGATTTGCCCACTCCAAATTGATTCCCGACTGACTGCTAGCTGTCTGGTGTTGCAAGCTTCCACAGGGCTATCACCAGTCACTTCTCAACTGTGAGGGCTGCTCTCATCTTGGTATTCTTGCACTTCATGGCAGGGGAAAGCAAGTCACAAAGTTCCATGAAAGTGCCCTTACGCATGCGAAAGTTTCGCAGCCACTGGGAATCGTCTCAGACCTGCAACACTATGCGGTCCCACCACTCTGTGCTTGTTTCCCGGGCCCAGAATTGGCGTTCCATGCCATGAACCTGCCCAACTGACACCATAATGTGCACATTGCAGGGACCTGTACTTTGTGAGAAGTCTATGTCCATGTCCTCATCACTCTTGTCACCACCGCCTCCTCCTCGCTTGGTTTCGCTTTTCTTGCGGGTTATGGTTTTGCATATCCTGCTGGATAACGCGCGCGGTGTTTATAGCACTCATAATCGCTGCGGTGATCTGAGCGGGCTCCATGTTCCCAGTGCTGTAGCGTCTGCGCTGAAAAAAGGTGCGAAACGATTGTCTGCTGTTGCCCTGACGGAGGGAGGGGCAACTGACGACATGGCTTACAGGATTGGCTTACAGGGAATTAAAACCAACAAAGGGGGTGGCTTTGCATTAAGGAGAAACAGAATGGCCCCCTCAAGGATAGAACTCAAAACCCTGGGTTTAGCAGGCCGTTCATTTCAAGGAGGGAGGGAGGAAGGGAGGAGAAAATGAATACAAAACAAATCTGGTCTATTTCTTGTTTTGATCCACTTCATCTATCTTTATACATCTTGCTGGCAGCAGACAGTGCAATAGGACTGCTGGCCATCGTCGTCTCCTGGCTGCTCGTTAGAAGACGGTGCAGTAGGACTGCCGGCAGGACTGAATCACCATGAGACGAAACTTAAAAGGGAAATGACCTGGCTGAGTCACTCCTATGTCTGCCCAGGCGCCCCGACCGACCTCACCAAGGTCGGCTAAAAGAGCACCCTGGAGTACGGCGATGATGGCTACCAGTCATACTGCACTGTCTGCTGCCAAAAGGCAATGAGCTGCTGCTGTGAAGCAATGCAGTACCACGTCTGCCAGCACCCAGGAGACGTACGGTGACGGTGAGCTGAGCAGGCTCCATGCTTGCCGTGGTATGGCGTCTGCATGGGTAACCCAGGAAAAAAGGCGCAAAACAATTGTCTGCCGTTGCTTTCATGGAGGGAGACGGAAGGGGGTGCCTGACGACATGTACCCAGAACCACCTGCGACAATGTTTTTGCCCCATCAGGCATTGGGATTTCTACCCAGAATTCAAATGGGGGTGGAGACTGGGGGAACTGTGGGATAGTTACCCACAGTGCAACGCTCCGGAAGTCGATGGTTGCCTCGGTACTTGTGGATGCACTCCGCCGACTAAATGCACTTAGTGCATTTGTGTGGGGACACACACAATCGACTGTATAAAAAAGCTTTCTACAAAACCGACTTGTATAAATTCGACCTAATTTCATAGTGTAGACATGGCCAAAGTCAGGATAAACTTCCTCAATACAGTTTCTCAGGGAATAAGGTTCAGTACTGGAATTTTCTTGTCAGTCCTGATTAGGGCTCAACAAAGCCTGAAGTCACTTCAATGTCGAAATAATGTCGAAAATCATTACATCAGGAAGCACTAGTGAATATTACGAATCTAAACCCCCGAAATGTAATGTACTCTATGACATAATAGTGTCAGTCACACACAACTTGTGTTGCTTCCAGTTGCCAAGGAATGAGTGAGGAGATCAGATACTCAACTTTTGCAAGGAACAAGAGTTGTTTTTAACTAGTTGGCTGTTCACAAGTCCAGCCCAGCCCAATAACTACCCTTATTATTTGCATTTCTTTAGTCACTGAAGAACTGATTAGAAGTTGTAATTGTTTTCTGAAACTTTGAAGCCCTTAAAGTTGTGTGACAGGCCTACTCTAAATGTTGTACAATAGAAGTCTGTTACCAAATTCTAGACTTAATTTATCCAAGAACTTGTTAAAATTCCCTCTGTGCAGTCACTGAATGAATGTGCTTTTGAAGTCATTTACTCACCAATAAATTACAATGGTCTGAAATCATTAGCAACAAAGTAAATTGTTTTAATTGATCTGAACTTCGTTACGACCCAGGAGCTTCATTTCTGTGCAATTGCACTTTCCAAAGGACTACAATAACAAATTAATCTCTCTTGAATCCTGTCATCTTTAAAGTGCTCCCTGCTCTGAAGAGCTTCACAGGAAAAAAACTTGCTAAAGTAAGGGGGCTAAGTAGTTCTCAATGAGTTCAAGTTTCCCTCTGCTGAAATACAGAACAGTTGGCTCCAAAGGGAGTATGAAGTCTGTTCTCTGTTAATACCAGGACAAGTTCACATACCCTTCCCCTTTTACTTGGCTAGTGGTTGTAAAGCACTTTCAGGACACAAGATGTAAAGGCACCTGTCATTCTTTGGTCTACTATTTTATTTCTGGGGAAAGGGGTCAGGAGTGCACATTTAACATGGGGAGACGGAAAGCCTGTCTATCACTCTGATGTGCTCCCACTGTCCAACTGTACTGATGAGCCTGGAAGTGCATCCGACCCACTGTTCCTCAGCTGAGGACTCACTCATTGTGACACAGGACTGTACGTGTGCATTTGGGGGGAGAAATGGATCCCAGACTGGAGGTAAGTCAAGGGAAGTGGAGGAAAGAATTTGCTTCCACAACAGAACTTTCTCTAGGGGAAGGTTACTGGCAATAAAAGTAGAATGAACAGTCTTGGGTCCATGCCCTTGTCTCTGGATCTTGCCTGTTTGGGAGCTCAATGGCTGATAGGAAGCCTCGTACTGTAGTTAGTTGTCTTAGATGGCAAGCAGCAGATACGTTAGTATACACTTGAATTTCAAGAGAGCTGTTCAAAAGAAAGTTCTGCTGGGCATTATCTATGCTGGGAAATGCATCAGGTCAGAAATGCTTTATCTATGCTTTAACTAGAACACCAGGGGGAAACATGATTTTGCCCTTGGTGTGCGTAAGTACAATCCTGTTTAAAAATGTGTCAGCAACTGATGGCTGACCCCAGGGCACACTCGTGTAAGAAAACATATTAACATGTTTTAGCTGAGAGATAAGCACAAACAGTGAATGTGTTTTTAAACACAACACCCCTTGTTCACACTTATGTTCAGCATTGTTTTAGTGAATGGGTTTCTGACGGCGATGCTTTTGCCCAATACAGAAAAGGTCTTTTAGGGACCAGCTGTTTGCCCATATGCTCACTAGCCAGTGTAGCACTGCTGGTCTGTCAGTTGAAAGCCCATTGAACAGCTTCCCCAATGCTCTACTTTAGAATACTACCTCCCATATTAACTTCCTCTTTGAACAAAGCCATTGTTTTGGATATGACTATCACTGCACTGTATGTAAACAAACACCAGTACTGAACATATGGCCTCATTCTGCCACAGCCCCACATTTACAAGTTGTGCCAGACAGGCTTGATTTTCTTTTTTAACTGAATCACAAAATAAACAGATTAAGTTACCAAGTAGTTGTACTATATGGAGATACTGGAAAGTATTTGCTATGAGGCCTCACAAAATCAATTAAAAATGACTTGGATCTCAACAAGGTTATATGGATTGAAAAGTGGATGGGAAATCATAAACAAATGGTAATGATAAATGGTGAGGTCCTAAAGTAGGGGAATATATCTAGTGAGATACTACAGAGATCTGGGTTAAACCCATTTTACTGTGTTGCATCCTCAGCTGGTGTAAATCAGTGTAGCTCAACTGAACTCAGTTCTAGAATACTGACAATTAGGTTTGCCAGGCGTCCTGTTTTCGACCGGAACGCCTGGTCGAAAAGAGACCCTGGCGGCCCCCATCGGTGATGCTGACCAGACCATTAAAAGTCCAGTCAGTGGTGCAGCGGGAACCTGAGGCTAAGGCAGGCTTCTTGCCTGCCCTAGCTCCGTGTGACTCCTGGAAGCGACCGCCAGGTCCTAGTGGGCCTTGGTCGCATGGGCGGCCAGGGAGGCTCCACGTGCTGTCCATGCCCCGTGTTCTGGCTAAGCAGCTCCCCCCATTACCCAGGAACCGCAACCAATGGGAGCTGCGGAGGCAGTGCCTGCAGATGCCAGGGCAGCGTGCGGAGGCTCCCTGACTGCGTCTCTGCCTAGGGGCCGCAGGGACCTGGCGGCCGCTTCCTGCAAGCCATGGTAAGCGTCGCTGGGACCCCGCACCACCTTCCGCACCCTAACTCCCTGCCCCAGCCCGGAGTCCTTCCTGCACCCAAACTCCTCCCGGAGCCTGCACCCCAAACCCACCCAACACCCCAACACCCTGCCCCAGCCCTGAACCCCGCGCCTGCACCCCCCTGACCCCACTCCAGAGCCCACACTCCCAGCCGGAGACCTCACCACCCTCCACGCCCCAACCCCCTGCCCCAGCCCGGAGCCCTCTCCTGCACCCCAAACCCCTCATCCCCAGCTTTCACCCTAGAACCCACGCGCCCAACCAGAGCCCTTACCCCCTCCTGCACTCTGAACCCCTCAGCCCCAGCCCAGAGCCCCGTCCTGCACTCCAAACCCCTCATTCCTGGCTCCACCCCAGAGCCTGCACCCCCCTTGCACCCTAGTCCCCTGCCCCAGCCCGGAGCACCCTGAACCCCTCATTTCTGGCCCCACCTGGAGCCCGCACCCCCAGCCCAGGGCCCATACCTCCCCTGCATCCCCACCTGCTGCCCCAGCCCGGAGCCCTCTCCCACATCCCAAGCCTCACCCCAGCACTCTCACCCCGAGCTGTAGCCCTCATCCCCCTCCCGCACCCCAACCCCCTGCTCTAGCCTGGTGAAAGTGAGTGAGGGTGGGGGACAGTGAGTGACAGAGGGAGGGGGGGGATGGAGTGAACAGGGGGGTGGGACCTCAGGGCAGGGAAGGGAGTGGGGCAGGGGGCGTTCGGTTTTTTGCGATTAGAAAGTTGGCATCCCTATTGACAATAATGCTTTGGCTCAGTGCAAGAAAGGAAATCTGTGTTTAAAACTAGTCCCATCAAATCTGAAAAAGGCAGAAAGACCCTCTCAGAGGCCAAAGGAAGCAGCTCTGTTCTTGTGTTTAGGGGGCTGAGGGAGAGACATGTGTGTGTGAGAGAGAAACTCCTCGTGCTATAAATCCTTGGAAAATGAGAAACCCTTCTGCAATTTACAGCTTTTCTTTTCTTGATGTAATGTTATTGATGTTATGGCAGGCCCCATGTTTGCAATTGCTGTCACATTTCCTCCCAGTTCAAGCACTGAAAGTTGTGTGTACGTGCCAGGGGAACACCCATTTGGAGGGCACCTGTGACTCATTTTAAGGATTAAAACAGCTAAAATGAAAGTAAAAGTAAAGACTGAATGAGAGAAAGGAGGAGAGAAGAAGGAGGAAGGGCTAATAAATAGGGAAAACTCAACTTTAAAATCAACAGATTTGGGCCACTTAGACCAATAGTGAGGTTATTCCAGTGCTGGGCTGCAGGCTGCATGTAGGCTGAGAGTCGTTAACATGAATGCAAGAGGCATGACTGTTCTTTCTCTCCATTGCTACAACATCCAGCTCCCTGTGTCACAAGGTAGTGCTCTCTTTTACGAGCTCTACGTTAAGCAATCCATATGGACGCTTCACCTAATTACTGGATGTTTCATTCACCTACAATTGCATGTGACTTTTTGTAGTTGCCAACCCAGTTTTAAAATTGAAAAGTATTGGTGCATACATGCCTGTATCATCCGCTTTTGCTCACTTTCCACCCAGGTAATCCATTCACCTACTGTAAATCTGTCAGGCACAATGGTTTGTGTGGATGAGCATATGGCCACACACAAGTGCATTCCCTTCCTGGATTGCTGTCAAGCAACTCCCATGCAAAGCTCTGCTAATGCAGCCTCCTGGTGCACGCTCCGTTAGACCTTGTGCCGATCAGGCTCCCTTCTGTCTGGGGCTTTCAGAGTCATTCCGTTTTCGGGTGCTCCAGCTCCTGAATTGGTTTTTTGTTTCTATCTAGGATTTTTATGCACTATTCCCAATTTGTAGTTTAGTGACTTACAAGCAAGCTCCAATACAGCGCAACTTGCAGACAATAGCTACTGATGTGATGATGAGCATATTAAGTTTCAGTACTCATTCCACTCTGTGTCCTTTTATGACCACAGCCTGTCAAGCATGGTTAATCCTTGCAAATGTGCAATGACTTTATGGCAGGCGCTGCAATGAGAGAGGAATGCGCAGGCAGGCATTTCAGTTGGCGGATGCTGTTTCAAGAAACTCTAGTGTTTACATATATTGCAACAAGAATGGGTGACAGTTTTTTAGGAGAATTTAGAAGCTGAAGGCTCAGGGACCAGAGAATAGATTGAAGCTTAATTTCAAGATTTCACTTCATGTAACGTTAGCCAAACAGAAAGGTGCAGAGATGCTGCAAATCACGTCACACAGCACAGCTTTATCCTGTCTGAATAATGGCAGCCTGCGCAAACAAGAGCAAAGAGATGATGACTTAAAACAAACCAGTGCACAGCAACCTAGTTTAAACACTATCACAATGGTATCTCAATTCAACATTAATACTGGGGGCTGCACAGCACAAGTTAAATTCATAAATAGAGAGAAATGGCATCTTTCAAAACCTTAAAGAAAACCAGTCTGAGGCACAACCAGACGAGCTCTCTATTCTCACTGCCTTTGATGGGGCTAATCACCATTCCAAATCAGCATTTGAGCTGAACCCGACATTGAAAATCATACATAATTACCCTGATTAATTTTGCTGAAAACATACAGTGTTTTGTCATAGAAATGTAAACATAACAAGGTGCTGGGGTGACACAAATAGTAGGAACATGCTGCAGCTCAGAAGAAAACGCTCAGATTCTGAGGTTTGAAAGGTTGCATTTAGTGAAAGAGCAGTATTGATTCACACATATATCTACTAATTTCTACAAAGGAAAACGGCAAAGGAAAAATAGTGGGAGTGTGGCTAGTGAGCAGCACTGCACCCTAAAAAATGGATCAAATCATTTATACATCAGAGGAAAATGAAGTTGAACATAATGTAAATGGTGCTTGAAACAGCATCAGAATTACAGACCATCCGTATGTTAAAGTAATGGGGCCAAAGAAGCAGATAGATCACAGCTAGACAGCATCAATATCGGAACACAGGGAACTTCACTAGGTTTCTTGGGACTGAATTATTTAAAATCCAGTACAAGAAATAAAAAAGGAAGCACATTACAAGGAGGCTGGAAGACAGAAAGCTAGAGTTAGGAATTCCTTCCTTCCCATCTTTGTGTAACACCAACATTACAGAACAAATTGATGTAGCCCTAGAAACAAGCTCACCATGAGTACCTAGAGAAAAGAAGTCGTTTTTGTAAGGTGAGAGCAGGAGCTGAATTCCAACAGCTCAACCCACTAATCTCACTGAGGAAACCAACGTTAATATGTAGCACTTAAAATGGAAAGGGATCTATTTCTTCTTAACTGTGTCTTGTCGCACAAAATTCTGAAAAGCCATTGAAGGTAAATTGCTTGGTTTTCAATTTTAAAGCTGCACTTAACCAAACACCAACAGTCTCCAGATGTAGTGGCGGGGGGGGGGGGGGGGCAACATATTCAGAGGTCTCTAGCACCTAAAATCACAACAAACACCCTATCAGCCTCTTGTCAACTAAAGACAACATTTACAGAGATAATAAATTGCCGTGATCATTTTTTTGTGTGAAAAGCCTTTTGAGGACCTTTTTTCATATACACTGAATAGTTTGGTCAATCCACTGATGAGTGCCAGATTAATCTGCAGCTAGATGTCTGGGTCATACAGAAAAGAAGAATGAACCTAAGCAAATAGAGTGCTTTCCATGGATCTTTCACTGGGGTAAACAAATGAGGATGATATTACATATATATATCCAGGTGGAGCTGACAGCAACCAGGGCTGGGTTCAATATCTAGGGGTTCCTTTTCAACAATACAACGCTGAACCGTCTCAAGCCCCCACCCAGTAACCTGGGAAAATTACACACCACCCATAGGTGCCTCTGAAAGGCAATACTTCCCCACTTGCAATCACAGAGTCTGAGTGTACCAAAGAAACTTTTAATGAAAGGAGGGAAGTCACCTGACATTAATTAGGGAAAATGCCAAAGCAGGATTTATAAACCTAAAACTGTGAGCAGGACACCCACCCCATAGTGCATGGGGCAGAGTCTTCTACCTCATGTTCTTGAGTTCTATAACCAAAAGTTCCTTAACTGTGCCTTCTCTGCTCCCTCACCATACCCCACTTGCAGTGGCTGTCCTTGGTCAGTGAGGACCCAGTGTTCAGAAGTGCATCTGTGTGAGTTCACCTTCCATTCAGGGAAGAAGACACCTGGCTTGCTCTACCATCTGAGCACTTGCTCTGGCTGGCCACCTCACCGGCTGCTGTTCTTCACTGCCTGGCCACCCTGCCAGCCACTGTTTCTCGCCACCTGGCCACCCTGATGACTGCTCGCCAACTGATCGCTACTTTCATTGGCCACCTGTAAGTCACCTCATGCTGCCACATGCCTCTCTGCTGTGACCTCTGTAGGTCAGTCTCAGTGATTTTTAGCTCTCAGCAGGCTGGATAGAAACTCTGCCCCACCACAAGTGATTTCAGCTCTCACCAAGTACTTAACATAACAAAAGGCTCCTAAAGAAGCCTATTTAGCTCTATCTTTGAACTGTAGGACAGAGTAGGGAGGAAACGGTTAAATCAGACTACAGACCTTTAGGGAGAGTCCATACCTCCTGGATGGGACACCTGTTTCGACTCCTCTTACTTTCACAGGGGTCTGGCATTCAAGCCCTTGGCTTAACAAGGTCCTTTCACCTGAGGGGACCCCCTCATTTGTGACGGATTAAGCACAGTTCTGCTCCAACACAATAAAGACAACAACACTGATAACAGCATTTCACTACCCCTACATTCAGTACTAAAGTGATTTGTAACCCAATGCCAGTCAAAGCTGATCACTTTGAGCAACACCACTCTAACTTCTGGATATCTTGGCAGAGTAGGTGTGTTCATGTAAATACAGTTTGCTCCTGAAGTCTTTTCCCCTCCCAGCTAGCTGTCAGGGGAGAGTTCATTCAGACCCTGCTTACATATATACACAAACACACATACAAGATGTACTTGAAGCATGCCCTGTTGTATACCCACAACCAATCCTCTCTCTCTCTCTCTCTCTCTCTCTAGGTGCTTACGGTGCCCATCACCCAAGTATCAGAGTGACTCCTGAAATAGAATTACCGTGCAACAAGGTCCAGCAAGTTGACTGTATCGCTCCCTCCTCCTCCTTTCTAAGCTCCCCATAGAGCTTTGCAAAGTAAGACCCATGCAGCCCCATCCCTCTAGCTCTACATCTGGTATTGCTGTTAGTGGCACTGTTGGTGGTGGGCTGAGTATATGTGAGGAGCCCCATGGATGTATTGCTGGGGGGGAGGCGGGGAGAAGAGCAAAGTAAAATGTTCTTATATCCATATGAAGATAGGTGATACCTGTGTAGAGAGTAAGTCTCACACTGTATAAAGAACTGGAAGAGGGTCTTAAAGCATTTGTCTGAATTCACTGGCTTTGTTTTTGTCTTTCCCCATGAATGCTTTGCATGGTCAGGCTGTACCTACCCTTTTTGTTTTTCAGGAGGTGGGGCAGGGTTTAGCCTATGCTAATGATGATGGGAACAGTACAAATTGCACTTTACACAGGATTCTGCATTGGTCAAGGGCCAGTGACCATGGAAACTGCCACAGCTTGTGCCAAATGCAGCTGCTAGAGATGCTATAGCAACACACAGAGTGAGATATGCCAACACTCCACCACCCAGACGCCAGAGATACTAGCATTTACTCAGTTCCAAGCTCAGCATGTCTGGAATAAGAACAGAAGAAAAGCCCACTCAAGCACAGCTTTCCCCAGCCCCACTCAGCCATCACCACCTTGAGTAAAATTCATGCAAACCTCTTTCTGCTGTCAGCCAAGCACAGAGCTGGTTTAGATAAACACTATCAGGGATTTCTTTCATCTCCTTCTCCAGAAATCATGCATGGAGCTTGCAAACTGACCCAGCTGCCATCGTATTGGTGAGTGGCATAACTGCCCTAGTCCCAAACCCAATACTCTCCACACATTGAAGGGAAAAGTGCCATGGCTGCACCACTCCTTCCAGCTCCAGAAAACAGACACTAGGACAACCATCTCCAAGAAGAAGGTAACATTTCACTGCAGCACTCTGGCTTAGCACACTAATATTTTAGTTTAAACCAGTTGCCTCCCCTATGGAGCTGGCAAATTCATGGTAGTTGTCCAAGGGGCTGGGTCCTTTCTTCATCCCCCAACAGGCCTTTCACTACCAGTTGGCAATCAGACTGAATTTTCAAAGGTAGCAAAAATCCTGCCAATGATAACCCAGACTCTGGGGTGCTGCACAGAGTGCGTGTAAAGGAAGCATAAAGTTCCACACTGCGCTCCCCCAACTGGTGCCCTCTTTATGCAGTGCCAGAGCAGACACTTGTGGTGCAAAGCGTGCTGCCGATTCTGGCTCTGATTGCAATGCTCAAATCACCGAAAACATGAAACAAGCTTTCACAAAATATATACCATGTCTGTGCTTCAGAAATAAAGCGTTAGAAAGACAGAAAAACACATCTGAAATTCACCCTAAATTACGTACTCTTAAGAGAGGAGAGCTTTGTGATGACAACAGTTCTGCTCTCCCTATCTCCACTTCTTTAGTTCTAATGCTGAGCGTTTCTATTGCTTCCACACAAGAGAAAGTTTTGGGCCTGATTCTCTTTGCACATACACAAGATTTATGCTCCTGTAACTCGAATTACTTCAGTGGAATTACCCTTGATTCACACCAGGGATGGTGAGAGGAGAACCAGGCCCTTTGAGTCTTGGGATACAGAGCTGATTAGTTCCAAAATATTAGAAACAACTCTGAATCCCCTAAGACAAATTATCGGATAAACTGGATCAGAACCCAAAAGCCAGAAAAAGGATAGGACAGATGGCAAAGTGACTTAAGCAGTAACATGCCAACTGTTAGTGCGTGCCAAGCCTCGGAAACACCAGAGAACACAAATAATGGTTACATGTCTCAGGCTTTTGTTTCTATCCTAGCACTGTATGTGAAGATAAATGGAAGAGAAAAGCAGTGTGTTCGCCTTCTCCATGTAAACATGAAGCTGCAGTTGAGTAAGTAACATTAAGTCTGACATGGGGAAGCTGTGAGGCATTACTCACCCTGAGAAGTTTAATGTATAATTTAGAAACATATCATCAAAATGGAAACATGAGAACCTCTTAAATAACTCTGAAGGGTATTCAGCTTGGAATCATACACAGTTAATATTTAGGAAAAGCTGCTAACGCAGTGGTGGAAATTTACCCCACACTGAATAATTTGAT
This sequence comes from Eretmochelys imbricata, assembly GCF_965152235.1. Classification (NCBI taxonomy): domain Eukaryota; kingdom Metazoa; phylum Chordata; order Testudines; family Cheloniidae; genus Eretmochelys; species Eretmochelys imbricata. Next base: position 23,439,844 of record NC_135589.1, on the reverse strand, counting down.
TTAGATGCATCCCAATACTGAAGCACTTTAGAGAGAACTCATTCATTTTCATGGGCCAGATTTAGGCTTTTTATTCATTATCACATGAAGTATAAGTATAACCTTTCTGTTTGACGCTCTAAGGCCATCAAAACTGAAAGATGTGATCCCCCTGGCTGCGGCTGAGTGTACCAGGCAATCAATGCCAAGGAGCCTGCACCTGCCTTGCTACTAGGTATCATACATTACTCTCTTCAGAGTAGCAGCCGTGTTAGTCTGTATTCGCAAAAAGAACAGGAGGACTTGTGGCACCTTAGAGACTAACCAATTTATTTGAGAATAAGCTTTCGTGAGCTACAGCTCACTTCATCAGATGCGAAGTGAGCTGTAGCTCACGAAAGCTTATGCTCAAATAAATTGGTTAGTCTCTAAGGTGCCACAAGTCCTCCTTTTCTTTTTGCGTATACATTACTCTTTGCAACTGCCCAGGTGCTAAAAGTGTATTAATTATTTCAAAGGCGGTATCACCAGCTACAAACCCCAGTAAAACATTACAGCCAATCACCGGGTAAAATGCACCAAGATTTTTTAAGAAAGGCTCTGAGTGTCAGCCTTCATTCGTAGGTCATTAGAAGAGACCTTTACTTCAGTGGCCAGTGTGAAATGTGCTGTGATGCTGGTCTACTCTCTCACTCTTAAGGGGGTAGGCGCCCCCTCCAGGTCAGACAGGAGGCATGCTGGCATAGGCAGTGGGGGTGTGCAGGAGAATTGCACTGCTGCTGTCTGCTACTCCCGTCCTCACATATGGTGGACTTTGGTTTCTGGGGCTGTCAGTCCAGCACCTTTCCCCAATAAGTGGAGGCATTTACACAGGAAATCTCCCCAGCCCTTGACTCTGCTGCAAGTATCCCTTTAAAGCTACCCATGATCTGAATTCCGGCATCAGGGATTTTGAGCATACCTGGTGAAATCACCACTGCACCCCAGAAAAATACACACCTGTTGTGATAAATTAGGGAAGCCATGTTAACGTGCTGGCCTCAGAGAGAATCTGGCTGGATAGTTCCAGCCTATTGTCTGTTTCCAGCATGATAACCCAATACCACACAGTGAACGATGGTGACAAGCTGCAAGGAAAAGGCCAGTGTGGCTGGACCTTCTGTGGTGCTTATTCAAGTTTCTCTGAGCTCTACATTGTGCCAGTCCAGGATTAGTTGAGCTTTTTATTGGCAGAATGCCAAGGAGGCAGAAGACTCCTTAGAGCTGACTCCTTGAATTAGATTTGCATAGTTCACTGCAGTTGTAAGTTAGTGAACTCAGTTCAGTCTCTAGTGGACATCAGGCCACATAAGAAAAAACAGCACACAATCTGGTAGGATAGTCAGGCTGTGCTCAGGGAGCACCAGAATGGATCCAGCATTTAGATGGAACCTGCATCCGCTCCAGCAGGGTGATGGCTCTGTGCCCATCCATTAGGGGTTACTGCTTCAGTGGGATTGAGGGGCTGCTCTAATGGCAGGTAATCAAAATCAGATCCTGAGATGGATGCAGAAAGAGGAAGAAATTCAGCAATGGAGCTAAAAGGGAATGAGGCAGAGAGAGCTGAAGGTGAGGAAGAGACAAAAAGCTCCTGAAGCACTTGTGGACAGGCCCTTGGGAGAGTGTACCCTGGCTCTGCTGGGTCCCAGGTTCAATGGTCCCCTCCCTTCTTCTTCTTGCAATGCTCCCGAGGGCACAGTGGCAACTTTCCCCTCCCAAAGCTCCCAAGGGCACAGCAGTCTCTACACCCTATTTTATGGGTCTGAATTAAATCCACCCTTTAGGCACTACCAACCCCAGCTCAAATTTCTGTCTCTGAGCCTTTTAAAAGGAGAGTTCTTGGTATCAAAGCATAGGCCTGGACACTCTACCAGTCTGAAAGCGACTTGCTGTGTGACCTTGGGCAAATCACTGCACTGCTATGTGCCTCAGTTTGCCCATGGGGGTGAACATCTCATCTGTCTCATAAGGAGGGTATGAGCCCCAATTCAGTAATGTCTAAAACTCCGAAACCCTCAGATGGAAGGTGCAAGAGAAGGGCAAAGTTGTATTAATTACCATTCCTGTGCAAGCGTGCACTTCTAGGGATGCTAATGTAAGCTGGGGAATGGTGGGGAACTTTCCTGGCTTATACACTACCCCGGTGGAATTGCCTAGCGAAAGGATCCAAGGCCTGACCTCAAGGGCTCCCCTTCCACTCTCCTTTATGGCAGAGTCCGTGTAACCCCAACAAGGCTGGGCCCAGGATTCCTGGGGGGACTCAACCCCCAACCTTGTTGTGGTCACTTAGGGCAGGGGCTAGGGTGTCCCCACTCTGGGGTGCTCTCTCTGCTCTGGATGCTTCCCTGACCCACTGATCATTACATACAGTTCAAAGCTAATACAATTTATTAAACAGCAACCAATTTTAAAAATAATGAAAAAATGGGAAAGGTGAAAGGAAAACCTGTCACCCCGCTCTGTGGCCCGGGGACGTCACATCCAGCGTCTCTGGCACGCCCGGGCAGTTCGCAGTCTGCCCCGGCCGCGCTGCAGGGAGGCCGCGGGTCGGACGCTCGCTCCGGCGGGGGCCACACGCCCTCAGGCTCGAGGTGGCAGGGCCCTGCCCCCCAGCATTGCCCCCGCCTCGTGGGGGTTACGATGCCCCCCAGGCCTGGCCTGCAGGGCCTCCTGGCGGGGCCGTCTCCCTGCGCTGGGCCCGCTGCCCAGGGTCCCCCTTGCTCTCCCCAGCTGCCCACGCACCCGGCTCCAGACGGCCCCGGCTCCGCTCCCTGGGCTGCTTCTCTGGCGCTCTCGGCCCCAGGCTCCTGCTCTCCCCTTGGTTCGGCCCTGCTCTGGCCCAGGCAGCTCCACCTCACATGGAGGGTGGGACCACAGGCTCCTGACTCCCTCACTGGCTGCCGGCCCTTGTCTATCAGGCTAACCTAGAACGGTGGCCTCTTCCCACTGGTCCTGGGGACTGTCAGTCTGAAGGTGTTGATTTCTCATCCACCCTTCCCCTTTCTTTTGGTACGGGGAGAGGGCCAACCACCCCGCACTGAGTTTCAGAAAGGGGCCAGCAGTCCCCTTACACTAAAGCCACATACAATTGTTTTGATTGCTGGCAATGGCCCAGTTCAGTCGTATAAGAACTAATGTGAGCATTACAACATAAGCCACCCACACAGCACACACACGTGTTAATTATCTTATGGAAAGGCAGCGAGAGCTGAGGGTGTGTTCACAACAGCTGCTTTTTAAACCTTTAATATCTGTCTCCTTTTATTTATTTATTTCTAAAAATTACTCAAAGACCCTAATCTGCTCCACGGGCGAGCAGGTGGCAAATGTCACCTGTAAATCTAAGTGTGGGTGTGCATGTTGTCGACTGTATGAGAGAAATATCCAGCTGGCTACAGCCCTTCAATGAAGACAACAATGCCAAACCAACTGAAATCCAATCCGACAAAATTGTTCCTGAGCTGAGACCTTCCTGCATAGCCACAAGGCACATGTCTGTCACACCTTTGTCCGGCTTGTCCTCGTCCCTCCCTCCACGAAAGCAAGTCGACGCCACACCATTCTGTTTTGTTGCGAGCACGTTCTTTCCATTTCTGGCTAAAGAGTTTTGTCATGGGATCAGCCCAGCGTGTTTTGGGTCTCCCCAGCGGTCGCTTGTGGTCTCTGGGGACCCAGTCACTGATGCGGGTTGTCCAACTATTGTCTTGCCTGCAGATTACATGACCTACCCATCTCTGCTTTGCGTTGTACATTGCCTGCACTACATCTGTCACCTCTTTACGCCTTCTGATTTCCTCATTGCCACACGTCTGCGGTGGAGTTAAATCACCTGAATGTGACAGGTTTCAGAGTAACAGCCGTGTTAGTCTGTATTCGCAAAAAGAAAAGGAGTACTTGTGGCACCTTAGAGACTAACCAATTTATCTGAGCATGAGCTTTCGTGAGCTACAGCTCACTTCATCAGAAGTGAGCTGTAGCTCACGAAAGCTCATGCTCAAATAAATTGGTTAGTCTCTAAGGTGCCACAAGTACTCCTTTTCTTTTCACCTGAATGTGGTGATTCCTAATACAGGAATATAGGAGACGCCAGACTGAATCAGATCCAAAGTCCCTCTACCCCATTGTCCTGTGTCTCTCAATGTCCAGCACCAGATGCCTCAAATGAAGATTCACGAAACTTCACAGCTTGCAAATGTGAGAAAATTTGCCCCCCAAGAAGAGCTGATCCTAATACCTGACAACTAGAGATTTATTTAAATCTGGTAGTATGAGGTTTTACCCTGTTCCAATAGTATTTTTATTAGCATTAATTATTATGGCTCTGGATAGTCTTGTTATCTATATATTGGTTCGATCCCTGCTTGAATCGTACTATATTCTTGGCCTAAAAGACATTCTATGGCAGTGAATTCCACAGTCTAATTATATACATTGTGTGGAAAAGGATTTCCTTTTAATTTTTGAATTTGCCACCTCTTAACTTCATTGACTGTCCCTTTGTTCTTGTGTTACAAGATAGGAAAAATAAATGTTCCCATATAGTGCCTCTAGCACATGAGTTGTTTTATATGTTTATCATGTCTCTGCTTATTCTTCTTGTTTCTAAGGTAAACAATCCCAGTATTTTCAATCTCTCTTCGTAAAAAGGTTTTCCGTACTTCTAATCATTCTTACTGTCCCTCTCTGAACCCTCTAATTCTGCAATATGCTTTTTGAGGTAGAGTCATCAGTACTCCTCACAGCATTTCAGATGAGGCTGCACCACTAATTTATACAGTGGTACTATAATATTTTCCATATTATTCTCCTTCTCATTCCTTCTGCATGCTAACATCTTGTTTGCTTTTTAAACTCTACTGCCCACTAATAGAAACACTGACAAAACAGTGGCTGGCTGCAGTGACCCCAGCTTTCCACCTTCTGTACAGATTCAGGGCCAGACCCACCTCCTTCTTGGTATCACTCCCAACTTGCCATTAAATCGCAAAAACCTTGCACCTCTCCCAGCAAAACCCCACCAGCCCTTTCTCGATGGGATGTGACTGACTCATCAGGCCACGAAGGCCCCCCTGGGGTGGGTCTCTCTCAATCGCTCCTGTTCACGCTGTTCCACTTTGTATAACATACATGACTAGTCAGTGGGCCAACAAGAGAATGACTCAGAAGCCTGGCGATTAGGACACCCTGGTTCCAGACCCTGCCCCAATGAATATATATTTATACAAGCAGAACAGCTTCAGCAGGAGAGATCGAGAGAGCTGCTCCCAGAGTACCCTTTAGCCTGGGAGTAATCTGGAGCAGGGATTTGAATCCAAGCCTCCCAACAACCCAGCTGAGTGCCCTAATCACTGAGCTATTTGGTATAATGGGGGCGAGGGCGGGAGCAGCATTATTTCCTCCTCCTCCTGTTTTGGTAGTCTAGCCTTTCATTTCCTTTGTGTTTTGCTGAAAATTCTGAAAATGTTACTTTCAGTTCATGTCCAATCAATTTCTTTTTTTGATTTTTTGGAACTGCCAGCAAATGAAAAAAAGTAAGTTATTTGCACAAATCTACTCTGAATACTTTACTTAGGGAGTGTTGGGAGCTAACCTGTGGATAATACTGTGAGAGGACCTGACCCACTCTCCATGCAGCCCCTCAGGAGGAGAGCGCTGCACCTAAACCTCCCCTCTTCTAATCCAGTGTGATATGGAGGAGCCCCAGTTTCCCCTTCCAAGGACACAGCTCTTCTGATCCTGAGTGAAGTGACTGCTTACCTGTTATTTAAGGAGCGGGAGACGCTTCTTAGCATACATTCACAGAGGATGCATTATTGCTCTGACTGCTTTGGAAGAGCTTTATCACACATATTTTTTAAAGCCCTGATAAGGTTCAGAGTCAGATAAGAGAACAGGAACACAGGCCACCTTTTTATAATATTTTCCCAAATCCTGGCAGCTTATCTTCAGAAAATATCAATATATCCCCCAAATCCTTAAAATATTAATGGGAGCTGGTGAAATCAGCCTCTCTGACCTCAAACAGTATAGAAGTAAAATTTACACACTTATCAGTTCAAAAAAGGGAACCAAAGTACCAAAACATGCATCCCTGACACTCCATATAGTAGGTACCTGTATCTATAGTGAAAGATAGAACCAGTTGGGCTGATGTGTTAATTTTTACTGAAAATGATACTTCACACACATTTCACTTGACAACTTTCCAAACACAGACGCGGAGGGGTAACATCCATCCAGCTGAAGTTTCTACCCTTTCCAAGGTTGCAATGCAAGAGGGGATGGAAGTATGATGGGGGCTTTACGCTGCATTGGACACATGACTGGTGATGAAAAGATGCATAGGAGGCTGGGAGGAAAGATTGCTGCTTCTTTGGTTGGTTTTTACATTCTCTCTCTGGTGTACATCACAGACCCAGAGCGCTGTATGGGTGCCCTTTGTATAAGTCTGAAATCTAAACCAATAAATACATAAATCAGAGGATACTGAACATGGGGATAGCTCAGAGAAGCAGACACCAGTGTAGAGAGAGAGGCCTCCAGGAACGCTAGGAGGGTACGTGTGGGTATGAGGAGTGCAGAGAGAATTGCCCGCTTGTGAAATGGCCCCTTGAGACACAGGAGTCATGTAGCAGATGCAAGCCTGGTAACGCTGTATGCTCCCTGTTCATGTTCAGACACCACAGAGCCTGGGAGCAGGATAGGCCTTTCTGACACCCACTCTTCCTAGTCTCTCACCTTCCTGAGCAGAACTGGAGCATGACTGCAAAGGACAGGCTGATAACACCTAGCCCTTGTTCATCTTCACAGCACCTTCATACGCACTGAGTGACATCCTCACCTTACACTGTGGGGCACAGGTTGTATCAGCCATTTCACAGACTGGGTTAAAATGCTTAGAAAACAATCTATGAGGAAAGGTTAAAAAAACTGGGCATGTTTAGTCTTGAGAAATGAAGATTGAGGGGGGCAGGATCTGTTAACAGTCCTCAAATATGTTAAGGGCTTTTATAAAGAAGACTGTGGTCAATTGTTCTCCATGTCCACTGAAGTAAGACAAGAAGTAATGGGCTTAATCTGCAGCGAGAGAGATTTGTGTTAGATGTTAGATATTTCTAACTCTAAGGGTAATTCTGGACCAGGCTTCCAAGGGAGGCTGTAGAATCCCCATCACTGGAGGTTTTTAAGTACAGGTTGGACAAACACCTGTCGGGGATGGTCTAGGTTTACTTGGCCCTGCCACAGCGCAGGAGGCTGGACTTGAGGACTTCTGGCACTGGGCGTGCTCAGAGCTGGGGAAAGGGCATTGGCATTGCCATACTCAGATCTTGGCCATGGTGGCTAGTTTGTATGGTAATATCCATGAGCAGATTTCAGCAGAGAAGGGGACAGGAGAGATGAGATTCCTGTAGTTAAAAATAGACAGAGAAGAGAAGGCTGCTAGAACATGGAGTCTTGTTTATCAGCATCCAGTCAAGCAGCAAGAGCTGAAAGGAAGCATCCCATAAATAATACTGAGTGAATCTGCTCTGATCCACTAACCCACTTTAGGCACGTTTACAGTGAAGAATAAAACAGAAATTTAAACTTGATTGTTTTGATTTAGAATGCAGCTGTGCAGTGCTGATGCATATTCTGCGATCCCAGCTTCTCAGTCGGAATTCAAACTCAGATAACTGACTAGATGGGCAGTAAAGATGGCCTTTCTTTCTTGGGGGTGGATCACAGCTGCAAACTCTGTACACTGCACGAGGAGAATGCTACTTCACTAAGTGGGTCAGAGACGGGCTTCTCTCTTCAGCAGCTAAGGTAGGTGAAACCCAGGACCCTGTCATTCACACACAATATGAAGAGAACTTCCCCAACAACCTAGCAACTGCTCTGAATTATTCTGGGGAAGTTCTGTGGCCTATGTTATACAGGAGGTCAGACTAGATGATCACAATGGTCCCTTCTAGCCTTGGAATCTATGAAGCCATGCAACATCCCCATAGTTTCATGAAAGCAGCAAGTGACAGATCTCATCAATTCTTCCACCCTTGGTAGGCAAGAGCTTTCCTCTGACACTCAGCCCCTCTGCACTACAGTGGGATGTCAGCACCTTGTGATAGGACACAATGTTAATTAAAACAGGGATTTTTAATTTAAATTAAAAAATAACTGATGGCGGGAAGGCAGGCTCAGCTCTCCTTCAGGGGGCACTAGCTTTCAGTACAAAAGGCCCAGTTTGGATATTGCCAGCTCATTGTTTTGCATTGTTATAGGAGCCCTTAGAATTGTTCAGCCAGCTGAACCCTTGGACGCACAGAATGTCCAAGAGGCTTTATCACTCTTTGCCCGCAGGTGCCCTCATGCTGAGGTGTGATTATGCTGCAGTGAGTCTGACCCACTAAAAAGCCTATAGTAAAAGTTAGGGGAAATTGCCTTAGTTTGAATTAAATAAAATGAATTTTATTTGAATAATTTCTTCCTGTATCCTCTGATGAAATAGTTAGATGGTTCCCTGTGAGCCCTCTACTTGAATTACTGGATGTCCCAGCCGTAGCATTTCGGGCATGGAAATTCTCAGCCTTGTGTCACAGAAACCTGAACTTCACCTGCTCAAGACTCAGAGATGGACACACCATGCACCATCTACCGTCACTATATGAAACAGCTCTAAATAATACTAAACCCCAGCATGTACTGGATCTTCAGATTTGCTTCCATCACACCATTCTTACGAACCAGAGAGAAGATGACAACTACATTCTTCTAGGCCATTTACAATTTCCAAACTCTGTACAGACATTAGCAAGCCAGGAGGCAAAGCCTCTCTGTGAGATGGTGCATGTTGTCATCCCATTGCACAGACAGGAAGCTGAAGCAGAGAAGTGAGTCAACTTCCTCCATGTCACAGAGGCAGTCTGTAGCAGGGATAACATTTGGTTCCCAGTCCAGTGATCAAAGAACTCAGACCTGCTGTCTCTAGATGCCTGCTTGGCGCCTTCCTCTGTTAAGGTCTCTGGTTATGAAAAGTGTAAGCAGATACAATTAGCTCACACCACAGGTACTGATGACCCAGGGCATTCCACACTTTTCTTTAACTCTGCTCTCTCTTTTCTTTTTCTATTAGTCAGCAACATCTTCATTTTAAGCACATCCTGCCCTGCCAAACTGAGCCTCTAAATAACCTCACACTTCATCATTTCTTTTCATTCAGCAGTTAACTGTCTGATGCAGCAGAGGCAGCCAGCTCTGCGAAGGGAAGGCATTTGCTGCTGTTTTTCTTAAGTGTATTTTAATAATGCATTTCACATGTGAGAAATGGCCATTGGGAGTGCAGCCTGAGAGCTGGAAGGCACAGCTAGACCAAGAGGTAATCTGAGGATGAGCAGCACCAGCTTGCAGTTTAAAGACTATTAATTACTGTTACTTTCCTGGAGATTATTTGAAAATAATCGGGCTCCTGACTTAGGTTTAATGAGCAATTATTCCTTTTGTTTGTTGACACGGTGTGAGTTCCAGAGGATCCAATCAATAGAGCCTCTTATCTGCTAGTTTATTAAATTTGATTCATCACACTTGTCCTTCCACCACTTTCTCCACTATCCATATTTCTTGCCTATTACCACTTCCCTTCATATTGATGGAGTGGTCATTCTCCTATCACAGAGCTATCAATGGACAGGGGAGGAGCTGGCACCCAGGCCCCACTTCTAACTGGGAACCAGTACTTAGTGCAGGGGAGTTGGCTTTCCAGGACCACAAGCAGAGGCTCCCCATTGCCTACAGATTTGGCTCCATGGGTGGAAGGAGGCATTGCCTATCTCCATGGCATCATATCCCCCATCCCCAGAACCCTCCGAAGTGTTGAGGGAGAGGGGTCATGCTAAGAGCAGGACTGAAGGGATCATACATTGTTCTTTTTGCCAAGCTCAAGTGGAATGAACTGGAAAGTTCCTACAATTTGGACCTCTCCCCACAGAATCTTCTGTTTTTTCCTCCCCCAGCCCTATCCCAAGGATTTTATGTAGCAGAGACACAATTTTGTCCAGTGAGACCAATGGGGAACAGGGCACAACACCAGAGTTCCAGTGACCCAGAGCTCAGCTACAGAATCCTGTGAAGAACAAGACAGGTTCTTAGTCATGTTGCCATATTATTTTGGGAGCTAAGAGATTTAAGTCCAAATGCCAGTTAAAAAAAGGAAAAAGTCATTGTGAAGGGACATGACATCTAGGAGCCATTGTGGGGCAGCATCTTTTTCGTTATAAGAGGAGCACTCTACACCTTCTACTCACTGTAAAGCCTGTTTCGGTGCCTGAGCCAAAATCTATTTATGGAAATCTTCAGTAACTAATAAAGTGGGTGTCTGAATTTTCATCAGACACTGGCTTAAATAGGGTTTACACTGATGTAAACAAACATGTTTATTTCACTTGAGAATAGCCAGAGGCATCACCAGGGACCAACAAGTCACTAGCTGAATTAACAGCAAAGAGTCCTGTGGCACCTTATAGACTAACAGACATATTGGAGCATAAGCTTTTGTGGGTGAATAACCACTTCATCAGATGCATGTAGTGGAAATTTCCACAGGCAGGTATAAATATGCAAGCAAGAATCAGGCTAGGGATAAGGAGGTTAGTTCAATCAGGGAGGATGAGGCCCTCTTCTAGTAGTTGAGGTGTGAACCCCAAGGGAGGAGAAACTGCTTTTGTAGTTGGCTAGTCATTCACAGTCTTTGTTTAATCCTGAGCTGATGGTGTCAAATTTGCAAATGAACTGAAGCTCAGCAGTTTCTCTTTGAAGTCTGGTCCTGAAGGTTTTTTTGCTCCAGGATGGCTACCTTTAAATCTGCCATTGTGTGTCCAGGGAGGTTGAAGTGTTCTCTTACAGGTTTTTGTATATTGCCATTCCTAATATCTGATTTGTGTCCATTTATCCTTTTATGTAGGTACTGTCCAGTTTGGCCGATGTACACAGCAGAGGGGCATTCCTGGCATATGATGGCGTATATTACATTGGTGGACGTGCAGGTGAATGAACTGGTGATGGTGTGGCTGATCTGATTAGGTCCTGTGATGGTGTCACTGGTATAGATATGTGGGCAGAGCTGGCATCGAGGTTTGTTGCATGGATTGGTTCCTGAGTTAGAGTTACGATGGTGCGGTGTGTAGTTGCTGGTGAGAATATGTTTCAGGTTGGCAGGTTGTCTGTGAGCGAGGACTGGCCTGCCTCCCAAGGCCTATGAAAGTGGGGGATCGTTGTCCAGGATGGGTTGTAGATCACAGTGATGCGTTGGAGAGGTTTTAGCTGAGGACTGTATGTGATGGCCAGTGGAGTTCTGTTGGTTTCTTTCTTGGGCTTATTTCGTAGCAGGAGGCTTCTGGGTACACGTCTGGCTCTGTTGATCTCTTTCCTTATTTCCTCGTGTGGGTATTGTAGTTTTGAGAATGCTTGGTGAAGATCTTGTAGGTGCTGGTCTCTGTCTGAGGGGTTGGAGCAAATGCAGTTGTATCCCAGCGCTTGGTTGTAGACAATGGATTGTGTGGTGTGTCTGGGATGGAAGCTGGAGGCATGAAGGTAGGGATAGCCATCGGTGGGTTTTCGGTATAGAGTGGTGTTAATGTGACCGTCACTTATTTGCACTGTGGTGTCTAGGAAGTGGACCTCCCGTGCAGATTGATCTTAGTGTATTCCTCAGTGGGATCTGAGGAAAGTGGCCTATAGAATTTGGTATTGGAGAGTTGTCTGGCAGCCTCCTTTTGGTAGTCAGACCTGTTCATGATGACAACAGCGCCTCCTTTATCAGCCTCTTTGATTATAATGTCAGGGTTATTTCTGAGGCTGTGGATGGCACTGCGTTCTGCACGACTTAGGTTATGAGGCAAGCAATGTTGTTTTTCCACAATTTCTGCCTCACGCCCCTTCTCTACCTGTGCTACATTGATGACATCTTCATCATCTGGACCCATGGGAAGGAAACCCTGGAAGAATTCCACCACGATTTCAATAGCTTCCACCCCACCAGCAACCTCAGTCTGGACCGATCTACACAGGAGGTCCACTTCCTAGACACCATGGTGCAAATAAGTGATGGTCACGTTAATACCACCCTATACCAAAAACCCACCGACCGCTATGCCTACCTTCATGTCTCCAGCTTCCATCCCAGACACACCACATGATCCATTGTCTACAGCCAAGCGCTGGGGTACAACTGCATTTGCTCCAACCCCTCAGACAGAGACCAACACCTACAAGATCTTCACCAAGCATTCTTAAAACTACGATACCCACATGAGGAAATAAGGAAAGAGATCAACAGAGCCAGACGTGTACCCAGAAGCCTCCTGCTGCATGACAAGCCCAAGGAAGAAACCAACAGAACTCCACTGGCCATCACATACAGTCCTCAGCTAAAACCTCTCCAACGCATCATCAGTAATCTACAACCCATCCTGGACAACGATCCCTCACTTTCATAGGCCTTGGGAAGCAGGCCAGTCCTCCCCCACAGACAACCCGCCAACCTGAAACATATTCTCACCAGCAACTACACACCGCACCATCGTAACTCTAACTCAGGAACCAATCCATGCAACAAACCTCGATGCCAGCTCTGCCCACATATCTATACCAGTGACACCATCACAGGACCTAATCAGATCAGCCACACCATCACCGGTTCATTCACCTGCACGTCCACCAATGTAATATACGCCATCATGTGCTAGCAATGCCCCTCTGCTGTGTACATCGGCCAAACTGGACAGTCCCTATGTAAAAGGATAAATGGACACAAATCAGATATTAGGAATGGCAATATACAAAAACCTGTAAGAGAACACTTCAACCTCCCTGGACACACAATAGCAGATTTAAAGGTAGCCATCCTGGAGCAAAAAAACCTTCAGGACCAGACTTCAAAGAGAAACTGCTGAGCTTCAGTTCATTTGCAAATTTGACACCATCAGCTCAGGATTAAACAAAGACTGTGAATGACTAGCCAACTACAAAAGCAGTTTCTCCTCCCTCGGGGTTCACACCTCAACTGCTAGAAGAGGGCCTCATCCTCCCTGATTGAACTAACCTCCTTATCCCTAGCCTGATTCTTGTTTGCATATTTATACCTGCCTCTGAAAATTTGCACTACATGCATCTGACGAAGTGGGTATTCACCCATGAAAGCTCATGCTCCAATATGTCTGTTAGTCTATAAGGTGCCACAGGACTCTTTGCCGCTTTTACAGATCCAGACTAACACGGCTACCCCTCTGATAGTTGAATTAACAGAGCCAACCTCACTAGGTAAAAACACACAGGTGGCATAAGGGAATGTACTCTGTGGAACTCCAGGGACAAATGCAGGTTAGGTAAAGAGTAGAGCTAATCAGAAATAGGTTGTCAAATGTTTTGTGATGAAAAATGCCATTTTTGTCTAAAATGAGGTTTAGAAAAAAATGTTAATTTCTACAAAAATTCCTTATGGGAAAATGTTTGTTTGTTTTGGGAAACTTTACATTTCATTTTGAATTTTATTTTTTTAAATTTGTATATTATGTTTACATTATCTAATGACATGTCCGTAGTAGTTAATAATAAGCACTTCTGTAACATGCACTACGATGACATAATATAATTGTTGAAATATTCTATTTTTATTTTAGTTTATTTTTAAAATCATGAAGGTCAGCTGCTACGTAGTACTGATTGAAACATCTCATCTTCTTTTTTAGATCAAAGTGGTGTAAATGAACCAGTGTGTGGGAGAGGCTGCAGCAGGAAAAGCAATAGCAGGAAGGTGTAGCAGCAGACCTGCCAAGTACCATGCATCACATGTGATGCTTAAGCTTTTGGCAGCCCTGTCATGCCTGTCCACTCAGGTAAAATCTCCTGCTCAGCAGATGTGCCCTCAGACCCCTGTCCTAGGAGGCAGGAAACTAGCTTCCCCCTATTTTACAAATAAGGTATCTGACAGGTTGCATAAACTCATTTCAGGCACAGCTGGGAATGGAACCCAGCTCTCTAATATGACAGACCCATCCACTTAGCCGTACTGTCTTTCAGAATGAATGAGCCAGATCTATTCTTGGCTATGCTGTCTCTAATCACTTCTGTATACCACCCTCTGCTCACGGAATCAGGAATAGAACCCAGGAATCCTGAAACCCAATATTTCATTGCTCACCCACACACAGTACTGCAACACACTGGCAAAGCATGTGCCAGGTCCCCTCTTGGAACTGGTTCACATGGAGAACAATAGTTTACTTCTGATACACATTACTCCTTTATCTCAAGTGAAAATTTCAGTGCTGAGGCACTGACCGTCCTGCATTCAAACCCTGCAGAAGTCCTGTGCTGGAAAACATTACGTGACCATGTAATTAAAGACTGTATCATAATCAGTGAGTACAAGGAGGCAAGCATTAATTCATGCATTTCCTAAATTTTGAATCCTTGATTTGCAACTTTATCATTTTTTAACAGTTTTTTGGTGGATTGGGTGGGTGGATGGAGAGAGAGAGAGAGAGAGGCCCCTTTTAAGTTAGCAGTAATTGGGCAACTGGATGTCTCAAGGTACTACTAATGGGCTACATTACACTGGCAGGTCACTAGTTTTAATCCAGATCAGTTCAACAGGGATTAAGAGCTGATCCCAACTATGGATGTTTGGTGTCTCTCATCTGAGATGAATTTGGCAAGTCCCAGTTCCAGCTCTGGGGCACAAAGTCCCAGTTCTAGGGGCACAAAGCTCTAAAGATATAGAGCAGGTTGCACAGAGGAGCCAAGAGGCCAGTGAAGAAGCTTGGCAACATGTGACCTCCAGAAGAGGTAAGCGGAATGTCCGGGTTCCAGTAACACAGACACAGGTAACTAACCGCTTTCATGTTCTCTCCGCAGGTACCGTTGCGGAGAGTGGACCAGATGATATGTCTGGGGCGAGAAAGCAGAAGGAGACTCCGCTGGTTGGAAGGTATGAGATGCGATGTCCTGAGGTTGGGGGTTCCACGACCACCACTCCCAAGAGGAGAAGGCGGGTGGTGGTGGTCGGGGACTCTCTCCTCCGGGGGACTGAGTCATCTATCTGCCGCCCTGACCGGGAAAACCGAGAAGTCTGCTGCTTGCCGGGGGCTAAGATTCGCGATGTGACGGAGAGACTGCCGAGACTCATCAAGCCCTCGGATCGCTACCCCTTCCTGCTTCTCCACGTGGGCACCAATGATACTGCCAAGAATGACCTTGAGCGGATCACTGCGGACTACGTGGCTCTGGGAAGAAGGATAAAGGAGTTTGAGGCGCAAGTGGTGTTCTCGTCCATCCTCCCCGTGGAAGGAAAAGGCCTGGGTAGGGACCGTCGAATCGTGGAAGTCAACGAATGGCTACGCAGGTGGTGTCGGAGAGAAGGCTTTGGATTCTTTGACCATGGGATGGTGTTCCATGAAGGAGGAGTGCTGGGCAGAGACGGGCTCCATCTTACGAAGAGAGGGAAGAGCATCTTTGCCAGCAGGCTGGCTAACCTAGTGAGGAGGGCTTTAAACTAGGTTCACCGGGGGAAGGAGACCAAAGCCCTGAGGTAAGCGGGAAAGCGGGATACCGGGAGGAAGCACAGGCAGAAATGTCTGTGAGGGGAGGGCTCCTGCCTCATACTGGGAATGAGGGGCGATCAACAGGTTATCTCAAGTGCTTATATACGAATGCACAAAGCCTTGGAAACAAGCAGGGAGAACTGGAGGTCCTGGTGATGTCAAGGAACTATGATGTGATTGGAATCACAGAGACTTGGTGGGATAACTCACATGACTGGAGTACTGTCATGGATGGTTATAAACTGTTCAGGAAGGACAGGCAGGGCAGAAAAGGTGGGGGAGTAGCACTGTATGTAAGGGAGCAGTATGACTGCTCAGAGCTCCGGTACGAAACTGTAGAAAAACCTGAGTGTCTCTGGATTAAGTTTAGAAGTGTGTGCAACAAGAGTGATGTAGTGGTGGGAGTCTGCTATAGACCACCGGACCAGGGGGATGAGGTAGATGAGGCTTTCTTTCGGCAGCTCACGGAAGCTACTAGATCGCATGCCCTGATTCTCATGGGTGACTTTAATTTTCCTGATATCTGCTGGGAGAGCAATACTGCGGTGCATAGACAATCCAGGAAGTTTTTGGAAAGCGTAGGGGACAATTTCCTGGCGCAAGTGCTAGAGGAGCCAACTAGGGGGGGCGCTTTTCTTGACCTGCTGCTCACAAACCGGGTAGAATTAGTGGGGGAAGCAAAAGTGGATGGGAATCTGGGAGGCAGTGACCATGAGTTGGTTGAGTTCAGGATCCTGACACAGGGAAGAAAGGTAAGCAGCAGGATACGGACCCTGGACTTCAGGAAAGCAGACTTCGACTCCCTCAGGGAAGGGATGGCCAGGATCCCCTGGGGGACTAACTTGAAGGGGAAAGGAGTCCAGGAGAGCTGGCTGTATTTCAAGGAATCCCTGTTGAGGTTACAGGGACAAACCATCCCAATGAGTCGAAAGAATAGTAAATATGGCCGGCGACCAGCTTGGCTTAACGGTGAAATCCTAGCGGATCTTAAACATAAAAAAGAAGCTTACAAGAAGTGGAAGGTTGGACATATGACCAGGGAAGAGTATAAAAATATTGCTCGGGCATGTAGGAATGAAATCAGGAGGGCCAAATCGCACCTGGAGCTGCAGCTAGCGAGAGATGTCAAGAGTAACAAGAAGGGTTTCTTCAGGTATGTTGGCAACAAGAAGAAAGCCAAGGAAAGTGTGGGCCCCTTACTGAATGAGGGAGGCAACCTAGTGACAGAGGATGTGGAAAAAGCTAATGTACTCAATGCTTTTTTTGCCTCTGTTTTCACTAACAAGGTCAGCTCCCAGACTGCTACGCTGGGCATCACAAAATGGGGAAGAGATGGCCAGCCCTCTGTGGAGATAGAGGTGGTTAGGGACTATTTAGAAAAGCTGGACGTGCACAAGTCCATGGGGCCGGACGAGTTGCATCCGAGAGTGCTGAAGGAATTGGCGGCTGTGATTGCAGAGCCATTGGCCATTATCTTTGAAAACTCGTGGCGAACCGGGGAAGTCCCGGATGACTGGAAAAAGGCTAATGTAGTGCCAATCTTTAAAAAAGGGAAGAAGGAGGATCCTGGGAACTACAGGCCAGTCAGCCTCACCTCAGTCCCTGGAAAAATCATGGAGCAGGTCCTCAAAGAATCAATCCTGAAGTACTTGCATGAGAGGAAAGTGATCAGGAACAGCCAGCATGGATTCACCAAGGGAAGGTCATGCCTGACTAATCTAATCGCCTTTTATCATGAGATTACTGGTTCTGTGGATGAAGGGAAAGCAGTGGATGTATTGTTTCTTGACTTTAGCAAAGCTTTTGACACGGTCTCCCACAGTATTCTTGTCAGCAAGTTAAGGAAGTATGGGCTGGATGAATGCACTATAGGGTGGGTAGAAAGCTGGCTAGATTGTCGGGCTCAACGGGTAGTGATCAATGGCTCCATGTCTAGTTGGCAGCCGGTGTCAAGTGGAGTGCCCCAGGGGTCGGTCCTGGGGCCGGTTTTGTTCAATATCTTCATAAATGATCTGGAGGATGGTGTGGATTGCACTCTCAGCAAATTTGCGGACGATACTAAACTGGGAGGAGTGGTAGATACGCTGGAGGGGGGGGATAGGATACAGAAGGACCTAGACAAATTGGAGGATTGGGCCAAAAGAAATCTGATGAGGTTCAATAAGGATAAGTGCAGGGTCCTGCACTTAGGACGGAAGAATCCAATGCACCGCTACAGACTAGGGACCGAATGGCTAGGCAGCAGTTCTGCGGAAAAGGACCTAGGGGTGACAGTGGACGAGAAGCTGGATATGAGTCAGCAGTGTGCCCTTGTTGCCAAGAAGGCCAATGGCATTTTGGGATGTATAAGTAGGGGCATAGCGAGCAGATCGAGGGACGTGATCGTCCCCCTCTATTCGACATTGGTGAGGCCTCATCTGGAGTACTGTGTCCAGTTTTGGGCCCCACACTACAAGAAGGATGTGGATAAATTGGAGAGAGTCCAGCGAAGGGCAACAAAAATGATTAGGGGTCTAGAACACATGACTTATGAGGAGAGGCTGAGGGAGCTGGGATTGTTTAGCCTGCAGAAGAGAAGAATGAGGGGGGATTTGATAGCTGCTTTCAACTACCTGAAAGGGGGTTCCAAAGAGGATGGCTCTAGACTGTTCTCAATGGTAGCAGATGACAGAACGAGGAGTAATGGTCTCAAGTTGCAGTGGGGGAGGTTTAGATTGGATATTAGGAAAAACTTTTTCACTAAGAGGGTGGTGAAACACTGGAATGCGTTGCCTAGGGAGGTGGTGGAATCTCCTTCCTTGGAAGTTTTTAAGGTCAGGCTTGACAAAGCCCTGGCTGGGATGATTTAACTGGGAATTGGTCCTGCTTCGAGCAGGGGGTTGGACTAGATGACCTTCAGGGGTCCCTTCCAACCCTGATATTCTATGATTCTATGATTCTCTGCCATGACAAATTCACCACAGGCTTTGAACTAACTGGCAGACTCAGCGGAGAGGTTCCTGGCCATGAAGACTGAACAACCCATGTTGCCGCTACAGTAAAATCCACCCCTGCACAAATCAGGCCTGGGTCATATGCAGAAGGTTGTAGCTTGTAGATATGCAGAGCTGTCACTCCGATGCCTTTCACCAGCACTAAATTCATAGACTTTTCTAATGCTGAGGTTTATGGTTATACCCAAATTATTTGCAAGTTCGTAAATTAATTCATTAAACAATTTGTATAAAACATCACACGTGGAGCTGCACAAAATCTCCTTGCTTTAACTTGCCCCTTGTTTTGCACACCCACAGAGATTTGGGTCACTGGCCTTGGTCACTTGCATTTGATGTGCATCTCAGGTCACGGTTTACATTGCTGCTGACTCTGGCTTTGTGTTTGCATCTGTCTGTGTCCCCCCTAGCCACCAGTTGGATTTGGAGGTGCTGTGGTAAAGGTATGATGAGCATAAACCACATACCTGTGCTTGGCACATAATGTTCAAATGACATACTGCTGTTGCGTCAGTCCCACAAAACCAATCTCCAACACTGCAGGCAGCACACAGCCAAGCAAAGCGGAGACTCCCTGCTTTCTTTCTGATGCATGTGCACACGCGCGCGCACGCCTAGCCAGAAAGCACTATTGTTTCTGGATTCTCTTCAAATTAAAAACAAATCCATGTACGTTCTTCGGTAAAAAGAGTTAATTTCCAATCCGAGCGTGTAGGAGGGTGTCCCTAGGGAATGGAGTAATGAAGCCGCGAGTGCTAGTTGCAAAACAAATAGATAAATCAATGTTTCAATTTGCTCCATGTGAGAGAATGGGCTGCAGTTGCTTAGCAATTCAAAGAACATTATCGCAGGCTCCTCACAGGCAGCAAGAAAGCTACAAAAGTTGCTGAGGCTTGTGCCATATTAGAATGAAAACAAAACTTACATTCTAATGACAGCAGCAATTCAAGAGCCAAAGAAGGATGCTATTTCTATGATAAATCCCCTGAAATCCCTTTGAGTCACATTACCAGCTCAATGCAGAGAACAATGGCAAATACCAGTTGACTGTATTTTCAGAATCCATGGGAGCCACAGAAGAGACCAATCTTTCCCATGGTTTGCTCTGCAGTATGGTTTTCAATAAGTCCTATGAGCACAGGACTGAGAGAGAGGTAAACCTGAGCCCTATTCACAGCTCTGCCACTGAGTCACCCCATATAATTTTGTGCCAGTCACAATCTTTGTGTGTCAGCCCCTATAAATGGGGACAATATCCTTACAAGAACATGACTGCATTCTACAGTAATTGTCCACAACTCCATAGCTTACATTGACTGTCAACCATTATAGGAGGATTTATTTTACCGGTCAGCTTACTGACTGCACAGGGGTTTTGGGAGGGTTAATTTGTAGACCAGATTGAGCTCTGGTGCAAGCAATGGTGTCACCCATGGATCCAGTTTGTAAATATTTTCAAGGTGAAAATCTCAATGTAGGAGCTATGTATTGTTATTAAACTCACAACTTCCAAGGCTGACCCACCCCCATCTGTCTTCTGAACCCCCATCTCAGTTCCCTACACCATCCTTCTCCCACAGCTGCATTCCCATGTCAGTCCCCTGTTAGAGCAGACTGCATGCTGGCATGAATCTGATGCAGAGGGCACCTGTGCCAGCTGACTCCCCACCCCAGCACAGATGGCGTATTGTAGTAGAACCCCACTATGTCTATCCTCATTGGCACAGGGTACATAAGACACCAACCGCAGTGGTGTAAGTTAGAACACCCCTTCAGCTACTCTAACTCTCTCCAGGGCTCGTGCAGATGAGCCCACAGGATCGGGGAGCTGCAGCCAGTTTCTTGACACCATCTCCCCTCTCCCTGCTGAGTGGATCTTGAATGCAGGGCAGAAACTGGCCTTGTGTTTTTTGTCTGGAATGTGGACACTCATTTCAATGAGTTGAGGACTTTCTCATGCAGAATTCAGAGGGGAAGGAGGCCCTGAACCAAAACGAACCTGGGCTAAATTCCCTGCTAGGGGGTCTGGTGTTCTTACTCCTTATGGCTATTACTACACTGTTCTTTGGGCTTATTTTGTACATGTTGTTCTCCTTAGTGGAGCAGGCCTGAGACTTGAAGTTGGCCTGACTTTTCATTCTCCTCTTTTTGTCACACAGGCTCCTCTTACCTACCAAAGACTCATAGGTGCCTGATCTCATTCCGGTCCAGGCCTTAAATGATTCCCAGGGGGACAAACTGAGTCCAGGACTAGCTACAGTTACAATACAGTCAATGCTAGACCGTAACTACTGTCTGACACTGGCTCTGCAGTGTCCCCTTGGCCCTGTCCTCTCTCATTGGACCACACGAAGGCAGCCCTTCCCTCTCACACAAGTCCTGTACCTAAACCCTCCTGCGGTTCAGGTTATTTATGGGGTTCCTTGATTTTTACTGCCTACAATGTGGGCAGCCTTGCTGGCCCTTTATTAGTTGCATGTCCATCTGATATTGGGCCTGGCAGCTGATTGCAGATCAGAATCTCTACAGATTCATTTTGGCTCTCTCCTGTGTTGCAGAATGAGAAGCAGCTGGCACCGCTGCAATACTATACAAAGGGAGCTGCTCAGTGATGAGCTGCCAAAATCTTAACAATTGGTTCCCTATAAAAAGTTCTGATTTAAGGGATGTGCCACAGCGTGTATTTTTTGTACCTTTCTCCATAAGAAGTGGCTATGCATTGAGTCATGGGGAGTCATACTTAACAATTAAAAAACACATTTTACATTTTTATTACAATAGAAACAAAGTATTGCTTTATTAAACGCATATCAACATAACGAACGAGGCAAGTGCGACCCCTGTTAATAAAATAATAAACTAGACCAGGGGTGGGCAAACTTTTTCGCCAGAAGGCCATATCGGGGTTGCAAAATTGTATCGAGGGCCGGGTAGGGAAGGCTGTGCCTCCCAAAACAGCCTGTCCCTGCCCCCTATCTGACCCTCACCCACTTCCTGCCCCCGACTGTCCCCCTCAGAACCTGCAACCCATCAATCCCCCCCACTACTCCTTGTCCCCTGACCACCCCCTCCCGAGACCCCCTACCCCTAACTGCCCCCCAGGACCCCACCCCCTACCCAACTTCCCCACTCCCTGTCCACCACCACCCTGACAGATCCCTGGAACTCCCATGCCTACCCAACCCCCCCCGTTCCCCATCCCCTGACCGCCCCCACAGAACCTCCACCCCCTCCAATCGCTCCCTGCTCCTTATCCAACCCCTCCTCCCAGCCCTGGCCCAGCCCCCTTATCATGCTGCTTAGGGCAGCGTGTCTGGATGCCACGTGGTCCGCTGGAGCTCTCAGTCCCACCCCCTTACCATGCCGCTCAAACCGTCAGGAGCTGCCGAGCGGCCCAGAGCGCGGCACGCTGAGGCTCTGCGAGAGGGGGGAAGGCGGAGGAGGGGCTGGGGGAGCCTCCCCGGCCGGGAGCCGTAACAATTTTTAACAACCGGTTCTAAAACTGCTTCAAAATTTAACAACCAGTTCGCGTGAACCAGTGTGAACTGGCTCCAGCTCACCACTGAAGCTGCTCCTCTCTTCTCATGCAGCACACCCATTGCCCCCAGCCTGAGTAAGAAAATCGCCCAATACACCAGCTTCCCTGGGTTTAGGAGACCCTGTGGTAATCCTGAGAATTGGCATGGCAGGCATCACGGCAAAGTGTCAAGCTGAAGGGAAGCGTTCCCTTTCCCAAAACAGCTCTGCTGAGTGGAAATCGCTTACCCTCCAGTTCCATCTGCTCTGACCTGGCAGGCAGGACAGGCCTTCGCTGAGCCCCAGAAGAGAAGCCAAAGTGATGCAAGCTCACAGGCAGAACACAGCACAACAATGCATGTGCTTGGCTGGTGCCTTAGGGAGAGCATAGGGCAAGGAAGGATGAGGGAAGATGCAATTTACAGAGTTTTCAGGGGAGCAAGGAAGGTAGAGTGGGGGAGTGGTTGCTTCTTTAGGATGTTTGAGAAACTTACTGGACAATTTCCCTTCTGCAAGCAGGTGAATTGCCAGGTTAGTGTGTGAGCAAAAAGCTTTTTTAACCCTGACTAAAGCGAGTGATCAATATTATGTACTCATCTAAACAGCAATAACCTTGGTTGGTGATGCATCTAATGCTTTGCAGACTCAAGCAGCAAGACCATGCAAAATCCTAAAGGACAAACAGAAAACAGACATCTTTACCTGTGTCCGAGACATACCCAGAGAGTCTGTGGCAGAAGACATGCAGGGATAATGTGCTCCCTAGAGAGATAAAAGGCCTGATTCTCCTAGCTTGCTTTTATAAGCCAGGGTAACTCCACTGAGATCAATGGGTCTCCACAGACATAAGAAGGATGTAAGCAGCTTTATGAACTCTAGTGAGTTTATTGTGAGTCTCGCAATGTTTGGTGACTTTCTCACAGCTCCAGCTCCTGGAGTTCAAGAATTACATGGGAGTTTCAGCTTCTGTTTTTTTTAAAAGTAAATTTCTAGCCTTCAATAATGTGGAGCACAGTTTGAAACTGCAAGTCTTAAAAGCTGAAACACAAAAAGGCAAATAGACAGAACCCAACATTTGTTCTTTTTAAAAATCTGACGAGTAGCCGCTGAGGAGCTGACCTGGGTTCTTGGGGCTCTGGGCGCTTGTACCTCAGGGAGGGGCGGTGTCCCTGGAAGGAACGGGGGTCTAAGGGATGACTTAGAGTCTGTTGGGGAACCCAGAGGGAGAGAGGAGAGCCACTGTTTGGAGCAACAGGACCCTATCGGCGCTGGGAGGATAGCAGGGTGCCTACTCAGGGGAGGGGCAGTGTCTGAGAGAAAAGAGGGGGCAGAGCCACATGACTGACAAGTGAAAGCCCAGGGAGAAGAGCTAGCCTGACCCATAGGAAGTGAGATCCCCTCCCCTGGGAGCTCTGGAGAGGGGAGAAGCCATTTTTGGAGCAGTCTGGAGCCAGCCACAGAAAGGGCAGGACTGGCTGTGGGGGCTGGTGAAGCCCAGTTCTGCATGTAGGATCCCTCTGAGAACTGGCCTCTGGGGACCTGGAAGCAAAATCCCTCAGCTTGGGCCTTTCCCTCTTCAAGATGACTCCAAGTCTGTAGAGTTTTGTTGGGAAAACTCCCCCATCTACCAGCTAGGCTGAGTGAGCCCCCCAAGCCTCACAATGGAGCCCAGTCAGCCAAACTGCTAAATGCTGCATAGAAGAGATCGTGGTCACAGGTCATCAAGGGCCCCTACAAAGTACGTGTACCAACGGGACTCTAGTTTTATGTTTTCTATATCAGGTCACACGACTGGGGGAATTCATGGGTATTATCAGCATGGGCACCGGTGACCCTAAGAGTAGCGTTTTGCCATCTTATGTCACATTTTCTTCCTGTTTAATATAATTACTCTGTTCAATATATTGTATGTGTTTGAGATATTTCTTGGGAGTCTCCAACTATCTGGCAAGTAAGTGTGGGTTACCCTGTGGCTAGAATTTCCCTTCCAAGCTGCCCTGGTGACCTTGCCAGGAAGGAGCAAGGGGGTTGGAGGCACTGTCAAATAAATTCATATGGGAAGAAAATAAAAAAGTTACACCCAGTTGAGTGGGAGGCGAGATCCAGAAGAACCCAGGGACGTCCATCAAAACGTGTAAGGAGCTTGGTGCTAAAGGAGGTAACCAGGTGGATAGAGGGCACCATACATGATTTTAAAGCCAAATTGGTTGGGGTTGATTCATGGTTACTGAACACCAGGGATTGGCAACACTGCGATGAGTGAGAGCCGATTCAAACCTTAAATATCCAATGGCCTAGCGTGCGGAAAGGCAGAGGAAAGGGTCCCTTGTCCACTATCCTAAGTGGCCTTTTACACTGGCCTCATGAGAGCAGCTTTCCTCCTGGAGTACAGTTGGAAAGGCAGCTAGAGCACAACCGTTCTCCACTGGGCTGCCCCTCTTCTTAAAGCAACAAAATGATATTCCACATGCTTCATACCCCTGGGTGTGTCTGTCTAGACTCACATACTGTGCTCATTATCCTGGTATCTCAGGGCTTCAAGAAGCCTTTCTAAAGGGCTCAGAGTCCTTTAGTGCACAAGGAGAGGCCAGCGTGATGGGGCAAGGGGAACTGCCCAAAGTTCACACTGACAGATATTTATGAGACTTCAACAGTGCAATCCATGCACCCAGAAGTGCCCATAATTCACCCAGGCATGTCGTCACTCCCACCAACCACCTCAGATTCACAGGCAGGACATCAATCACTGGGATTATTTTAAAGCCCTTTGCCCCATTTTCATTGCTCCATCATCCGTTGCCATAGAAACAGGAGCAGCAGCTGGAAGCCGCATCCTTAGAATTCTTGTAAATTTCAGTTGTGGCTGTCGGCAGAGCCCTGCACATGCCTTTTCCAAACAGCACCATGAGCCATTCAGGCTGTGCCCGAGGAGGCTCTGGGGTCCGAGGGACCAGCACCAAGGGCTTTTCAGGCTGCGGCCTACCAGGCGGTGAGGTCCCACGGGCCAGGAGAAAGTTTCCCCAGAAACAAACAGTCTTGAAATATTTCTCTTTCTTTAGTTTGTGTTTCTATGTCCTTGGTTTAAGAGCTAACACCACCAGCCTGACACACTGACATATGACAGCAAGATTGCAGAGATAAGGGTAGGGGAATGGCCTACATAGTTAGGAATGGAATCTCATTCATATATCACCATGGGTGGTTAGAGAGGCCTTGAATGTTGTCTGAACTAGGTGGCCTCTTTGTTTAGCTGAGTGCTTTGGCCTGTCCCTTATCACTGTAGTTATTTGGTATGACCTTGTGTTTAAAACCAGAACATTTCAATGATAATCCTGCCACACACACTCGCACACAAAAATACCTAAATGGAACTTCCCAAATGGCATTTAAAACAGGGGCCTCAACTCATGCAATGTCCACAATAGATCGCATCACAACAGGCACTGGTAAGCAGCCTAGCTTATCATCTCAACGTGCAGTGAAGAGACCACAGACTGTTCAAGTGGTTCATTAACCTTGTGGTTAAAAATTTACACCATTTTTGCTGTCTGAATTTGTCTAGCTTCAACTTCCAGGCAGTAGATCGTATTATACTTTTCCCTGCTAGATTGAAGAAATCATTATCAACTATTTGTTCCCCATGTAGGTATTTATGGACTATAATCAAATCATCTCTTGAACTTCTCTTTGCTAAACTAAATAGACTGAGCTCCTTGAGTCTATCACTATAATGCAGCTTTTCTAATCCCTTAATCACTCTGTGACTCTTCTCCAAACCCTCTCCAATTTATCAACAATCTTCTTGAATTATGGGCACCAGAACTGGACACACTATTCCATCACCAGTCACACCAGTGCCAAATATAGAAGTAAAATAACCACTGTACTCCTGGTTGAGATTCCACTATTTATGCTTAGAAGGATCGCACTAGTCTTTTTGGCCACCACATCACACTGGGAGTTCATGTTCAGCTGATTATCATAGAATATCAGGGTTGGGAGGGACCTCAGGAGGTCATCTAGTCCAACCCCCTGCTCAAAGCAGGACCAATCCCCAACTATCCATCACCCCCACCCCCAATCTTTTTCAGAGTCACTGCTTCATAGGTTAGATTCCCCCATCCTGTAAGTATGGCCTACGTTCTTTGTTCCTAGATGTATACACTTACATTTAGGTGCATTAAAATGCATACTGTTTGGTAGCACCCACTTTACCAAGCGATCCAGATCGCTTTGAATCAGTGACCTGTCCTAATTATTTCCTACTCCCCAACTTTTTGTGTCATCTGCAAACTTTATCACTGACTATTTTGTTTTCTTCAGTGTTCAACAGCATTGGTTTTTGGCCTATCACTGCGGGACCCCAGTAGAAACACATCCACTTAGTGATGATTCCCTGTTTACAATTACATTTCAAGACCTATCAGTTAGCTAGCTTTTAATCCATTTAATGTGTGCCATGTTAATTTTATATCCATCTTAATCAAAATACTGTGTGGTACCAAGTCAAATTCCTTACAGAAGACTAAGTATATTATATCAACACTACTGCCTGCATCAACCAAACTTGTTATCTCATGAAAACCCAGTATTTTAACAGGATCTGTCTTTCACAAACCCCTGTTGATTTGCATTGACTAATACCCTCCTTTAATTCTTTATTAGTCAAGTCCCATACCAGATACTCTATTACATTTTGCACTGGACTGATGTCAGACTGACAGGCCTATAATTACCTGGGTCATCCTGTTTATACTTTTTAAATATTTGTGCAAGATTAGCTTTCTTCCACTATTCTGGAACTTCCCAGTGTTCCAAGAATTATTTAAAATCAACATTAACGGTTCAGTGAGCTCCTCAGCCAGTTCTTTACAAAAACTCTTGGATGCAAGTTATATGGTAAAAAAGTGTCTTTAGGAGCTGCTCTTTAACACCCTCCTGAGATGCTAGTGGAATGGAAAGGTTGTTATCATATGATATAGCTACATCATTCCCTTCCCCCCCCCCAAATATAGAACAGAAATATTTATTGAACACTTTCTGCCTTTTCTGCATTGTTATTGACAAGTCTAACATTTTCTTCTAGTAATGGACCAATACACTTGTCTGGATTATTTTTGTTCCTAATATACTTTTAAAAAAAACCCCTCCTTACTGCTCTTAACTCTGCTGGCCACAGATTTCTCTTTGTGTCCCTTTGCTTCTCTTATCAATTTTCTACAGTTTTGAACTTCTGATTTATATTCATTACTATCATCAGCTCCTTTCTTCCATTTGTTATATAATTTTTTTTTTAGTTTGTTATAGCTGCATTCACTTTCCCTCTAAACCAGGTTGAGTTTATAACCAATATGGCATTCTTCCTCAATTGTGGGGTTTTGGCTTTTTGCGCTTCTATTAAACTGTTTTTAGACAATTCCCAATTATCATTTACATTTTTATAATTAAATTCTTCCTTCCAGCTGATTTGGCTCATAATTGTTTTCAGCTTTGTGAAACTGGCCCTATTTAAGCACCAAGCACACACATTACTGGTTGGGATTTTTTTTGTTTGCACATTATAAATGTGATCAAGTCATGATCACTTGTATTTCAGGTACCATTAATCTTTAGTTCTGTGATCAGTTCCTCTTTATCTGTCAAGACTAGGTCTAATATAGAATTCCCCTCATACTGGATATAACACTTTTGGAGTTATGAAATAGTCATCTAGAATCTTTAAAAATTCTGTATTGGCAGCATGAGACCTCCAGCATATATCACTCAAACTGAAGTCCTCCATGATCCCATATTATAGACATGTGCATAAGAAGCCGATCCTCCTGTTCCCTACTGTGATTTGATGGTCTTTAGCAGACACCAATTAATACCCCATCTTGTGCTTTATCGGTTAGGACATTGATCCATAAGCATTCAAGATCATTTTCTTTCAAGTTATCAGTGACTCAGAAACAGATAATGTCATTTTTGACAGAGATTGCTACTCCCCCTCCCCTTTTGCTCATTTGATCCTTCTTTTAAATAGATTCTAATGACGGATTTTAACATTCTAGTCATGCGAATCAACCCACCAGTTTTCATTCATAACAACTAGATTGAATTTATCCTCATAAATGAGCAATTCCAATTCCTCTTGTTTGTTACCCAGGCTCCTTGCACTGGTGCATGGGCAATGTTCATGTCCTTTTTCTTGGCTAATTTTGTTCTCAAAAATCTCAGTTCTATGCTAAATGAATGCACATATCTTCCCTCTTTTTACTTTCCCTGTTTGTTATTAGTTTAATGCTGTCCTGACTACTCTGGCCAGCCTGTCCCCAAAGAGATTGGTTCTCTTTCTACTGACATGGAGGCCATCCAAATTATACGGCCCCGTCCCCAGAGAAGATGGACCAATATTCCACAAAACCAAAAACCTCCAGCTACACAACTCACCTAGCCAGTGGGTTCGCTCAGCCCAAGCTGTAAGAAAATCAAGCTTGCCCACAAAGAGTTCTCCAACTGCCAAACGAAGACAGACAATCGTTGTTGCGGATTCAGTACTCAAAAGAATTGAAAGAACATTCTGCAAGGGATAGGCAGACAGCAGAATGGTGTGCTGCCTTCCTGGAGCCAGGACACAAGACGCCACCCTAAGATTGGATCGGCTTCTGAAGTTGATGGGCAAGGATCCATTGGTGATGGCTCCAGGTGTAGGCTCTAATGATGCTGCATCATAGAATCTCTCAGATAATAGATGACTTCAGGGAACGTGGAAGTGTGCTGAAGACGAATGTCCAAGCGATCTTCTTTGAGATCCTTCCTGTCCCACGAGTGAAGGAGGACAGAAGACAAAAGGTTCAGCTGCCATCCACAGGTGTGTCCTGTACATCTCTATTCCCTTGGACCAGCTGGATCTTGAGAGGCATCTTTCAGTTTCCATGCTGAGGACCTTGTATTAATTAGAAATTTCTAGCTATGTGGAATTCCTCCTGGTCCCCTTCTCTCTGGTGGCCACAGCCTGCCCATCCTCATCTATCTCCAGCTGTGTGGAATGCCACCTTGTCTCTGGTGGTTATGAACTGCCAGGTCCCCTCTCTGACTTCCTCTCTCTCCAACTCATTCGTGGCCAGCTCCTTTTCCCTGTGAGCCTTGGATATTGATGTTTCCCAAATCAGCGTCTCTCATTCTCAGTAGTGTCTGTACTTCCCCTCCAATCCAATGCTCTTTTCCTCCAGCACAGCGACCAACTTCCATTTTATGTATGGGAAATCTCTTCTGGCTTCAAGAAGGAAAGAAAACATGACACTTCCATTGCAGGTCACCACCACTGTTCCATCACTGGCCATCTTAAAAATCACACAGAGCTGGAATTGGAAGGAAAGCCTCTCACACACCCTCTCTAAACTTCCTCTGAAGCACCTGCTAGCTGCATCTGTTCATATAACCGAGCTAAGTGGGCAGTGCCTTTCTTGGAAATGAAAAAGCTGATTCTTAGATACAAATCTAGAGCTATTTCTGATTAGCCAGCCATCCAAGAATAGTTCTGAGGGCTCCTTCGCACCCAGCTAATCCCTTCCATAATTTTTTTTCTGGTGAATTGCTCCAGAGGAAGCCCATTGCAGAGTGAGACTAATTCCATACACCTCACTGCCAGGTCTGTGATGGGGAAGAAAATCCGTTTGTTCTAGAACGTTATAATCCATCTCTCAATCAAAATCTAAGCCACATATAAGCCATTCCCCTTTAATTCAGTTTCAACATTGAACTGTTCCCCAGATAATTAATAATGTTTGCAAATGTGCCTCCTTTGAAGGAATATTACCATAGTTTAGATGACAAGCTCAGAATCATGTTCCTCTGAATAATTCTCAACATCCATTTGCAAGCAGCATTACTTGGATTCAGAGGAATTACATAAGAATTATGCTGCCCACTTTAAATCAAACCTTAAAGAATTCTGTTTATCAGTCCCCCATATGCTGCATAACCCTCCCTTATTCAGCTTCTCCTATCTTAAATATAGATTCATACACCAGAGATGTTAAGGGAGAGCACCCTACACTCCTGAAGACACTAAGGCAAAGGAAGAATCTTGATTCAGATCATTCACTCTTATTTCCTAAAATCTTTGGTCTGTGCACCAAAGTTCTCATCTTCATGGCACATGTCAAGTTTGGAGCACTGAGGTTTTACTTGGGTACTGGTGCTGGACAAACAAAACCTATATGATTACAATGATTAACATTCCAAAATGTAGAGGCCCCCTTCATTCTCCTCCTTGAAACTCCAAACCCATTGGGTTCTGCATTAGTCAGTCTGAAAGTAGCTGAAAAATTCAGACAGACTGAACACAAGAGTAGACTGAACACGAGAGTATACTAGCTACTGGGCTAGCAGGCATATAGCCCCACATGCTGGTAAAAATCACTAAGGGCCTAGTCATGCAGTCTTTGGGTGAAATTCACCCCTCTTCAGAGGGCCAGCACAAAGCTGGTGACCACTTAAATCTTACTGGGCCTTAAGCTGTGTGTAGGCCCTTTGCACTGGGTGAAAGTCATCCTTTATGTAGTACCCACTGAAGTCAATAGAGGCTGTGGTGTGAGGAAGGACTGGAGGATGGGCTTTGTTATTTTGCATGGGATAATCAGGTACTCTCTGAGCCTATGCTATGTGTGTCCTGTGCCTATCCTCAGAGCACTAGGATTTATTGGAGGCAGAGCTAGGAGGTGACATCCATAGTTGTCATCTTGTACTAAGTGACAGGGGGACCCATATTCGGTGTGGCCTTCCTCTACCTGGAAGCCAGCAAAGCATTTGGTGATAGACTGGCAGTTCCCATGCTAGGAACCAGAGTGGAATAGACTTGAACCAGAGATATAACTTGGTATGATTTCTGTGACCTTCTGCTGACCCATAACAACTCACGTAGGGGGTTTCTTCAATTCTATTACCAATTAATAGCCCCATGTGGATCCCCATTATCCTGTCAGAGAAGAGTGAATCCAAAACCAAGGACCTGATGAAAAACTACAGAGATGCCTGGACCACGCCTTGCTTTATGCACTTACTGCTGTTGTACTTTTGGCTGGTTGAACACATTTCTCTCTACACAGACTAAGTTTTAAATTAAATTCCTCTTTCTGTAAATGAGATGCACCATTTCCTTCAGATGCCCATTTGCTCTGTTCTCATTGCAAGGTTATCAGACAAACGGCATTATTTTCATAGAAATCCAAGAGATAAGTGTCCCATTTACCTGCAGAGCTGCCATGCAGATTCTGCTGTTCGGAACTGCATGTGCCTGAATGGCAGGTTTCTTTAATCCTTGCATGTTTTCCAGGTTGGGCTTCACAGGGGAGGGAATGTTCCATCAGCCTGCAGGTCAGTGTGGTCAGGGGCTGTGTTGGGAAGGTCCTAGCCAACAGGAGGGAAGCTGAAAGATTCCACCAACTCCAGGGGCCAAAGGAGTGTTTCAGCATCTGGGAGGTTAAATTGGGCACATCAATGACAACAGATGATTTCCAAGAGCAGAAAAAGGGCTGTCCAGAGTATGGGAGGGAGGAGGCAGCTGGGAGGTAGCTCCTGTTGACAATGATAAAGGGGAAGCAATAGCTAGAATGAAATTGGGAAGTGAGGTGAAGGGAGGTCAGATCTGGGTCAATATAGAGGTTGCCAGAGGGAGAGCTAAGACACAGTGGCTGCTTGTCAGGGGACATGGAGAAGTCAGTGTTTGGGGAAGGCTAGCACACTTGTGCTACACAAGAGAGAGAAATCAGGGCACAAGTAGATTAGTAGTTCAGTGTTTTAAGGGTTAAGAAATATTTGCAACTTTCTCCATTTTTACCTGAACTGATCAACACAGCACTCTGCACACACACAGCTGCACTCTGCTCAGTGGGACCACAGACATAGGGTCAAGTGCAACTATTTTAGGTTCTGTCTCAGGATTTCTACTTGAAACTGTAGACATCAATGTGATTTAAAAATTAAAACACTGATTCCTTGTTTATGCCTCTGAGTAACATTTATTACTTATTCTGGCAGGACAATAACACCAGTCATCACCTGCCCCGCTTTGGTAGTGCATCACTGATGTTCCCTAGAAAACTCTGAAAACTTTTTGTTCACCCTTAATATAGAATACTCAGCTGTCTCCTCTTCCTGCCCCAGCTTTCATTGCTAAGGGCATGTGCATGAAAAGAAAAACAGGTTCTTTGCTTGGTCAGTTTTGATCTCTTCTTTCTGCTAATTCCACACTGAACATCATTGTCTTCTAACCATGACATTTTAGTCAGTTGCTATGGAGAAAATTGTGATGTCAAAAATGATAGCTGTGGCATCAGGGGAAGAATAAGCAGCAGATTAATCCTAAGAAATAAAGATCCCATTTCTATATAAATGCCCGTAGGAAAAAATAAAACACAAACAGAGACGTGGAAATAAACTGAAAAGTCAGGAGGTTTTTGGATTCCAAACTACTCAGAAGAATGCATTTCTTGTCCCTCAAGGTCATTTTATACAAAGGATCAGTCATATATTTCCAGATTAATGTTTAAATTTGGAAAATTCTGTAGTTAAAATACCAAAATAGAAATAAATCCCCTTACAGCTCTTTCCATACTTTCAGAGCTTCTGTGAAAATATGACATACCAAGTAATACACAACAGCAAACTAACCCATTTGAGTTAACTACTGGCATCAGTCAAGGATGTCTTATGTCACCCATGACCTTCCTACTGGTAATAGATTGGGTAATGAGAAAGATCACAGAACAACCAGGCGGAATACAATGGTCTTTCACACACAAATTAGAAGACCTCGACTTTGCAGACGACATCAATCTGCTGTCCCATACCCACAGAGATATGCAAGCTAAAACAAATGATATCCAGACCTGTGCACAGTTAGTAGGGCTGAAAATCAACTCTGAGAAAACTAAAACTATGAGAATCAATACACACAAAACACCAATAACATTTTCTGGGACTGACAAAGAACAGGTCCGACACTGCACATATCTTCGCAGCATCATAAGCAAAACAGGTGGAACAGATGAAGACATTAAAGCCAGAATACTCAAAGCCAGACATGCCTTCACAACCCCAAAGCCAACCAGGAAAAATGGAAACATTGCCCTGTGAACTAAACTTTGAATACTTTTACACCATTTAAACTCGGTCTTACCATATGTTGCTGAAACTTGGAGACTTAACAAGACCTTGCCATCTAAACATCAAGTTTTTATGAACAGCTGCCTTAGACAAATCATCAACATCAGATGGCCAGAAAAAAAAATCACAAATGAAGACGTTTGGATAGGACAAATCAGAAATTGATAGGACAGGACATTATGGAATGAAAATGGAAATGGCTAGAAATGAACATCACAACACAGGCATTGGACTGGAATCCCCAGGGCAAGAGGTAGTGATAGACCAAAGACAACTTGGAAATGTACAACAGAAGCAGAACTGAAAGCTATCAGTATGACCTGGGGAAGAAGCTAAGACTGCAGCAAGAGACCACCAAAAATGGGAAGGCACTACTGAAAGCCCTATGTTCCGCAGGAAATAGAGAGGCATAAGTCAAGTCACAACTCTTTCCAGGTAACTGGGAGGAGGGGACGTTGCTTCTCCTTCCTACACTGCCAGATGTTATCCAGCTGTGTGTGCTGTTCTACTGAGGGCCTGTCTCACTTTGTATGGAGCGTCTCGTCTGCTCAGAACCAGGGCCCAGACATGCAGACGCTACAGTAACTGGTTGTATTGTCACTGAAAGAAAGCACGTCTTAGTATCAACCAGAAGATGAGCTGTTTCCTAAGGAAAAACCTCTGGATTTTCTTCACATTAGTATCTTCAGCTACTAGCCCGGGAAAGGGGGCAGGGACACAGACAGAGGTCTCTGAACTGTGACACACTGAAATCAAGAGCCCTCTTAGTGGGACTGTGCGGCCTTCAGCAAAAGAAATCAAGGCAGTCAGAGCCAAGACACAAAAGGACACTGAACTGTTTGTAACTACTTTTTTCAGGAAGGGATTTCCTTACACTTCTAAGTGTATATTAACATTGTGCCTTCTGCCCATTAACCTCAATGTTCTTAAGTGGGCACCAGAGGGAGCTGTGTTGTCTGTTACATGCAGAGAAAGTCTTTTCTTACCTTTTAATGATTACTTAGACACACCATTGTTTTTTTCTTAAACTGAGGAAACTAGGAAAGATCCTCCCCGTTAAGAGAATGAGAGCCAGCAAACAGCGGACTCCCTGTTTTGTGACTGCTGCAAAGCTCATCCTGAACACAGGGATGTTCTGCTCTCTCCCCCAAAGAGGTCCCTCCCAAAATAAATGACATGCTATCTTTAAAAAATCCACCATAAATGAGAACACCTCTCATGCCAGATGTACAGAAAGAACTTATTGTTTGACTGGTGACTACAGTTTGAAATCACCCTTATGGAAAATCCTACAGAATTTATTAGAAAATAAATTTTCTATAGATTTTTAAAAAACAGACCAGATCCTAGAATAAAGACTATAACCTTGCTACCGAATTCTACAGGATGTTTAAAAAACCTACAGAAAATATTTTATTCTATATTAAATTCCATAGCGTTTTAGAGTAATTTCTACAGAGCCCTATTTGACTTCTATACAATGCTATGGGTTCTGTTAAATTCCACAGACTTATCATATGGGAGTGTTATTTTTATTACTGATTCTGGCTCAGTAGAGAATGGAGGGGGTGATTAGGATTAACAATCTGGTGAGAGAAACAAAGATTTTAAGAGATGAGAGTGGGGACAAATTGACAGAATTGTGGCTGATAAAGCTAAAAGGCCTGTAAACCAAGTTGATTATTTACACATTTACATCATGTCTGCTGTAAAGCACAGAAAGTTACACCAGCTCAGAGCTGTACTATGCTGGCTTTCAACCCCTGAAAACATATGATCATTAACACCAACACTCCGATTATTCTCAGAAACAGTAAAATAATCAGAATTTTGCAGCCGATTCCAGCAGAAATTGTGTGTCTGCGTTTCAGGGACAGAGGATCTGGAGCGAGGGCTGTGATAGAGTTAATAGGGCTGCTCTGCCAGAGCCTAGTTGAAATTCTAATTTAGTTTTAATGGGCACAAATTCAATTCCAAGGGCTAAAGTATGCGAACAACTAAAAGGGACCCTTCTCCAGCTGCTGGAGATAAAATTAATTCCCTCCCCATTTCTCCACCTCGGCCTGAATCACATACTCACCATGTGCAGGCTGTAAGAGACGCTGACCTTATGCTCAGAGAGATGGGACTCACCCACACAAAACCCGCTGAGACACCCACGGATGAATGCAGAATGGACTCTGAAGGGCCTTGGTTAATACCACGCCTCATTAACCTTTAATCAGGGCAGTCTCACCACTCACCTCCTCAAATGCCATGACTTTGTGCAAGCGAGAGAACCAAATCTCATGTACCCAAGGGAGCTGGGAGCTTCAAGTAGGACAGGGCAAATGCCCAGGGGATCTTCCAGAAAACCTGTTTGTAAGACTAACCAATGGAATCAGAGGATACTAACCGCAGTCATGGGACAGAAGTATTAATGTCACCCTGGCACAGATCATGTCAATGGAGCTAAGAAATAAAATGTATTTTCTTCCCAACACTCCTGGGTATCAGACTGCTCTGTGTGTGTGGGGGGGGGGGGGGGGGAGGGGGGGGGGGGGAGTGAGAAGGTACATTTTCTACAAAAATGAATCAATGAAACTTCCTGAATCTCTCAGCCTGGAAGGGAACCATGGCATCGGGGGGACCATATTGGTCAGCATGGAAGCTTTGATGCCTCATGTCTTTCCCTCCCCATTCCTTTATGCATGCTGCTGCTTATATGTAGAATGAATGACCTTTCTGGCTCACCTAATCGCTGCTTTTTCCTAGCTCTCATGCTGCTTCATGATGTCTGCAAGAAACAAGTCTATAGATATTATACCAAGGGAGGAACAACAAAAGCTGTACGTGTTTGTACCTCTTACTTTCCCAGTGTGCTCTGTCTTGCCAGGATCTGTCTTTACCCTATAAGTTATTGGGAGCCAGGAACCTTTATTTCTGTGCTGACTACAGCACTGAGCACATTGACAGTGCTGAACAAACAAATCAATAAGTCATAAGAATACATCACATCTGGTATTCCAACTACAGTGGTGGCTAATTCCTAATGCTTCTGTGCAATGCTAGACACAGTGAAAGGAAGTTCCCTCCCTGAGCCATGTGGAAATCAGCTCCTGCCCTGATGCTTGATATTTGAAGAACTAAAAATATTATTGACAGTTTCACCAAGATAGGCTCAGAGCTTCCCTTCTACCTACCTGGGGGAAAAGTCTCTTAAAAACATAGCTTGCTCCTGGGATGGATGTGTCAGTCTGGAAAGTCTGGTACAATGGGAGCCAAGTGTGTTCATTTCAATATAAAGAACAGATTTTATTGTCCTCATTGTGAGGGTTAGAAACACAATGAAGAATAGAGATGGGCACTAAGTAGGAGATGGATGAAACACTGGAATCCCTTGTTTCTTGCTAAATATCATATCAGCGGCACGAGGAAGACGTACCATAGCCAAAGCTATTCCCAGACTTCCTGTAAACAAACCAGACGGTGACATTAAAACCTAGCAGCTATACTCAATTTCTGAGAGAATTTTTTAAAAATGAAGTGCCAGTAAACCAGCAAGAGTTTGAGGGAGATATTTAAGGTTAATAGTTAATTGAAGGAAAATAAAGTCATTCTTCACCGAGAGTCTATGTGCCAAGAGTCTATGTGCCAAGGCAAGTTAGATAAGATGTCTTAGTAACGTAACAGAACTCAGCTATCTTTTCAGTGGCTGCAGATGCCATCTCAGAAAGGAAGGAGATAACATTTCTGGGAAGTGTAGGTAACATAACAGAGGAATTACAGCAACTTGTCAGATGAATACAGGTAACTCATCAGGAAGGAGCTGACAAACGTCCAGATGCAGGTACTGCACTATACAGGAGCGCAAAGCAATTCAGCTAACTTGTTAGATGAATGCTACAAATATAGAATATATAGATATATAGTGCCACCGGACTCCTTGTTGCTACAGATATAGAACTTCTACCACACTATCAACAAACAGAGCTGAAATTATCCAAACTGCAAAGATTTTTACACCACTGCTAAAAGAAGCCAGAATCTGAGTTATATTTTCAAACTATGCAGAAAGTGCTGAATTAAACATCTTAGTAATTTTACATACTCAAACCCAGGCAAAATGCCATAAGATATGCCGAACAACAGTTGTCTAATGTATATTTGTTTTAAAAAAATGGCTAAAGCAGCAGAACCTAGTAATGTGAGCACTCAGAATTTACTTTCCCTGAAACTGCATGGAAGTTTGTAATAAAGACAAGAACACTGGAATAAAGAGGCAGAGGAAACAGATTGCAAATGGCCAGATTGGAATGTTTTTTTATATTTGTGTTTTTATTGTTTGCTGAATGCTCTTTATAGTGACACAAAGGCTGGTGTTCACTCTTCGCTCATCAATTCACCCCCTCATGACACTGTGTATTTAGCCCTTGCCCCTCCTGGTGTAATCCACAACAGGGGAAGCTTTCAGTACTAAGCAATAGTCTGGTTTGGGGCCAGACAGCAATATCCTCACTCATGCTAATTCCACAAGAAGCCCCATTGACTTCAATGTGACTGTTTCTGGTGCATGCTACTATTCAGGGTATCACAATCTGCCCCTTACTGATTGGAGGTCTCAGTCCTGCAATGTACTGATTGGGAGCTTTAAGCATATGAGCTGTCCCATTGACATCAACGGAGGTACTTAGATTTGCACTGGTGTAAGTGAAATGTGAAATCAGGCCCCCGGTGACCAAGTTTGCAACAGTGGACAGCACCTTTGAGCGCCTCTGAAAACTGGCCACTTGTCTTCACTCCTAGGTTCCTCCAAGTCACAGCATGCCGGTGAGCAAGTCACTACAAGAACACGCAACTGTAAATCAAGTGTTTTGTTTTTTTAAGTGTCACAAACAGGTTCTGATATCACCCCTTCCCTGGGTGGGCTTCACTATTTTGCTGGTTTTACAATCACACTTTCTTTATTTTTAAAATATGCCTTTTCTGTCCCCTGCCGATGTGTGACAGACCCACTCAACAGGGAGCACTGACCAGGGTCCTGATCCTACCACCTGCAGTGCATGGGCAGAATGCTGCACCTACACAGAGCCCAACTGTGGAAAGGGGCTCTCTATGGGAGTCTGCCCACATGCAACAAGCTACTAGACCAATGCCTAACAGGATAGAGAGGGAAAATGGTGGAAGTGATTGCACTCAAGGTGCCGTCACATGCAGCAAATAAACTGCAAAGACAGCGAAGAAACTTCCTTCTCTCATCTCCTTCAATAAGAAGATTCTCAGGTGTTACTTGTGACACTAGTTAAAAGCTTTTCAGGAAGAAGTTTTAAGTCATCAGCAGCCCTCTAACCTTTCTGTACCCCTGAGTTCCCATTTAGAAAATGTGGATAACGGCATAGACTCCCTTTTGGAGATGCTTAAACCCTTTGGATGGATGACACCATAAAAGTACAACATGCTGCTGTAACTAGAAAAATACTATTAACCTGATTCAACAAACCTGGCAGAGAGACTGGGGGGCTCACCACCTCTGGAAATCGGGTACCTGGTGTCTCATGCTGAGCACTCAGAAACAAAGCACACAAAATTAGTGAATGCTTCTGAAAAGTTGGCTGCACACGTGTGAACTACATTGGTACATGGGCCAAACCTTTCTCCTAAGTATGTTCTTGTGACATAAAGTTACACAGGTATCAAGGGGAGAACAGACATCTGTATTTGGAAGATAAATTTTCACCCAGGTAGACTGAAAATGCTTCTCAGAATTAATCACTTCAACCTTCGTTTCCTAAGGGTGGGACTGTGGTGATTGTGAGCTTCTCACCCATTGCCTCAAAGTGACAGCTCAGTTCATCCCAGCCACACTGTTGGAAACCACAGATCATATGCTTTACAAGGCAGTGAGACGAGAAAAAACAATTAAAAAAATCCCTTTTATAAAGTGTCTGAAGAATCACTCTTACTCCTTCCCAGGCAGCTTGGCTCACAAATCACTTGTAAACTGTTGGGTCAGGGGTTCCCTCTCTGAACTCATTTACTGCTTGACAAAGGCTCATTATATGCAGCGTAGTTGTACCCATGTGGGTCCCAAGATATGAGAGAGACAAGGTGGGTGAGGTAATATCTTTTATTGGACCAACTTCTCGTGTTGAGCCAGACAAGCTTTGGAGCCAGCCATAGCTCTTCTTCAGATCTGGGAAAGGAACTCCCAGCCTCACAGCTAAATACAAAAGGTGGAACAGATTGTTTAGCAAAAGTAGTTAGCACATACTGTAAGGGACCATTCAAGGTAGAGTGGCCCATTAACACTCTGTAGCCATAGCACAAAGAGAGGGGGATTGTGGGTTACAGACATAAATTCAATTTGTAACCCACTCCTTACCCCCTCTTTTTGTTCATAGACTATTAGGGTTGGCAGGGACTTCAGGAGGTCATCTAGTCCAACCCCCTGCTCAAAGCAGAACCAATCCCCAAATAAATCATCCCAGCCAGGGCTTTGTCAGGCCTGACCTTAAAAAATTCTAAGGAAGGAGATTCCACCACCTCCCTAGGTAACGCATTCCAGTGTTTCACCACCCTCATAGTGAAAAAGTTTTTCCTAATATCCAACCTAAACCTCCCCCACTGCAACTTGAGACCATTACTCCTTGTTCTGTCATCTGCTACCACTGAGAACAGTCTAGATCCATCCTCTTTGGAACCCCCTTTCAGGTAGTTGAAAGCAGCTATCAAATCCCCCCTCATTCTTCTCTTCCGCAGACTAAACAATCCCAGTTCCCTCAGCCTCTCCTCATCAGTCATGTGTTCCAGTCCCCTAATCATTTTTGTTGCCCTCCGCTGGACGCTTTCCAATTTTTTCACATCCTTCTCGTAGTGTAAAGAGAAAAGGAGTACTAGTGGCACCTTAGAGACTAACCAATTTATTTATTTACTTGTAGTGTGGGGCCCAAAACTGGACACAGTACTCCAGATGAGGCATCACCAATGTCGAATAGAGGGGAACGATCATGTCCCTCGATCTGCTGGCAATGCCCCTACTTATACATCCCAAAATGCCATTGGCCTTCTTGGCAACAAGGGCACACTGTTGTCTCTCATCCAACTTCTCGTCCACTGTAACCCCTAGGTCTTTTTCTGCAGAATGGCTGCTTAGCCATTCGGTCCCTAGTCTGTAGCAGTGCATGAGATTCTTCCGTCCTAAGTGCAGGACTCTGCACTTGTACTTGCTGAACCTCATCAGATTTCTTTTGGCCCAATCCTCTAATTTGTCTAGGTCCCTCTATATCCTATCCCTACCCTCCAGTGTATCTAACTCTCCTCCCAGTTTCGTGTCATCTGCAAACTTGCTGAGGGTGCAATCCACACCATCCTCCAGATCATTAAGGAAGATATTGAACAAAATTGGCCCAAGGACCGACCCTTGGGGCACTCCGCTTGATACCGGCTGCCAACTAGACATGGAGCCATTGATCACTACCCGTTGAGCCCAACGATCTAGCCAGCTTTCTATCCACCTTATAGTCCATTCATCCAGGCCATACTTTTTTTACTTGCTGGCAAGAATACTGTGGGAGAGCATGTCAAAAGCTTTGCTAAAGTCAAGGAATAACACGTCCACTGCTTTCCCCACATCCACAGAGCCAGTTATCTCATCATAGAAGGCAATTAGATTAGTCAGGCATGACTTTCCCTTGGTGGATCCATGCTGACTGTTCCTGATCACTTTCCTCTATGACTGCAGAGGTGTTAATGGGCCACTCTTCCTTGAATGGTCCCTTACAGTATGTGATAACTATTTTTGCTATCTGTTCCACCTTCCATTTAGCTGTGATGCTGGGAGTACCTTTCCCAGATCTGAAGAAGAGCTCTGTGGGTCTGTCTACACAGCAGCTAGACATCTGCAGCTGGCCTGTGCCAGCCGACTCAGGCTCAGGGTGCAGTGCTGTTCCATTGCTGTGTAGATTTCTGGGCTTGGACTGAAGCCTGGGCTCTAGGACCCTGTGGATTGTGGGGTCCCAGAGCTCGGGCTCCAGCCAGAGCCCAGAAGGCTGCATGGCAATGAAACAGTCCTGTATCCTGAGCCTCGCGAGACCGAGTGAGCCAGCTGCAGGTTTTCTTTGCTGTGTAGACATGCCCAGTGTGGCTCGAAAGTTCATCTTTCTCACCCATGGAAGTTGGTCCAATAAGAGGTATTACCTACCCCAGCTTGTCTCTGTAAAGACGCCTTATGTCAGAATTGCACCAGAAAAACGGTACAGGAGTAAGAACTCTGCAAGGACATTTTTAGAATGTTTATACAATGCTGCCACATCTCACTGGGAGACTGTGCAGAAAGAAGTGCAGAAAGAAGGGCATGAGACAGGAAAGGGAGGACAACCAATTGTGTCAGAAATGTCCTTTGCAGAATTCACCAGTGGACTGCAGTCTGGGTCAGAGACTACACAATGTGACTGGTGTGTGTGTCAGATAAAGGGTAGTGTCCCGTACTAGACAGAATATAGCCTTAACTCGGTATATAACACTGTAGTGAGACTGGGTGCAGCGTTTCTGTTTATATAGTAAAACATCAGTGGCACTGGGGCTGGATTCAAGATTTCCACCTTGTTTTTATGGGGAGAGGCACGGAGGGAATTTGGGAATAAATTGTAGAGTTACCACGTTTGGTGTGAAAAAGGATGGGGGTTCTTTGACAGCATCAGCTACAGAGCTAAGTCTGAGTAAAGAGCCAACAGCCAGTGCAGAGAAGCTCTGTTACACAACACAGCACCTTCTCATGCTCCCTCCCCAGTAAATCAGTCTTGTCTGGCCCAACAAGTGAGTTCTCAAGCATGAGCGTTCTCAGTGATTACATTAGCAGATGTAGACTGCATG
The DNA here is from genome assembly GCF_965152235.1 of Eretmochelys imbricata. NCBI lineage: Eukaryota > Metazoa > Chordata > Testudines > Cheloniidae > Eretmochelys > Eretmochelys imbricata. The sequence continues at coordinate 23,397,738 of NC_135589.1, read as the reverse complement.
AATATTGTTTGTCTTCTCCCAGCAGGTGACCTGAGCCCCACACCATCCATATGCTGAATTACTCCCATGAGAAAAGCATTAACATTTCCCCCTGTTGCTTACAGTCACTGTTATTGGTTTCACAGCCGCTTCCATCAAACTGACATGTGGTTTTCCAGGAATCACTTGGATTTACTCTCAGAAGACACGTTCCCTAAGGGGCCTGAGACAGGGGCCCACAAATTAAACAAATGGCAGCGTGCATTCCTTGAGTTCCAGAAACCTGCATCTCGTCATCAATACTCAAACCCTGTGGAACGTGGTTTCAGTGTCCGCATTAAAACCCGATCAAGCCACACTGCCAGGTAGACACAACTGTGCTTTACAGTCCTGCTCTGATTAATAGTTCATTCAAGAGGGGAATTACCCTATTTATTAAACACGCAATTAACACCCCCTCCCCAATAAAACAACCAAACTCACTTGAGATGCTTTTTACATCCATGCCCTCCGCGACCCAACACTGCGTTTCAGGACAGTGACAGGTGCTAAGCAGCGAGTCCCAGGCCTGAGGTTCTAAGGTGGAGATCCTCAGGGTCAGCAGCTGGAGAGGTCAGCTTGACAGTTTACTAACTAGTGTGGGTTGCATTACCCATTTTATCCTCGGCCTCTCAAGGACTGCCCGTTTGAATGAGCTTGACTGGAGTGTGGTACGTGACCTAAACACTTCACTCACCTACCCATGTTTAGGGTGCAGGTCAGGGTTGTTACTCTTGCATATTTAGCTGAAGTGACAAGTATAGAGGCAGCAGGACGAAAAATAACCCACAGTATCTGTATGAACATCTGTCATAGACCTCATCAACTCAATTCTTTCTGTTCAATATTTCATTTTGGGCTGGAGCATGCAGACAGCTGGAGAACGACAGGTTTCTCTACAGTTTGGAAATGGCATAGCTTTTTCTGTCAGCAACTTCATTGCTAGGGGAGCCATCCCACCAGCACGGATACGGGAGCACGGCCTGCCCCCACTCCCACGTCTGACTGCACAAAGAGGAACTATGCCATTGGGCATGGATATGGGAGCCCTCTTACCCCACCAGCACGGATACGGGAGCACAGCCTGCCCCCTACTCCCACGTCTGACTGCACAAAGAGGAACTATGCCATTGGGCATGGATATGGGAGCCCTCTTACCCCACCAGCACGGATACGGGAGCACAGCCTGCCCCCCACTCCCACGTCTGACTGCACAAAGAGGAACTATGCCATTGGGCATGGATATGGGAGCCCTCTTACCCCACCAGCACGGATACGGGAGCACAGCCTGCCCCCCACTCCCACGTCTGACTGCACAAAGAGGAACTATGCCATTGGGCATGGATATGGGAGCCCTCTTACCCCACCAGCACGGATACGGGAGCACGGCCTGCCCCCCACTCCCACGTCTGACTGCACAAAGAGGAACTATGCCATTGGGCATGGATATGGGAGCCCTCTTACCCCACCAGCACGGATACGGGAGCACAGCCTGCCCCCCACTCCCACGTCTGACTGCACAAAGAGGAACTATGCCATTGGGCATGGATATGGGAGCCCTCTTACCCCACCAGCACGGATACGGGAGCACAGCCTGCCCCCCACTCCCACGTCTGACTGCACAAAGAGGAACTATGCCATTGGGCATGGATATGGGAGCCCTCTTACCCCACCAGCATGGATACGGGAGCACGGCCTGCCCCCCACTCCCACGTCTGACTGCACAAAGAGGAACTATGCCATTGGGCATGGATATGGGAGCCCTCTTACCCCACCAGCACGGATACGGGAGCACGGCCTGCCCCCCACTCCCACGTCTGACTGCACAAAGAGGAACTATGCCATTGGGCATGGATATGGGAGCCCTCTTACCCCACCAGCATGGATACAGTAGGACCCCCCCCGCCACCATCCCTACCAGCACAGATACGGCATAGGAACCAAACGCGCTCCACTGACACAAATATGAGAGCCCCCTTCCGGACCCAGAGCGTAATATGGTAGCCCCCTCTTGTATGTTACTATTCAACAGGCATAAACATAAAGGAAGCCTAACCCCCCATACTGGGAGCGCCTTGTGCCCTTTGCTGTCTTGCCTAGGTGATGACTGGTCTCCCAGTGCAGAGCTACCCGCGCAGCACAAGAGTTACATCTGAAGGATGCCGAGCAATCTGCGTAAGGTGCATTGCACCCCCTTTCTCCCTGGGCGTTGCTGGTTTATTTCCTGATGTTCCGTCTGCGGCCACTCCTTCAGAGAACGTCCATATCAAAGAGCAATATGTAAAATGTCCTGCAGGAAGCTAAGGCTGAACACATTTGAACTGCTTGTGAAGCATATTGTGCGTACAATGTACCACATCAATCCCCATGTACATGAACTGTTACTAGAAAACCTCTACTATGCTACTGGTGGGCAAACCATAATCCAGCCTGCTCCTGCAACCCCGATCTTCGGCTACCCCTCAAGGCAAAGATGATGTCTGCCTAACGGGTTCATTGGTGGGTTTTTAAGTGGCTGAGGAGCCCAATTCGTGCCCTGCAGATTTTCACACAGAAGTGACAGGTGTAATCTTGCAGGAGACATAGTTGTCGGCTGGACTGTTGTGCCCTTTCTTTCCTTTTTTGTCGCTTCTCTGTCTCATGAGCACGTCTCTTTTCCTCAGAGTGAGCTGTGGCTTGATGTCTGATGTGGCGCCACCATGTTCTGTTCTGCGCTGAGTCCTCCCAGTTTGCTGGGTTGATGCCTCCCTTTTTGAGGTGTACCCTCAATGTGTCTTTGAAGCGCTTCTGCTGTCCTCAGGCAGAACTCATATATTGACTGCTGTATGTTTAATGAATGATCCCCTTTCTAATACATGATATCATCATTATTTTTTTCTTTTGCATATGGCCCTGATTGTTGTAAGAAATCTGCATCCAAGGAACGTTTTCCTTTGGTTACTTGGGAGCACAAAAACAGTGTCCCTGTTTGTAACCCAGGATGACAATTTGCAGGGCACAAAGAGGTTTAGATATCAGGAAACTGAATTTCACCAGAACTAATCCACACACACAAGAATCACATTATCAGTGCACAGCTGGGATGCAGAACAGACCAGGTGATCCTGATTAACTGCCACATTTAGTGTATTTAAAACAGGGAAGAGGGTTTTTTCTACCTTTGGCTGGAAAATAGAGTCCTACCAAGAATGAGATTCTAACAATCAGAAGATTCCAAGACTACAGCTTGAGTACTTTGTATTTTGGTGATTCCAATCTAAATTTGAATTCATACTGTGATTTCTACTTATAGGCTCACATTCTATTTATGCGAAAAAAGGAGTTTATTTCAAAAGCATCCCTGATGCAATGAAAGATCACATTTTCCAGGAGAATTAATCTCTAAAATATTGTACATCATTCCCTGGAGATGTAGTTTGATAATTATTTAATTGATGCAGAACTGGCTTCCAGTTATTAGTGTGGGATTTCTTCTGAAAGTTCTCCCAAATCAGGAAACAAGATTGTGCTTTTTATTTTAGCACATTTAACTCAAAGAATGTGAAATATTTGTTCAAATACTAAAGCTAGCAAACAGTGAAAACCACCTGTACTATTCCTTCAGCCTTCCAGAACTGAAAACCAATTCCAGTTCTATTGAGAATCATGTTTACAAAGCAGCCTGGCTGGTAGAGGGGAATTAAAAGAGATGATGGGAAAGACAAGAAAGCCAGAGACAGAGGGACCCAGAGGAGATAAGAGGTCACAAGCAAAGTGTGGAGAGAGCCCTGAATAGCACATTTATGATTTTTCCTTACACAACAGAAGGGAGGGGGGGAAGAAAAGGGGGGTCGACAGCACTCCAGCAATTAATGCTTGCAAAACATTCCCCACCTCCCCCCGCTCCGCCACCACAACTAATTTGCTCTCTCATGCTGTATAGTGTGACAAAGTTCCTGCTCTACCTTTGTGGGTCTTGTGCTTATTGGCAGATTTGCTCGCCTTGGAGCTTCACGGCAGCCCTCAGCTTGGCCGTTTTTCTGAATTCACAGACCAGGTCGACGACTCCTGTGTCTACCAGGAGTTGGGAGGATTTGGGGGGAACCCGGGCCTGCCCTCTACTCTGGGTTCCAGCCCAGGGCCCTGTGGAATGCACCTGTCTAGAGTGCCTCCTGGAACAGCTGTGTGACAGCTACAGCTCCCTGGGCTACTTCCCCAACGCCTCCTCCCAACACCTTCCTTATCCTCACCACAGGACCTTCCTCCTGGTGTCTGATAATGCTTGTACACCTCAGTCCTCCACCAGTCCGCGTTCTCACTCTCAGCTCCTAGTGCCTCTTGCTCCCAGCTCCTTACACACACACCACAAATTGAAGTGAGCTCCTTTTTAAAACCCAGGTGCCCTGATTAGCCTGCCTTACTTGATTCTAGCAGCTTCTTGATTGGCTGCAGGTGTTCTAATCAGCCTGTCTTAATGTTCTCCAGAAGGTTCCCGATTGTGCTGGAACCTTCCCTGTTACCTTACCCAGGGAAAAGGGACCTACTTAGCCTGGGGCTAATCTATCTGCCTGCTATTACACTCCTATAGCCATCTGGCCTGACCCTGTCACAATAGCTATACTGAAAGAGCCATGGCTGGACTCAAGACTCAGGGTCTAACTGCAGCACATGTATATAACATGATCCCAGGAGGGCGGCCGCCCCTGCTGGGGTTTCACTGCCATTGTTACTGGAACTAGCTAAATTAAAGCTAGCTTGGGTATATCTAACCATGCTGCAGTCACACCTTCAGGGCTGTTGTTCCAGACTCCCTGCGTGGGAAGTGTCTCTGGGGCCTGTTCAGTGGTGTTCTAACAACAGTATGGGAGAACAAACAAAGCATCACGTGAACAGCTCATGCAGCCTCTTTAAGAAGCAGTTAACACAAGTAAATGGAAGGGAAGAGACAGAGTTATAAATGGAGCTGTTTGCAAAATAGAAAAATAATTTTGCAAACAATTTTGAAATTGTGAAGTTGTTACCATTTTGCAGGACCTGAAATGGAACTATGCTTTGCAAAATATCTGTAGGGCTCCGCGTCTCTCAATGCACTAAATAAGGAGAGCTACTAGGTGCACATTTAAATGAACTATTTTAACAGGAGCATAACAGTTCCCTCCACCCCAGTCTCCCCTGCCTTTTCTCTCAGCAGAGTGAAGTTCTATATTATTTTCTTTGAAAATGCTCCCCTCCCTTTTTGGG